>NC_053496.1:126174127-126528627 GCF_905171775.1 Rana temporaria
TTTGATTCCCTACTATTGTATCATTTCCTTTTGTAAAGCCAATAAAATCTTTGAAATAGAATCTTGAAATTATATAGACCATTACGTTACATGTACTGGCAATAAAAATGGATTATCCATGTTCATTAAATGCTATTTTAGAAGATGTAAGCTCCGGTGCTTTCATCTTCATTCTCCTTTTACTAGATAGTGAGCTACTGACCTAGATCAACTATGCTTCGAGTGAAGGAACATTCTTATTCCTAGTCAGAGATAAAGAATCTAGAATGAGGATGAATGCTGAAATGATTAAATCTGGGATAGTGGGTCTGTAATGTGCAGGATGGAAATTATAATCCAGACCTGCACACCAATAAGAAGTTGACTATATCAGCACCTATTTGTGAATGAAAGTTATTGATAAGTCCTCTTTTAGATCCGGCACCTCATCCCTAAAAATAGTATTAGGGGATTGTGGAAAATTAAGGGGGATTATAACGGTGCCATTTAAAAAAGTCGTATATAAAAAACAATCAAAATTGTAGATATAAACATTTTATTAATAGTAGAAAAAATCTTATAAAAACATTTGAGATCCAGTAGAATTGACAAAAGATGTTACAGTAATTCCCGACATGTTTCGGCAAAACTTTGCCTTCCTAGGGGTATGAGTCAATCAATACATTTTGTGAATCTAATAGAAAATACATGATTCACAAAATGTATTGATTGACTCATATCCCTGAGGAAGGCAACGTTTTGCCGAAACATGTCGGGAATTACTGTAACATCTTTTGTCAATTCTACTGGATCTCAAATGTTTTTATACGATTTTTTCTACTATTAATAAAATGTTTAAATCTACAATTTTGATTGTTTTTTTATATACGACTTGTTTAAATGGCACCGTTATAATCCCTCCTAATTTTCCACAATCCCCTAATACTATATCAGCACCTATATTTCTTTCCTGACAGATTTACTTTGGGTGTGAGCTCAAATATTGCTGTGTTAGGATATTTTTCACGTTCCCCACTCTAAAATTGTGGTAGATGGTGACAACCCAACATGCCTAGCTGTGTGTAACCACCACTGATCCAATAGCATTTTAGGGTTCTGAAATTGACCCTGATTTTAGAAGACTTTTCTTCTATTGCATGTTTAATTTTCCATTAGTTGTTGATGTGTTGTAAATTATCTTTGTTTTTGACTGGGTTAAACATGTGTGTTAAATGCATTGATATTGTCAATCTGAATCATTAATATGATTCTGCATTATGACCTAGTGGGGGAGATTTACTAAAACTGGAGCACTCAGAATCAGCTTCTAACTTCAGCTTTGACAATAAAACCTGGAAGCTGATTGGTTGCTATGCACAGCTGCACCAAACTCTGTGATCTGTGTTCACCAGTTTTAGTAAATCGTATTTAGTAAAGCCGTATGTCAAAATTAGCGAGGACCAGCTAGACAGACTCTGCTGGTGATTATTACTGCACTTGTTTTTTTTTTCAAATATATATTTTATTGAACACAAAAAAAGGGGGGAGGCCCCCCACAGTACAAAAAGAATGTGAACAACAAAATGACGTCCCTGTACCATATCTACAGTAAGAACAAACAGTTTACAAGTCAGTTAACATGTTGGCAAGAGACTGTGGCCGAGTGATTGTGCTCCACGAGGTCCACATTCATTCTCATCAATTTCCATTGATACATCAAAAGGCCTAGGGCTCTATTCCCTTACCTTTTCACCTTTTCTTAAAACAAGAAATACTAAATGGAATAAGGGGAGGGGACATCTCAAACAGCAGGGGGGGGGGAGGGGGGAGAGACAAGGCGGCCACTGTAGGGTACAAACTCAGGGCTTGAGAAGCAATAATCTATGATCCCAGAAGGCGTTGCCCTTCATTAGACTGCACTTTTACGCAACCGCACCAATCATTCCCATCCTGGGGGGAAGGATCAAAGCTACCACCAGCAGAGCTCAGTGGTGATATTCCATAAATAAGGCCCAGGTATATGCTTTCACACACCAGATTACACACAGTATAGAATTTCCAGTGTTGTGTAAAATCAGACTATTGTTTCCTTAAATATTTTATAGCACCTTCCTATTCAGATATATATGAGAAATGATAGCGCAAGACTAAATGTGAGACTCTAGGATAGCAATATATTTTGTTTATTATATAATATCATTATTTTTTTTGCAAATCTGTAGTGGGGTTGGGATTGGGGAGTACAGCTTTCTGTGTAGTGTACAAGTCTTAAAAATCACATTTCTAAAATGCATTGTTGCCAGTAGTAGTGTATTTAGGTCTTGTGCTGCCCTAGGCATGTCTAAACTTGTGCGCCCCCTAATTTAAATATGACCCACCCCTTCCTGTCAATGCCACACCCCTTTCTGTTTAAGACCCACCCTGAAATGTTCGAGTGGGGACACTAGTTCTGAGGGCCTGCGGGGGGGGGTCAATAGATTCCCTTAATTTGCATAGATTTCCTCTCACTTCCTGTTTAGCTATGGAGCAGGATATTAAGGGAAATCTCTGCAATGGGACAGGGATGGTAAAAAATAAACTAACAGGCCCTTACTTTATCCAAAATGAAAAAAAAAAAGTGTTGATTATAGTTCTAATTTAAGCACAAATTTCTGATAATTTTATGGAGAGGACTAAGAAGATATAACCATGCCAATTGTCCAGCAGAAAACATATAGCATAGTGAGGAAGATTTGTGGTCCAGGATGACAGTCAAAATTAGAAGCAGCGCCCCCCCCAGTTGCGGAATGCAGGCCGCCCACATACCAGAACCACATCTCCAATCGTATGGCCAGCTTTACACCTAGAAGTTTTTAGGGAGTCTTCTGTAAGGCAGGCATGAGGACAAACACAGGCTTTAGGTGACTTGGACCAAAAAATGCTTGGGACAGGACATTAGAATCCATGTCAATGGGCTGAGAACACTAACTATTATCTAAGGCCTCATACACACGACCGAGTTTCTCGGCAAAAACCAGCAAGAAACTTGCTGGGAGATATTTTTTTGCCAAGGAAGCCGGTCGTGTGTACATTTTCGTCGAGGAAACTGTTGAGAAACTCGACGAGCCAAAAAGAGAGCAAGTTCTCTATTTCCTTGACAGGAATGGAGAAAATTGGCTTGTCGACAGCCTGACAAGGAACTCGACGAGGAAAACTATGTGTTTCGCCCGTCGAGTTCCTCGGTCGTGTGTACGAGGCTTAATACGATTCACAACACTGGCATAGAATCTTTTCAGTTTCAAGAAAAAGAAAATCACTAGAATTTGCTAGTCAAGGGCCAACAGAACACTGTGTAGCTGAAATGTTTATTATATGTGGCTGTTAAAATGGTGCCATGAATAACAGCCATTCCTAGTCAAATTATTGGATGGTAGTTTATCTGTTGTCTCTTTTAGATTATGGCTGGCTCACTATAGAACAGCACTGCTTACAAAGAGTTAATCCAGAGGAAGCATAAATAAAGCATCGAAGCACCATTTGCAAGTACTGATGGATATCACTGATCTCCACTTACATGTCTTTCTGTAAATGCTTTTAAGTAAAGTGTCTTTTACTACGTTTCACTCACTTTCTAATTGGCGAAGTGAACCAATATTTCTAGTGTGATTCTCTGTATTCCTGTTACACGAATATGTTTGTTTTGGTCTCCCCGGTCTATGCTCAGATCTAAGATAGCAGTAGAGGCGCAGATCTCCTTACATGCACCAGAATCACTTGTAAGCAAATTACATTATTTTACTTTTTATACTTTCTATTACATATAAACACATAGTACTGAGACATAATACAAGGAAACAAGTGCTTAATAGAATATTAATAATAATACCAGATAATCCAAATAATATTCAATAAAAACTGTCATAAATATTGCTAGTAATTTGTAACACAAATAATCAAGCATTGCTACACTTTACAATGCACATTACCTATCAAATTGAGACAATTAGGCCCCATTTACATTATGCATGTGACCGGTGTCGTGAATATGCATTTTTATTTGCATGTTGCTGTACTGCATGTACAGAGCAGGCCACTTATTTCAATGGGTTGATCTACTGTATGTGCCACGAAAAGGGGGCAAAGAAGCTCAAGCACCTTTTTTAAGCCTTGATTTGATATTTGTGTTTTTGTATTTTGCCGCAAACACGACTCACTTTTATTGAGGCATTTAACCACTTAAGGACCCCTTCACGCCGATATACGTCGGCAGAATGGCATGGCTGGGCACAATCACGTACCTGTACGTGTCTCTTTAAGGCCCAGCCGTGGGGTCACGAGCGCGTCGCCGCCGGCGTGCTCGCCACCCGGTCCGAAGCTCCATGACCACGCCTGCGAGACCCGCGGACTCGATCGCCGCCGGTGTCCCGCGATCGGTCACCAGAGCTGAAGAACGGGGAGAGGTGTGTGTAAATACACCTTCCCTGTTCTTCATTGTGGCAATGTCATTGATCGTCTGTTCCCTGATATAGGGAAAGACGATCACTGACGTCACACGTCCAGCCCCACCCCCCTACAGTTAGAAACACATATGAGGTCACACTTAACCCCTTCAGCACCCCTAGTGATTAACTCTTAAACTGCAATTGTCATTTTCACAGTAATCAGTGCATTTTTATAGCACTTTTCGCTGTGAAAATGACAATGGTCCCAAAAATGTGTCAAAATTGTCCGATGTGTCCGCCATAATGTCGCAGTCACGAAAAAAATCGCTGATCGCAGCCATTAGTAGTAAAAAAAAATGCCATAAAACTATCCCATATTTTGTAAACACTATAAATTTTGCGCAAACCAATCGATAAACGCTTATTGTGTTTTTTTTTACCAAAACAAGGTAGAAGAATACGTATCGGCCTAAACTGAGGAAAAAAAATAAATTATATATTTTTTGGGGATATTTATTATAGCAAAATGTAAAATATATATATTTTTTTTCAAAATTGTCGCTCTACTTTTGTTTATAGCGCAAAAAATAAAGTCCACAGAGGTGATCAAATACCCCCAAAAGAAAGCTCTATTTGTGGGAAAAAAAGGATGGCAATTTTGTTTGAGAGCCACATCGCACGATCGCGCAATTGTCAGTTAAAGCAACGCAGTGCAGAATCTCAAAAAGGGGCAAGGCGCCGGTGCCCCACTCGCTGGCTTACCGTGGGTAGAAAAAATCCACACTACCCATCTGTCTGCTCATCCGGTGATTGGCCCTACTCTTGCGGAAATGGACAGGTTTTCTCATCTATCTTCACTGTGCAATTTTCCCTCCCCAATGACACCCCTCGTTGGGCATCCGGCGTTCACACCCGGCCTCACGGATCCCACTTTCCAATACGCAAGCCCCACGGGGACTTCTGAGGGCCTCCCAGTTTTTGCAATCCTCTGGCTGGTTCCCTGCAGCCCCCCTAGAGTTGGATTACTGGAGGACTATTCAGTTCTCGCATTTTCTTGGCTTATTGCCTAAGCCTGCGCTTTTTGTCCGTAAACTCCATCCTTTTGAGGAACTTTGTTTGGGAGAAGGCCAGATTCGGGGTTCTCTTTCTACCTCCTACAAATCTTTGTTGGAACTCTACGCTGCTAAGGATCCCCCTTACCTGGCAAAATGGGAGAGGGACCTGGGAGTTGCATTCTCTAAACCACAAAAAGATTGCATACTCTTCTTTGCACAGAAGTCTTCTTTGTGCAGCAAATATCAGGATACCACATATAAAATAATTACACGCTGGTATAGGACCCCATCAGTTTTGGCAAAGATGTTCCCCGGACAAACGGATAACTGCTGGCGCTGTGGTTCTCACCAGGGAACCACCTTGCACATCTTCTGGGAATGCCCTGTGCTCAAAACTTTCTGGGAACCAGTCCTCAAACTCATACATAAATTCACCGACATTGCCCTACAGGGCGACCCGGCCGCAATCCTGCTAAACCTTACCCCTTTATCCAGGAAACGCTATCATAAATCCCTTCTCAAACACCTTTTTAATGCTGCACGGGCGTGCATCCCGCCCCTGTGGAAACAACAATCTGCGCCGACGGTGGCGCAATGGTTCGCAAGGGTGAAAGATATAGAACAAATGGAAGACTTGTCCTCGGTTCTGCAAGATAAGACGGAGGAACACAAGACCAGATGATTTTATTGGGTCCAATTCCGCTTCTCTGATGAGTTCCTCAAATATGCCTAGTCGGGGGCTGCTGCCAGCAAGGCCTACTGTCTGATCGGTCCTGACGACCCTGGCTCCCGTGAGATGAAACAGCTTCCGCCTCCTTGTAACCCCACCTCCTGCCCTGAAGAACCCCTCCCCCCCTCTCTCTCTCTCTTTCCCTGTAGGAAAAATAACAAAAGAGTTGTGTGCGCAGAACCTAGTAATACTCACCGTTATAGACTTCCCCCAATGATCTGGCTGATCTCTCTTTTTCTTTAGAGGGGAGAGACTTCCTTTTAACGTAGACCGGTTGGAGGGGTAGTGGCACTCTTTTCTTAACAAAAATAAAATAAAAAACAAATAATGCTATCGCGTGTTTGTGCTCTGCCCTCCTAAAGTATACCCAGATGTATTAGTAATGCTAATGATGTTGTCTACTGATTATATGTTTTGGCGAAGTTACCATGTTATTGTATCTGCTGTATTTGAATTATAAAAAAGGGGCAAGGTCCTTAACCTGCATAATAGTCCGGGTCTTAAGTGGTTAATGACCACATAAACATCATTTAACACATGTAGCCATCAACACTTTAAACAAAGGGAATCTATGTCTTAGATAAGGTAAAACCTTAATTGGTCAAAGCAGTACATTTATCCAAGTCATTTCTACTTACCATGTACTTATCCAATTTTTATGAATAGCTAAGTGATCTCCGCAGCTACAGTGTCAGCTGAATATTATAGTCTGCTGGACAAGCATTTGCAATGATTTATTAAAGCCTCATATAAATTTGAATTACTTCAACCATCCATTCAGGTTTACAAAAATTCAAATTTTTGTATGTACAGGTGTACTTTTAACTAAATTGCACTAAATTCTCCCATCACCCAGCTCCCTACTGACCGTAGTGTTGCAACAACCTTCTCTACTAATTACATCCTGTCCATTGAAGCGTTTACACCACCTTCCACACCCGCGTTCACATTTATTTCAATTGGGCTGTATATCAAGACTGGAGATTCTCAGTATATGCTTCATTCAAGTCAATAGGGATTCCAGCGCTCTAAAAAAGAATCATGTTGAATTTAGTGTGCTCTGCCTGGCATCATGGTTTCTTCTATTGGCCCTTACATCACTGCAGGACAATGTAATTGCGTAGGGGCCGCTGGAAGTGGGGGGCTGGGCCTTCAACACTCCAGAAAGTGAGAGGTTTCTTATGGCTCCATAGTTCTTACAGACATTGCAGGTTGTCAGCAGAGGCGATGGAACAGGTAAGTATTATATCTCTTTAAAAGGGACTTTTTTAGTACTGTTTAATTTTGTGACAGGAAATCTGTTCATAGAAAATTTGAAGGCTGTCAGTGTTGACCTCTGCTTATGAAAATGCAAGTTGCCTGGCTCTCATGTTTTAACACTTTCTTACATCAGAACAGTGGCAGTGCATCCATAGAGGGCGCAGGAGCGGCGCCCCCTCTCACTCCTGCACCGCCACTGAAAAACAATACATAGATTCATGCATTGCATGAATCTATGTATTGTCGCCACTGCCGCCCATTATTCAGATGGCTGGCCCCCTGGCGAGCGCCGGCCATCTGAATAACAGCAGCTGGTTGGCTGTGGAAGTGTCTATTAGAGCCAGCAGCACTGATAGGCTTTCCGATTACAGCCTGAGGGCTGTAATCGGCTTCCAAATAGTTAACCAGAGGACGCACGGGGTGTGCGTTCCTTGGTTAACACTGACACGCATCTCAGACAATTAGGTTCACCGGATCTGGTTACCGGTAACCTAATTGGCTGCATCGAGGGCGAGACTACATTGAGGGATTGTGAAGGAGGATCCGAGGATGGCTGACCGAGAAAGGTAAGGCGGGGGGGGGGGGCAATCTGGTGGCATTTTAGGGGCAAACTGGCGGCAATTGATGGGCACAGAGGAGCCATGACTAAGCACTAGTTTAGAGTGCGAAACGCGTCAGCTGTTCTGTCTTGTGGTTGCGGTGACTGTACATGTTCAGTTGAAAATAAAGTCAACTTTCTTTTAAGTTATTTCGGAGTGCGGCTGTCCATCTTCCTTCTTCTATTTCTACAGAGGCGACAATGGCATGGCACAGTGGCTATGTTTGGCATGGCACAGTGGCGACAATTGATGGGCACAGTGGCAACAATGGCATGGCACAGTGGCTGCGTTTGGCATGGCACAGTGGCGACAATTGATGGGCACAGTGGCGACAGTGGCATGGCACAGTGGCTGCGTTTGGCATGGCACAGTGGCGACAATTGGTGTCACAGTGGCGACAATTGATGGGCACAGTGGCGACAATGGAATGGAACAGTGGCGACAATTGATGGCATGGCACAGTGGCGACAATTGATGGGCACAGTGGCGACAATTGATGGCACAGTGGCTGCGTTTTGATGGCATGGCACAGTGGCGACAATTGATGGGCAAAGTGGCTGTGTTTGATGGCATGGCACAGTGGCTGCGTTTGATGGCATGGCACAGTGGCGACAATTTTATGGCACAGTGGCGACAATTTTATGGCACAGTGGCTGTGTTTGATGGGCACAGTGGCTGCATTTGATGGGCACAGTGGCGTCAATTGATGGGCACAGTGGCAGCAATTGATGGGCACAGTAAATCTGCAATTCATGTGTTTTTTTTGCGCCCCCCCAAAAAAATTTGAGCACCACCTGCCACTGCATCAGGAGTCCTAACTTCTTTCTGACTTTCTAATTTGCATGCTTGTTCCAAAGCCAGAGCCAGCAAGGTAAATAGTTTAAGTTTGGAAGAGCATACTACCAAGCACAGAGACATATTTTCCTCAGAAAAAGGTTTCCTTTAACAAAATATGCCCATCTCTGTACCTAACAAAACAAACAATTTGCCCATACTTGAATGAAATATATAATCTGAATTACTGAAATAATCCCATTGATGCTTAAAGGGTTAAAATCTAGAAAGCAAGTCTCTTGGACAAAGCCAGGTACCTGCCAGGTCTTGTAGGATCTTTTCTACAAATTGCTTAGTGAATTTATGGCACTGCTAGACAACAAAAGCTATTGATCAGCAGACAGAGGACTCCATTTTTCTAAAGTTAATCAAGTCCAGCATTTGATATTCAGCTTCCGAACTGTCAAGGAGAAATGAAAGCTAAAGGATCATAAATTGCCAAGTTGGCAGCTGAATGAGAACTCCTAATGTGATTTTCCATAGTGGAAGACCAGTGCTTGTTCTAGAGCTTATATTTTCTAAGACCTTTGGCCTCTGTGATCCTGTTTAACTTGTGGAGGCATCCTGAATACACGCGTTAGGCAAGATTTCCCTTATGGTGAAGCAGCAAGGACACCCCGCTACTCCTCCAAAACCTGACAGCTTGATAAAGTGCTCTCTATACAGGTAGCCGCTGGCTACCACTGATAAAGAGATTTATTGAAAGGTCAAAATGGTCCAGTTGGGCACTATATACAATGCAATGTATCCATATATCCCTCTAGATATTGGTCAAGTGCTCTGCTACATATGATTTTTGTCAATGATGTATGTTCTCGTTCTTGTTACAATTTTCAGGAATAAATTGTTGTAATGTTCAGTAGCCTATCAAAAGTTAAGATGTCTACGTTTGAGGAAAGAACTAAACTTTCCTAAAGAAGTATTTTACTCGATGCTTCAGACAGGGACGGACTGACCATTGAGTCACTCGGGCACTGCCTGAGGGCCCCATGCCACTAGGGGGCCCCATCAGGGTTGCCAGGCTCAGTAAGACCAGGGACAGTATGTAAAAATCTATGTGTTTTTTACATCCGTCCCTGATATGTCTGAAACCGACATGTTTTTGATGTGAAAATCCCGAGATTTTAGCTGCCCCGCCTCTGCACTGCCTCCTGGCGTGGTGGCCATCTGTAAGCCCAGGGGCCCCATAATCTTCTATTGCCCGGGGGCCCCATGAGTTGTCAGTCCGCCCCTGGCTTCAGACCCCATTGACCTCCGGTCACACGTCTCTCCAATGTTCACAAGAGCTAGCACTCTGCTCCTAGAGGTCTTGAAATACATTGCACTCCAGTAAAGTCTCCAGCACCTCTTCAACAGCCAACAGTCTCTGGCTTCAGGAACACTGGCACCAACGTTATTTAGAGGGGCACTATACACAATGCAGCATGTTGTCAGTGATCATGGAAGGGAGTTTTGTAGAAACAATGGGACATTTACAGATAAGTTCTTTTAGATTTGTGCAGAATATGAGTCAAGTGCCCTGCTATAATTGTATTGTCAGTGATGCATGTTATAGTTTTTGTTACAATATTCAAGAATGGTTATAATGTTCATTAGTTTATCAATAGTTAAAGTATTACTAAACCCACAACAGTAAAATCAGTCTTTATATGCAGTAAAGCATGCTTGTTATACTCACTGTGGAACCTAAGGGTTTAATCCTCTGCATTGTGTAAAAAGGCTGTTTGATCATGTCTTCTCTGATTCTCCCCTTTTTCCACTGTCCCCAAACCATTTTCTGATAGGTCAGAGCCTTGGGGACAAGCTGCTCATGCTCAGCTTGGTGTATATTGCTAGAGAGTTGTTCCTTTATTTTCTTTAGAGAGTGCATGTGATCAGCACGGGGTCAATCAGCACTGTCCAGATGGAGGTCAGGGGTCCTGCAGCCTTATAGGACAATTAGGGGAGAATGAAAACTCCTCCTACAAGTTTTAACCAGACACTGATAGAAGTCACAAGACTGCTACTGTATATACTGCTGTTATAAAAAAAGTACTTAGCAGTTTATATTTACTTTACATTTATATAACTATTGCATTTACATGTTTTGTGTATTGTGGGAGACCAGATATAATGAATGCAGGGTCCTCGGTTTAGTAACACTTTAAGATATCTGGCCAGATCTCTGAAATTATTACTGCACCTGCCATCTCTCAAGAATTATAGACTGGAATGTGCATGATAAATTCGAACACTAGGTAAAGTTGGAGGCCTCTTTCACTTCACTATCTCTGAATTCCCTGCCTTGGCTGTTCCTCAGCCTCTCTGACTGAGCTACGCTTACATCCCCTCTTTATACCTACCTTACGCTGTTTCAGTGATGTTTGTAAAACTACCTCTTTGTCATCCACCCCGGGCACGCTCACCCCACTCTGGTTCAACCTCGACTGACCGTCTGGCATGCATCAAAGCTGGCTATGTAATAAAATGTTGGCACACCACCACAAGCTTCTTTCTTATGAAAATCTATCCTCTCAATGAACCAAAATCCCCCCCCCCCGGGCCCAGCTAATTCTCTCACACTAGCTACGCTCTCTGGATAGAGGACCCTCAATCTCTAGATCCCTAACTCCGATCAAGGCGATCTACTCATGGAATGCTCCCCAACGCTGCCTGATTTCCACAATACACTCATTGCTGTTTGCAGGCAAACCTCCCAACGGTGGCACCGCCTGGGTGGCATGGGAGAAGGACCACTTTCTACTCCTTCTGCCAGTGGACTGGGAACGTATACACCTAAACATTCACAAAGGCTCAATCAGTGTGCCAACTAAGAAAATGGAAAATCCAGGTCCGTTGGTAACGAACTCTACACAAAATCCGTCAGAACTCCCTGAGACTTGTTGAAGATGTCAAACTGGCAACAGGACACTACTACATATCTGGTGGTTGTGGCCATGCCTCCAAGGATTTTGGTATGAGGTGCACCACATTATCTCGCTGGTGACAACCTACAACTTAGATTTCGCCCCAGCTCAATTTCTCCTGCACCGCTCCTCCTTACCAAAAAAAAAATACTTCAAATCCCTGGCCATGCACATGGTCAGTGCTGCAAAACTTTGCATCTCAACCCACTAGGGTACCCTCCACCCTCCCCCCCTACAATTAAGGAATGGGTCACTAAGATCCTTTCAAATAGCTGAAATAGAGGATCTGTTCTGTATAGCCTGAGACTCTCCTATGAAATTCTCTACCAAATCGGCCTGCTGGACTCACTTTCTGATGACCGCAGAACACTCCTGCTTGACAACTTCCCCTACCCAGCAACCAAACTGTCCCACTCTGTAATTAGATCCCACATCAACTGGCATTGGTATTAATTGTAGTAACGATTCTGAACTTCAGATTTCCCCTCCTTTCAGGAACATCCCTGTTTGCAAATCGATCTCCTGTGAATCTCGGGGGGAAGTAAAAAATGGTCCCCTCCCTTCCTTCCCCCTTTTTTTCTCCCTCCTCCTCCCCCTCTGTTTCCTTTGCTCCTGACATTCAAAGGCCTTTGTCCACATGTTAACCATGCTCCACTACACTATTCTTTAAACGCAGGTGTTCCCAGTCCCCCCCCCCATGGTGTACCCTAAATAACACTTTTTTAGCCAGAATAGATGGACCTGCATGTGGATTTGGCTCCCCAATGCCACCCCATTGGCCCTGAGGTTTAAGCATAATCTAATTCACATAATAGTGACCCGGGTCACCTTGTTACCCGGTGTTTACTCTCTGTTGTGCACTTGTATGTAACATGAATGGAAATCTCTCCTGACAAGGCAAGACTTCCTATGTTTTTTTGATTGTATATGTACATAATGTTTGATCTCGCCTTCTGAGGAACCATGTTTTTTGTACACTTATATATGACAATCCGTGTTCTATATTTGTCCTAATTTTTTTCGTAAAAAAAACTATTGTGGAAAATGTATCGATGCTTTAGACCCCAATGACCTCCCATTCCTCTCTAGTGCTCACAGGCGCTTGCACTCTGCTCCTGGAGGTCTTGATGGTTTCTTACTTGTCCCTGACTTTTCATCATAGACCGTTAAGATGACCCTTCCAGTTGATCCTGACTAACCCTCCCCTCTCTCAAGCCTTAAAATTGAACTCCAGGCAGTTATGAAAGGCACACATTCATGCAGCTCTGGATTCATTAATGCTTTATTAAATTAATTTTTTATTAGATACAAGCATTGTAAGTACCTGAATTTGACCTGGTATAAGCCTTCTGCAGTCCCGGTAAAACAGGCATTACTAAATGGTGGTGTCCTATAGATCCCCGTAGATCCCTCTGACAGTTTTTTCCTGCTGCTGCTGTCATTCTCACAGCAGGCGGGAGGCACAGCAATTCTGGACTGCAAGTTAAGAAGTGGGTAATTGGTTACTAGGATGCAGAGTGGTCCTAGCAACCAATCACTAGCTTGCTAACATAAAAAGATGGGCATCTTCCGCCCTCCCTCCCTCCCTTTAGAGCTGCGTCTCACGCCCGGAAGGGAGAGGGGGTGATGTTAAGAGGTTAGGACACTACTGTGAAGCGGGGGGTGGTTGATGTGAAGGGGGCTAGAAAACCGCTTTAAAGGGAAGGGGGGTTTGATGTGAAGGGGGCTCAGATGATGCTGTGATGGGAAGGGAGAGTTATAGTGAAGAGGTGGCTAGGACACTGCTGTGAAGGTAGAAGTTGTTGTGAAGAGGTTTAGGACACTTCTGTGAAGGGAAGGTGTGTTGATGTGAAGGGGGCTAGGGCACTGCTGTGAAGGGAGGGGGGGAGCTAAGAAGAATTATTGGAAAAAAATCCTAGCATGTCCAGAACTTATCAATGTTAAGCAAGTATATATCAAAAATGTTGAACCTTGGGGCCGCTCCACAAATATATACCTTTTTACTTACAAGGCTGCCAGCACATGGTCTCTCTCTCTCTCTCTCTCTCTCTCTCTCTCTCTCTCTCTCTCTCTTTCTCTCCCTCTTTGCTTGTTTATTCCCAAGTTGCTTTCTCTATAAAGGTAAATGACAACAGTAGCATAATTAGACCTGATTAGAACATCTTCTCATGACAAATATGTTATTGTTAAACTGGATTTCCCAGTCATCTATCGCAATGCCTACTGCTTTGAAAACCTCATGACTACCAACCATAAGTAAATGAACTTTCAAATTTCAAAATTTTCTGTACTCTTACCTTTATATGGAAGTTAACTTCCTAAAATTAAAAGTTTTAAAATATTATTATTATATATTATTTTAAAATATTATGCACTTAAAACATAGGCAGCTAAAATCCTGCTAAACCCAGGGAAGTGCTGTACTGTGTGTGTGATACATGTGATTAGAATAAGCGAGCTCCACATTGATAAGCCTTTCCTCACTGCTTAGTATTATTTATTGCACAGTACAGTTGTAATTAACTTTTAGGGCTTTGTTCGATACATTATCTGCATCACCTACTCTTTTCATATGGAACAATTCTACAGGCCATTCTGGCCAAATGAGATTTAGGCCAGAGGAAAATGAATTTAATCTAAAATCAATGCAAATCCCTACACAGCACACAATCAGCAACGTTAGGCTTCAGTGGGTTATAGGGCATTAGGCTGTTCTGTGATATGGGATGCTGAGTTACAGGTTGGTAGCCATAGAAGGAGGACTGATAATACCCAAACATAAATAGAAATGCCCAGAACTCTAAAGTTGGCCGCAATTGAGTCAGGAACTATGGCAGGGTATATAATAGCACATAATACAATAAAGTTAAAAAAAATTGTTGTAGCATTTAAAAATTAATTGAGAAGGAAATTAAAATAAAGAATTCCACAAATCATGACTTTGTCTAAAACGACCAAATATAACCCTGTTATTATTTTAGAGACTACACAGACAAAACTCATCCTGATGCAGTTTAACACAAAGAACCACAGGGTGTCAGATACTGAAATTGTAATTTGTTGCTCTACTATTACAAGATACATGAGCAAATGTATAAGTTGTCATTTTGTATTTCAACAATGTATATTGTAGTAAATGTAAGCGTTTTTTTTTTATTTTTAAAGTCTGATTTTCGGTTCCTGAAAGGCATTAAAGCAGAATTAAATTCCTTAATACATACCGCCATTCAGCCCGACACCAAGGCATGCTGAGAATGTACACTGAAAAAATGTCCAACTGGCGCTCAGGTGTGGTACGCAGGTATGATCATGCGCCAGTATCATAAAATAGGAGGCTGGAGGGTTTCATCTTTGTAGCTGTCAGCTGGTGCACACTGACTGATCACCTTTCTGCGACACTGGACTGAATGAGGATGTAGTGCTTTCACTTTGGAGCCAATACCCTCTCTGAGCTCAGTACTTTGTGAGTGCAATTCTTTTAGCTTTTTTTTTATTTTATTTATGTGTATTAATAAATACTTGCCCAGATTCAGTAAGCAATTGCGCCTGCGTAACCATAGTTTACGCAGCGCAATTGCTGACTTGCGCCGGCGTAACGAGTTCTCCTGATTCAGAGAACTCGTTACGCCGACTGCAGCCTAAAATCTGCGTGGCATAAGGCTCTTATGCCACGCAGATTTTAGGCTGCATTCTTGCGATGACCGCTAGGGGGCGTTCCCATTGTGGTCAGCGTATAGTATGCAAATTGCATACTTACGCCGATTCACAATGTTGCGCGCCCCCTGCGTACGCAAGTTACGTCGTTTCCATATGGCGTGTTTAGCGTAAGGCTGCCCCTTCTAATAGCAGGGGCAGCCAATGCTAAACTATACCCGGCGTTCCCGCGTCGCGACGTTCGAATTTTACGTCGTTTGCGTAAGTGAATCGTGAATGGCGCTGGACGCCATTCACGTTCACTTTGCGACGTCATTTTCCTTGCGACGTCATTTGCCGCAATGCACCTCTGGAAAGTTTCCCGACGGAGCATGCGCTCTACGCTCGGCGCGGGAGCGCGCTTAATTTAAATGATTCCCGCCCCCGGCGGGATCATTTACATTGTGCGCGCTTACGCCGGGCAATTTTGCCGGCGCACCCTCGCAATTTACGGAGCTACTGCTCCGTGAATCGAGGGCAGCGCAAAATATTTGCGGGGGCGCAGGGCAAAATCGTTCTTTCTGAATCCGGGCCACTGTGCTTTAGTCCATTTTTTGCACTCTTCCTTTTTTGTTTCCGAGAATGTGCAAAAATGAAGGTAAGAAGCTTTTATTTCAGAAGAGATCTAATTGAAGCTCATCTACTAAAGGAGTAGAGAATCTTCACACAATAAATTGTATGAATAAATACATCAATTATCCAATCATCTGCAGATAAAATAAACAGGAATTTGCTTTAAATATGATTGGATAATAGAAGTGAATCTTCATACAATACCTGTATATTGTATAAAGATTCTGCAATAAAGCCGCACTCCCCTTAATGGGGGAGTTCCACTTTATGCCCTCCTCTTCTATTTTTGCCACTTTTTTGGGGGGAGGGCAGCAGTTATCTGGATTTCATGGGTTCCCACTTCCACTGCGCCATGGGGATCCACCGGAAGTCGCCGCCCCCCCCCCCCCCCCCCCCCAACACGTCACAGGTCCCAGAAGGCTGAAGACCATTCACAAAGTGCAGCATGTCTCGCACATGCACAGTGGGAAGCCGGCTGTGAAGCCACAAGTAATCACAGCAGGCTGCCCACAGTAAACATGCTGATGCCGGGGAACCAAAGACTAGCGAGTAACCGGTTTGGGTGAGGAAGAGGCTGGATCCCTGGACTGGTAAGTGTCCTTTTATTAAAAGTCAGCAGTATTTATAGCTGCTGACTTTTAATTTTTTGCAAACAGGGCGAGGAACCACTTTAAATATAATATACAGTATTCTGTAGACTATACTGTTTAACTAGCAATTTAACTTCTTGCCAACCGCGCTATAGACAAAATACAGCGCGGTCGAGTTATTCTGGGAGGACGTCCCTGGGATGTCCTCCCAGAATCTTGCTCCCGCGCGCCCCCTGGGGCGTGCTGCCGGAATCATCCATGAGCGCCAGGTCTAGAAGACCCGGCGCATCACGGATCGCGGTAAATTGCCACTGATAGCGGCCGTTTACCACGTGATCACTTCTTCAAATGATGGAGCGTTCACTTGTAAACAAACTGGCGTCATGTGATGACACCGGTTCCTCCCTCCCCTCTCTGTACTGATCGGTACAGTGTGAGAGGAGAGGGGGCAGGGCGGAGGCAGCAGCAGTGATGAGGGCTGGATCTGTGACAATTGCAGTCACAGATGCAGCCATCCATCCCTGCCCAATACTCTGCAATACCCTGTGCAATACTCTGCAATACCCTGCACAATACTCTGCAATACCCTCCACAATACTCTGCAATACCCTGTGCAATACTTTGCAATACCCTGTGCAATACTCTGTGCAATACCCTGTGCAATACCCTGCACAATACTCTGTGCAATACCCTGTGCAATACTCTGCAATACCCTGCACAATACTCTGAGCAGTACCTTGCACAATACTCTGAGCAGTACCTTGCACAATACTCTGAGCAGTACCTTTCACAATACTCTGTGCAATACCATGTGCAATACTCTGCAATACCCTGCCCAATACTCTGCAATACCCTCTGCAATACTTTGCAATACCCCGTGCAATACTCTGTGCAATACCCTGTGCAATACCCTGTTCAATACCCTGTGCAATACCCTGTGCAATACTCTGTGCAATACCCTGTGCAATACTCCACAATACTCCAATACCCTGCAATACTCCAATACCCTGCAATACTCCAATACCCTGCAATACTCCAATACCTTGCAATACTCTAATACCCTGCAATACTCTGCAATACGCCCCCCCCCCTCTCGCCACCCTCCGGTGCTTTTACCGACTCACAGCTACGATCAAAGCCAGGATAATTTTTTTTTTCAGGCTTCCCAGCCTAAAGGTGAGATTGGGGTCTTATTGACCCCACATCTCGCTGTAAAGAGGACCTGTCATGCTATATTCCTATTACGAGGGATGTTTACATTCCTTATAATAGGAATAAAAGTGATGAAAAAATGTATTTTTGGAGAAAAAAGTGTCAAACTAAAATAAATAAAGTAAAATGAACAATAATTTTTTTTTTTCTCGCATGCAGAAGCGAACGCATACTTAATTTCCACCGACATATGAAAACGGTGTTCAAGCTACACATATGAGGTATCGCTGCGAACGTTAGAGCAAGAGCAATCATTTTGGCCCTAGACCTCCTCTGTAACTAAAAACATGTAACCAATAAAAATAATTGAAGTGTTGCCTATGGGGATTTTTAAGTAGCGAAGTTTGTCGACATTCCACGAGCGTGTGCAGTTTTGAAGGGTGACATGTTGGGTATTTATTTACTCGGCGTAACTTCATCTTTCATAGTATGCAAAAACATTGGGCTAACTTTACTGTTTTTTTTTTTTTTAAGCACAAAACAGTTTTTTTTTTAAAACACGCGTTTGAAAAATTGCTGCGAAAATACTGTGCAAGATAAAAAGTTGTAATGGCCACCATTGTATTCTCTAGGGTCTTTGCTAAAAAAGCATATATAATGTTTTGGGGTTCTATGTAATTTTCTAGCAAATAAATGATGATTTTTATGTGATGTAGGAGAGAAATGTCAGAATTTGCCTGGGTGCTCCAGAATGTTGGGCCTCTGTATGTGGCCACGCTGTGTAAAAGTCTCACACATGTGGTATTGCCATACTCGGGAGGAATAGCAGAATGTGTTTTGGGGTGTAATTTGTGGTATGCATATGCTGTGTGTGAGATATGCTAATATGACAATTGTGTGAAAAAAAATCCTGATTTTGCAAAGAATTGTGGGGAAAAAAATTACAACTTAAAAAAACTCACCATGCCTCTTTCTAAATACCTTGGAATGTCTTCTTTCCAAAAAGGGGTCATTTGGGTGGTATTTGTACTTTTCTGGCTTGTTAGGGTCTCAAGAACTTCAGGTGTGATCAATTTTCAGATATTGGCACCATAGATTGTGGACTCTATAACTTTCACAAAGACCAAATAATATACACTGATTTGTACTTATTTTTACCAAAGATATGTAGCAGTATAAATTTTGGCCAACATTTATGAAGAAAAATTACGAATTTTCAAAATTTTATAACAGAAACAAGAAAAATTCATTTTTTTTACAGAATTTTCAGCCTTTTTTCTTTTATAGCGCAAAAATAAAAAACCCAATGGTGATTAAATACCACCAAAAGACAGCTCTATTTGTGTGAAAAAAAGGACAAAAATTTCATATGGGTGCAATGTTGTATGACTGAGTAATTGTCATTCAAATTGTGAGAGCACCGAAAGCTGGAAATTGATCTGGTTAGGAAGGGGGTTTACGTGCCCAGTGGTCAAGAGGTTAAACAGCTAAATTCATTTTAAGTGTATGGGGAAAAAAAGGATTTGCACGGGCTCGTTCGCATTATATTATAAAGGTGCATGCTAGCGCATGTAGTTTGGGCGCATTTAAGGCAGTCCAATCATTTCAATGGGCTGCCAAACATGTGGGAACGCGTAAAAAGTAGTGGCTTGTTGCAATTGCTGTAACTGTGTATTAAAAGATAACAATTCTAATTATTACCATGAGAGATGTATACAGATTCCTTTTTAATAATTTTTTTTATCTGTCTTGATTTCCCAATTTTTATTGCAATATAAGGGAAACATCTTGTTATTGGCTTTTATTAAAAGGCAGGTTTCTGTGACAAAACATGGATGACAGTGCCCTGGAAGCACAATGTGCACATGACTGCTCAGACTTTTACCCTGTGACATGTCAATGCTGCAAGGCAAATCACTAGCAGGAAAATTTCAAACAGTTGGACCCACTTATTCCAACAGCTCTTGGCTGCAGCTAGACATGTGTCATCTAGCGTAGTCCTGCTCCCAACACCCACACCTCCAAAGGTGACGGGGAAGGCTAGAGGGCCAAATATAATGTGTGACAGGAAAAAGCTGGAGATGTGCCACTTCTTTCTTTATGTGTTTTTTGATATATTGCTGGTCATTTCGTTGTTAAACTAATAGCACATTTCTGATTTTTACCTATAGGTAAGCCTATAATAAGGCATATCTAAAGGTACAGTAAATATCTCATTAATGTGCACTGTTTAGGAAATATTTCATTGTAAAGCAGCCGATGATGTCACGGGAACCCAGAAGGAAGACCGAGCGAAGATGGAAGCCTGTCAGAGGAGACGGCGCACTGCTGGAGGGCTTTGTTTTAAGGTCTTGGTCTCACAGCCGAAACACAGCATTTTGTACTGTGTGGAGCTGAAGCTACATGCAGTTTATACAGTGCTTAGAGCAGGGGTCAGCAACCTTTTCTAATTAAGGGCCGAATTCACCTGATAATAAATTAAGATAACATTACACAGCCCCCGCACCTCTGGCCCCCTTTACATTCCACAGCCCCTGCACTCTGTCCCCTTTATATTCCACAGCCCCCACACCTCTGGACCCCTTTACATTACACAGCCCTGCATCTCTGGACCCTTTCACATTACACAGCCTCTGTACCACTGGTCCCCTTTACATTACACAGCCCCCTGCACCCTCTGGATCCCTTTACATTACACAGCCCCTGCACCTCTGGCTCCCTTTACATTACACAGCCCCTGCACCTCTGGACCCCTTTACATTACACAGCCCGGCATCTCTGGACCCTTTCACATTACACAGCCTCTGTACCACTGGTCCCCTTTACATTACACAGCCCCTGCACCTCTGGACCCCTTTACATTACACAGCCCAGCATCTCTGGACCCCTTCACATTACACAGCCTCTGCACCTCTGGCCCCCTTTAAATTACACAGCCCCCTGCCCCTCTGGATCCCTTTATATTACACAGCCCCACACCTCTGGACCCCTTTACATTACACAGCCCCCCTGCATATTATACAGTCCCTCCCTCAGCTGTTTAAGCACAGAGGGATGGGGAGCTTTACATTTTTTCGTTTGTATTTCTTACTTGTTTTATTTATTTTATTACACTGCCCCTTTAAAATAAATCTGATCACTTTTATTTCTGTCAGAAGGAATGTAAACATCCCTTGTGACAGTAATAGGCAGTGACAGGTACTCTTTATGGAGGGATCTGCTGTCAATGCTGTATTTTTTTTTTTATTTGGCACCTTTAATTCTTCTGTAAACCGGAAGTGATGTCATAACATTGCTTCCAGGTTACTAGATCCAAGACCTGATCAAAGCCGATTCCAGCTGGTTGGTTGGCTGGTCGCTTGGGCCTCCCGTTGGGATGGGAGAGGGAGCGGCTTCTTAGCTACGTTGGTTGTTATCCCAAGAAAGCCAACTGTTGGCTCTAAAAAACGGTACTGGGGTGATGCGTACAACTGCAGGCATTACCCAGGTACAGGCAGTGTGAAGAGGTTAAAATATCCATGGGCCGGGTGCACGTGAATTCATCATGTGCACTGATGGGCCGAGGGCTGTAGGTTGCCGACCCCTGGCTTAGAGACACTGCAACACTTGGTGAAGGAAATAGTTTGTTTAGAATAGCTTGGTCCAAATTGATTATTTAAAAATTCAGGAAACATGAAAATCAACTGTAAAACAGCATTAATTTTCCTAGGTACATTTGCACGCAGTTAAGGTGATACTAAAGTCTCTTTTTTTTGTTGTTAAAAATAACAGACATGTTATAATTACCTGCTCTGTGAAGTGGTTTTGCACAGAGCAGCCCAGATTCTCTTCTTCTTGGGTCCTGGCCCCTCCCTCCTGTTGAGTGCCCCCACAGCAAGCAGTTTGCTATGGGGCACATGAGCCAAGCCGCAGCTCTGTGTGTCAATTCAGACACGGAGCAGCGGTCCCGCCCCTTTCTCTCCTCATTGGCTGACTGATTTGAGTGATAGCATCGACAGCCAATGGGGAGTCCGGGAGGAGCCAAGACACTCCTGCAACATCGCTGGATCTAGCAGTGGAGAGCAGGAGCTTTGTGGTCCTGGTGCCGAGAAGGAGGGTTGTAGTGCTGGTGCAGAGGAAGAAAATAAAATTTAGGGTGGCTATAAGGGAGAAGTTTCACCCCTTCTGGATCCAAGGAGAGAATCATATGGGGATCTATGCCACAATTCAAGAGGGTATCATATCAAAGAACTTCTTTGCCACATCTCATGGTGATGGCTTGATTCACCGGCCTATAGGCATAGAAGAAGGGGTAACACCTAATGACTGCCCTCATACAAAGGGGACATAATTGTACACTTGTCAGCAAGCTAGACAAAGCTGCCATTTGTGTTCAGCACATCAATGCGCACAGTAGTGTATTTAGGTTTTGTGCTGCCCTAGGCCTGACTAAACTCGTGCACCCCCTAATTCAAATATGACCCACCCCTTCCTGTCAAGCCACACCCTTTCTGTTTAAGACCCGCCCTGAACTTTTCTAGTGGGGACACAAGTTCTGAGGGCCTGCAAGGGGGGGAAACAATGAATTGCCTTAATTTGCATAGATTTTCTCTCACTTCCTGTTTAGCTATGGGGCAAGAAGTGAAGGAAAATCTCTGCAATGGAACAAGGATGGTAAAAAATAAACTAACAGGGGGCTATAACCCTCCCTTATTTTATGCAAAATGAAAAAAAAGTGTTGCCTATAGTTCTACTTAAATTCTACTTACATTTCTGATAATTTTATGGAGAGGACTAAGAAGATATAACCATGCCAATGGTGCAGCAGAAAACATAGCACAGTAAGGAAGATTTGTGGTCCAGGATGATAGGACAGTCAGAATTAGAAGCAGTGCCCCCCCCCCCCCAGTTGCGGAATGCCGGCCGTCCACATACCGGAAGCAGTGCGGCCGCTTTATGGGGGCGCTAGACTAATTTGCCTCTCAGCCCAGTCCGCCCTAGCGCAAGCTGGCGGGGACTCTTTCTGTGCTGCCCCCCTGCAAAGTGCTGCCTTATAGGCCTGGGTCTTGTTGGCCTAGGCCAGGATACATGCGCATAGTTCTGTGTAGCAGAATTATACTCCAAAGTACCCCCTCTTTTCTCCAAACCATAGCTGCCATTACATGTAGTCAATCTGAGACGTTTTCACAATACAAATTGACTTGGATTTGCCACTTGTTTTGATACAGGCAATGCTGCCCTTTCTGTATTTTTATTGTAAGACCACCCCTCCCTAGTTGAAGCAAACATGGGCAGGGATGGTAGTGCAACCTGGGAACCGCTTAAAAAAAAAAGAAACACCATCTGGTCCTATGCAAACATTTGTTAAAAAGGGGTTCTTTGCAAGATAAAGGCTGTCAGCCCAGACAGAGGTGTTTACTTCAAGGAATCCCACCTTGTATGTGGGAGCAAAAGTAGGAATGTTTCTAATGTAAAAAAAAAAAGAACAATGCTGAAGTGCAGAAAGAACTAGATAATTATTCAAGGAATGCTAGGTCATGGTCACTGAAACAAAGATAGCAAAGGCAGAAACAAACTTTTTTTTAACAAATATAATTTATTTAAATATATACAATGGCATACAAGGAAAATGACAGCGAATCCATGCAGATTACAATGATCTCAGTCAAGTACATAGCCTTATATACAGTACAGGTTATAAATGGGTTCAGCAAGTGTCAGGAGTGTATAGTAGTAAACAATAGCAGTATGTTTTATATTATGTTATTTATTTGGAACAATCTTTCAAGGGTAGCATTTATTTATTGTTTTAAATCTCTACATTTTTAGCACACAGTGTTTTGGGATTATTTGTTTGCTGCAAAACCATCTCTGCTTTAGTCAGACAATAACGGTGAGTAGGGATAGCAAGGCTGCAAATAAAATAGCAATAAATGATCACATTTATGAACCATTCTGTGTCCAAGCTAGACCACTGTCTGGAGGTAGTTCAGCATGCCTTAGGTACTAGTCGTCCCTGCTGCATGTCGTGTCAGAGAGGGTTTTCAACACAGCAGACTTTCAGCAACAACTGCCTGATGTGGTCCACTTAACCAAAAGGCAAATGTTGTTATTTAAATAATTAAAATAAATAAATGGTATTAAAATTTAAAATTACAAATATAAATTAAATTTGCAGTTGATTATTTTAGAGACAGTAGCCAGAAATGTTATGCAGACTCGCTCCATAGTATGTAAGCACTTTTACAATGCTGCAATTCAGGAGGGATACAACTGTAACAATTAGGCCGCGTACACACAGTCGATCCAAACCGATGAGAATGTTCCGACGGGCGGTTTCTATCGGTTCACCGCTAAAGTGGCCTGACGGTCTGATGTGCGTACACACCATCGTTCTAAAAAACGATCGGGTCAGAACGCGGTGACGTAAAACACACGACGTGTTAAAAAAAACGTTGAATGCTTCCAGGCATGCGTCCAGGGGTCAAGTCCTGGGGAAAAAAGTGTGGGAACTCCCACCCAAGATCCACTCCCCCACCAAAAAAAAAAAAATGATACGCTCATATGCATAATTACTAAACTGCAAGTTCTTTCTAAATCCCGCGATAAGTCGCGGCAGACCTCCGCAATGTCTCCTGGGAACAATGACAAAAGCTCCCAGGAGACATTGCGGCATCGAGGAAGTGACGGAATACCCGCACACTACCCGATGAATCCATATACAGGAAGTGGCCAGTAACATAAAGGATTACTAAGGTTCGCCTGCCCCTGACAGTGACTCGAGCTGGGCATCGCCGCTTAGTGAAGATTGGCTCGGGCGGCTCGGCTGCTCTAGTCCTGCAAAGGGAACTGAGTTCCTGCCGTTCCCACGCGTTCCCGCAGGACATGAGCCCTGCATGCGTCGACTTGATTCTGAGTATGCGCCGGTTTAGAACCGATGCTTTTCTGTACTCACCATCGGTTTGGACCGATCGGTCAGCGGTCCATCGTTTCGATTTTAAAGCATGTTTTAAAATTTTGGACCGAAGGACAACAGACCGATGGGCCATACACACGGTCGGTTTGGACCGATGAAACTGAACTTCGATCCATTCTCATCGGTTTGGAACGACCGTATGTGCACGGCCTTACAGTGCATTATACCACTCAAAAGATCTGGAAATATTGGGCAGACTCATTGCACACTATTTAAGCAGCTGTAGTAGGCCATAGGGAGACATAAGGCAGGTTTTAATCAAGAAGTCAAAATTCAAGTGTATTTTTTTACAGTAAAAAGTAAAAAAATATTGTACTGACTCCATGCACGGTATTTATGCACATTAACTAGGCTGAATTTCGAACAGGTCAGAAACCAACCAGCTTTTATATTTAAAAAATCCTCATTAGATTTTCTTTCACTGAAAATCTAACATTTTTAAACAGGACTCACACTAGCCATCTTTTATATAAAATAAAATCAACATTGGAATGCATCCATTTTGCTGAAAAAGACCCTAAAAATAGTAGAAGGTACAACATGCACCACCTTGGCTAGGCCACATTTTGAACAGGACCCACACCAGCCAGCTTTTTAGAAAAAAGCCCACAACATATTGTAGTGAGTACATTTGTAGTCTTTAAACACTTTGACTAGGCATATTTTGGCAAAAGGAAACAAACCAGCCAATTCTTAAATATAAAATATAAAAAAAAAACAAATTAAAAAAACGTGCATTATAGTGTATTTATTTTATATTTGTACAATTGTCCTAACAAGTTGTAATGCCTATATACACAGTTTTGAATCACTTGTACTATGCCCCACCGGACTCCCACCAGCCAAATTGTATTCCAGAAATCAACATGAGAGCATAATTATTTAGAAGAAAAAGACCCCCCAAACCTCCACATAATGTAGTGCCTACTTGCACATTATTTAATCATATGTACTAGGCACCATTTTGAACAGGACCCTCAGCCATTGTAAAATCTAGAAATAAACATTAGACTGTAATTTATTTGCTGAAAAAAGCCCTCAAAATAATGAAGTATCTACATGCACAGTACTGACTCACTTGTACTATACCCGTTTTGAAAAGGACCGATGCTACATCTGTCCCCTGCCGGCTCTAAGGCTGAGAACTGAGCAATTAAACACTACCAATTGCTCGGTTCTCAGAGCTCCTTGGGCATTGGTGACTGTCAGTCCCATTTCTCTGATCTTCCTCCTAGCCCCCCCCCACCCCCACAATTACTTGAGCACTGGGCTGTGGAGGGGGCAGTAGCAGCCGGCTCAGCCTCTGAGCTGCTCACCGGGTGCGGGTCCAGGAATGTGGGCGGACCCCAACCATAAGGTCGCAATCTTTCCCGAGCCTTGAATGGCTCTGTGACGTCAGTCGACAGCGGGCTTCAGCTATCTGCTTTAACCAGGTCACAGGAGAGCAGAACGAACTGCACTCCTGTGCTGTACTTCTCCTATAAAGAAATTAATAGAAATATTTTTTTTACGAAATTACATTTATATTTTTGTGTTAATAGGTCTGGGAAAACAAAATAATTATTATAAAACCCAGATATACACATATACATCAGTGCTTACTCCAGGGCTGTCTTAATGCATGGGCACCCCTGGGCAGTGCCCCAGGTGCATGAGGGTCCCATCATAATCTTGCATTACATTGTACTTTCCAACTGTCCCAGATTTGCCGGGACAGTCACACTTTTTTCAAAGCTGTCCCAGGATGGCTGTGTCCCAGGTAGCGTCCTGTACTCCCCCCCTTCCCTGTACTGTGCCTTTATGCCTCCCCACCTGTTCTGTATTGATTAGTCTTTGATTTGTGGCATGTTTTTCTTTTATTTAAAGTACTAATAAATATATGTTTAATTCAATCAACTATTTATGTTTTAACTCTTGAGAGTATAGTAGGTGTGTAAATTGGGGCAGGGTCGTAGGGGCCCCAGTGCATTACTTTGTCCAGGGGCCCATGATGCTATTAAGATGGCCCTGCCTTACTCTATACCTTATAAAATACAAGCATATAAAACGACGACACACAAGTATTGAAATACTGACTTTTCCAGGTGAAGTACTGCTTAGTGTGGACAGTGAGGCCCCCTATAACAGTAATGGGTTACTACTGAGGACTGAGTAGTGTGCTTTAAAGGTATGAGGTGCCTACATTTTTCAGGTAGCCTGTTTTTTTAATTTATAGTAATTTCTAGGTTATCTAGAAATGACCTTTCGTTAAGATTGAAGAACGAAACAATTAGAATATATAAAAACTGATTATGTTCTCTATTTTCTAATTTCTAAAGGATGGAAATCTGGCAGGTAGATGAAATGATTCTTCTCTGACATGCTTCCGCGGAAGAAGGCCCATTAAGTTCCATTATTCATCCTTATCTCATTGTTTTACTGTTTAGTTCAGCAAACTTAATTTATATAAACCATTGGCAGTGCTGCTTTACCACATGGAGGACCTGAGGGGCTGAGAGAGCTATAATTAAATTTCATGGTTAATGCAGCAAAACCCTTTATAGGTCTCGAAACACCTAAGAGCCTCTATTCCTACTGGATAAATGAACAATTTAATAGGTGTGACAGCATATACATAAGACGTGTTTTCCACAAAACGAGGGGCAAGAAAGTTTTTCTACTGTTATTATCAATGCAGAAACTCTTAACAAGTCTTTCCTTATGAATGTAATAAAATTACTTGTATATTTTGCTATTCTGAGATGTTGAAAACCCACACATAGGACTGTGACATGATATCAGTAGGCTTTTCTGATATAGTAAGAGTTGTCTTTATTAGGCCTCATTCACAAGGTCTTCAAACTTTCCAAACAAAGGGCCTTTGGGAGAGGTCGGATTATGGCCAGTGAGGGTAGAAAATTCCCAATGTCTCAGGTGTGGTGTTCATTTGCATAGTGCCTGTGGTCAGTAAGAGGAGGAAAAGGGCCTCATCATTGGTGTCAGTGGATGAAATAGCGCCCCATCATTGGTGTCAGTAGATGAAAGAGTGCCCCATCGTTGATATTAGTGGGAGGAATAAGTGTCCTATCATTGTTGTTAGTGGGAGGAATAGTGCCCCATCATTGGTGTCAGTGGACGGAATAGCGCCCATCCACAACATGATGCTGCCACCCCCATGTTTTGTAGTGGAGATGGTGAGTTTGGGGTGATGTGCAGTGTTAGTGTTCCGCCACACACAGCATTTATGGGACAGTATTCCTTCCACTACAATCAATGAGGGGGCACAATTTTTATCCATTGACACCATTGATTGGGCACAAGTCCTCCTACCAATGTGCCAGTGGATGGAATAGTGTCCCATTATTGATATTAGTGGGAGGAATAGTGTCCTATCATTGGTGTCAGTGGGAGGAATAGTGCCCCATCAATGGTGTCAGTGGGAGGACTCGTGCCCCATCAATGGTGTCAATGGATGGAATTGTGCTCTATCATTGATATTAGTGGAAGGAATATTGTCCCATTATTGATATTAGTGGGAGGAATAGTGCCCCATCTCTGGTGTCAGTTGGGAGAACTATGCCCCACTGTTGGTGTCAGTGTTAGGAATAGTGCATCAAATCAGTGGGAGAAATAGTGCCCCAAGGGCCGGATAAAGGCTAGCATAAGGGCCACATCCAGCCCTCGGGCCACAGTTTGGGGACCATTGTATAAGAGCAATGTTTGCAGCCAGTTTTAGGTTTTAGGCTTCATGTGCACTGCTGCTGGTAAACGGGCATTTAGGAGCAGTTGGGCATTTTTTTCAGCTCTCCAGGAACTCTCCTCTATGTTATCTTATTAGTACATGTACACAGGGTCATTTATAGTAGTTACTAGGCAGTTTAGAGTTTAGAAGGAGGGGGATCGCATGCATGTGTGCCCGCGCTGCGCTGTGATTCCGATGCCCCGTGTTACCTGAACACGGCGCATCTTCGATTGGCAGGAGGGCTCTGTTATTGGCCCTTCTGATCACATGACGGCTTCTGAACGGACAGGGAGGGTGCTGATGAGCGTCCTTATAGTCCGCTGGCATCTCCTCAAGCTTTATAACAGAAAGCCCATAAGGAGCCCATGGCACCCGCGGTCAGTGGATGCTCTGCAGGCTCCTGTGCAAGAAATAATAAATGCACATTTTTTCCACCAAAAAATATGTGCATTTATTATTTTTTGCAGAAATGTGAACTTAGCCTATAAAATATTTTTTTTATAATGGACTATTGAATATTAGTAGAAACAATGGGCCAAATTCTCAAAAACTGTGCGTAACTTAAATTTCAGCAGTTAAGTTACACTGACTTAAAATTTCTACCTAAGTGCCTGATCGTCAAAGCACTTAGGTAGAAATTACACGCTGTGTAACTTAAGTGCCGCCGTCGTAAGGCGGTCCTCCTCTCCTGGGGGCGTTTAAAATTTAAATGAGGCGCGCTCCCACGCCGGCCGTACTGCGCATGCGTGTGACGTCATTTTCCCGACGTGCAGCGCGCGAACGTAATTAACGCCGGTCGGCTTTGAGAATTTCGACGGGACACTAAAGTTGCGACGGGTGAAAAAAAAAGACGCGCCGGGAAAACAAATAATTATAAAAAAAAATGACAGCATCGCTCAGCATGCATTCCTGAGAGGGAGAACTCCATGCCAATTTTCAAAGAAAAAAACGGCATGGGTTCCCCCCCCAGGAGCATACCAGGCCCTTAGGTCTGGTATGGGTTGTAAGGAGACCCCCCCCACGCCGAAAAATTGACGTAGGGGGTCCCCCTACAATCCATACCAGACCCGTATCCAAAGCACGCTACCCGGCCGGCCAGGAATGGGAGTGGGGACGAGCGAGCGCCCCCCCCCCCTCCTGAGCCGTGCCAGGCCGCATGCCCTCAACATGGGGGGGTTGGGTGCTCTGGGGCAGGGGGGCGCACTGCGGGCCCCCCCACCCCAGAGCACCCTGTCCCCATGTCGATGAGGACAGGACCTCTTCCCGACAACCCTTGCCATTGGTTGTCGGGGTCTGCGGGCGGAGGCTTATCGGAATCTGGGAGTCCCCTTTAATAAGGGGGCCCCCAGATACCGGCCCCCCACCCTAAGTGAATGGATATGGGGTACATCGTACCCCTATCCATTCACCTGTAGGCAAAAAGTAAAATGTAGTAAACACACAACACAAGGCTTTTTAAAATATTTTATTATTCTGCTCCGGAGGCCCCCCCTGTCTTCGTTATTAGCTCAATTACCAGGGGGGGCTTCTTCTTCCGCTCTCCGGGGGTCTTCCGCTCTCCGGGGGTCTTCTCCGCTCTCCGGGGGGGCTTCTCCGGACTCCGGGGGGCTTCTTCCATCTTCTCCCCTCTTCCGCTGTTGACTGGGCGAACCCCGGTTCTTCTGCAGCTCTCCGGTGCCTTCTTCTTCAGCGCTGGCTGCCTGCTATGTTTGTGTGTTAGCTCGATTTCAAACAGGCAGCCGGCGCGGTCTTCTGTGACGTCATCTTCTCTTCTGTTCTTCTCCCCTCTTCCGATGTTGCCTCGTCGCCTGTTGTCGCTGTAATGATGGAAGCGCGCCTTGCATCCCATTTATATAGGCATCACCGTCCCATCATGCTCCGGTAGGTACCCACGTGGTGGGTGCACGTGGGTAGGCACCCACCACGTGGGTACCTACCGGAGCATGATGGGACGGTGATGCCTATATAAATGGGATGCAAGGCGCGCTTCCATCATTACAGCGACAACAGGCGACGAGTCAACATCGGAAGAACAGAAGACCAGAAGACCCTGGCGTCACAGAAGACCGCGCCGGCTGCCTGTTTGAAATCGAGCTAACACACAAACATAGCAGGCAGCCAGCGCTGAAGAAGAAGGCACCGGAGAGCTGCAGAAGAACCGGGGTTCGCCGAGTCAAGAGCGGAAGAGGGGAGAAGATGGAAGAAGCCCCCCGGAGTCCGGAGAAGCCCCCCCGGAGAGCGGAAAAGACCCCCGGAGAGTGGAAGACCCCCGGAGAGCGGAAGAAGAAGCCCCCCCTGGTAATTGAGCTAATAACGAAGACAGGGGGGTGCCTCCGGAGCAGAATAATAAAATATTTTAAAAAGCCTTGTGTTGTGTGTTTACTACATTTTACTTTTTGCCTACAGGTGAATGGATAGGGGTACGATGTACCCCATATCCATTCACTTAGGGTGGGGGGCCGGTATCTGGGGGCCCCCTTATTAAAGGGGACTCCCAGATTCCGATAAGCCTCCGCCCGCAGACCCCGACAACCAATGGCAAGGGTTGTCGGGAAGAGGTCCTGTCCTCATCGACATGGGGACAGGGTGCTCTGGGGTGGGGGGGCCCGCAGTGCGCCCCCCTGCCCCAGAGCACCCAACCCCCCCATGTTGAGGGCATGCGGCCTGGCACGGCTCAGGAGGGGGGGGGGCGCTCGCTCGTCCCCACTCCCTTCCTGACCGGCCGGGTAGCGTGCTTTGGATACGGGTCTGGTATGGATTGTAGGGGGACCCCCCTACGTCAATTTTTCGGCGGAGGGGGGGTCTCCTTACAACCCATAACAGACCTAAGGGCCTGGTATGCTCCTGGGGGGGAACCCATGCCGGTTTTGAATTTAAAAATTGCCGTGGAGTTCTCCCTCAGGAATGCATGCCAAATGCCGTCGCTGGAATGGGCCTTTACAAGGTTTGGCTAACTTTCCACATTGTAAAACCAGCCCTAATTTTGCGCCGGCAAATTCGGAACTTAGGCAGAAATCAAAGTGCTGAAATGCTTTGAAAATCTACTTAAGTCCTCATTTGCATACGCAAAGCTGGATTTCAATGAGAAATGCCCCCAGTGGCGGATGCGGTACTGCATCCTAAAATCTGACCGTGTAAGTGTCTTACACATGTCAGATTTTCTGCCTAACTTTGGGAAAAGCCTTTTGAGAATCGTTTCCAAAGTTAGGCACAGAGATACGCAGGCTGAACAGCAGTTAAGTCTGCGTATCTCTTTTGAGAATTTGGCCCAATGCTAATATCTGAAAAATGGAACACAAATTGCCCAAACTAAAAAGTAAAGACTGCTGTGTGTTAGACTTACTATTGGATATTGACCAATGCTGGATTTTTTATGCATGGCACAAGAGACTTTTCTATATATGACCATGGAAGGGATTTCAGCTTCTGCATGTTTATGCTGCAGCTTACATTTCTGAATTTGTGTTTTTATTATTTGAGTAATCTTGTTCTGTACTGATTCCATGTCGGTACTGCAATCACTGAGATTTGTTTTGACACTAGAGAAGAGCAATGTGTAGATTGATATCAAGGTCATTAAAAACAAGGTCAAATTCTGCATCTCTTATTTCAATGGAGGGAAAAATGACAACGATCCCTCTTTTGCTCTATTGTCTTTCAATGTTACTGTCACCAGATCTGAGTCTTGATGCCTCCCCCATCCCTAACCCACTCCCCTCTGAGAATTAAATCTTAGTGGTTTCTTGTTAGTCTAATTAATAAGTCAAAGACATGAATGATCCAGAAAATGCACAAAGATGTGGGCCAGTATTTTTTCAATGGTGATATCCTATGACCTATTAGGTATGCATGACAGTGCCACAGCCAGAAAGACAAAAGCTGAGCATGGGCCTCTTTCGGTAAATATAAAAAAATATTTATCTAGCACCCAGCTCTAATTTTAATTTTAAACTAACAATTATTTATAACATATACATGATATTTTAACATATTGTATTTTTTTTATATTGTATTTACTTATTAATTTATTCATCAAATTGCCTATTCGATTGTCCAGAACAGCTACAAGTATTTTTTTAACATGTATTCAACATTTTATCCCAGGAATAAAAATAGAATCATTCATGATAAACTGACCATTCTCTTAAAATTATAGTATTTCTTTCATGTGAAAAAACTATTCTAAATTAATCTCTAAGGCCGCGTACACACGACCAGTTTTCTCGGCAGAGTGCAGCAAGAAACTCGATGGGAGACGTATTCTGCCGAGAAAACCGGTCGTGTGTACACTTTTCGCCATGAAACCCGTCGGAAAACTCGTCGAGCCAAAAAGAGAGCATGTTCTCTATTTCCTCGATGGGCAATGGGAAAATTCGGCTCGACAAGTTTTTTGACAGCCGAACAAGAAACTCAACGGGGAAAACGATGTGTTTCGCCCGTCGAGTTTCTCGGTTGTGTGTAAGCGGCCTCACAGTGGTTGGGGTGCAGATATATGTATTTATGACTTCCAAAGTGATGATCACAGATTTCTAGTGTCTGTGGCCCCACAGATTTCTAGAGCAGTGGTGGTTAACTTACTAGATTTAGAGGATCTCAAATTTGACCCCCGACATAACGAAAGGCTTCACATATATTTTAGGGTATGTAATGCCACCAAAGAACGTGGTCAGAGTCACAATGGATGGTCAGGGCCTTTTGGCATGCTACAGTAGTGGGCTACAGATACAGTACAGTCGATGATCAGAACCTGTGGACATACTACGTTAGATGGTTAGGGACTACATATATTCTACAGTAGATACTCCTAGCCTGTGGGCATACCACAGAAGATGGTTAGCAACTACATATATTTTGCCCATTCTTATTTGCAAAATAGCTCAAGCTCTGTCAGATTGGATAGAGAGTGTCTGTGAACAGCAATTTTTAAGTCTTGCCACAGATTCTCAATTGGATTTAGGTCTGGGCTTTGACTGGGCCATTCTAACACATGAATATGCTTCAATCTAAACCATCCCATTGTAGCTCTGGCTGTATGTTAACGGTCATTATCCTGCTGCAAGGTGAACCTTCACCCCAATATCAAGTCTTTTGCAGACTCTAAGGCCGCGTCGGACCAAACCGATGAGACTGGCCCGTCGGTCCGTTTTCATCGATTCACCTCTGAAGTGTCCGTACGGCCTGATATGCGTACACACCATCAGTCCAAAAACCGATTGGGTCAGAACGCAGTGACATCAAACACACGACGTGCTGAATAAAACGAAGTTCAATGCTTCCAAGCATGCGTCGACTTGATTCTGAGCATGCGCTTGTTTTGAACCAATGCTTTTCTGTACTAACCATCGGTTTGGTCCGATGGGGCAGCGGTCCATCGGTTCGGTTTTGAAGCATGTTTAGAAATTTTGGACCGAAGGAAACCAGACCGCTAGCCTATACACACGGTCGGTTTGGTCCGATGAAAATGAACTTCGGTTCATTCTCATCGGACCAAACCGACCGTGTGTACGGGGCCTAACAGGTTTTCTTCTAAGATTGCCATGTATTTGGCTCCATCCATCCTCCCATCAATGTTGACCAGCTTCCCTGTCCCTGCTGAAGAAAAGCATCCCCACAACATGCTGCCACCATGTTTTGCAGTGGAGATGGTGAGTTCAGGGTGATGTGCAGTGTTAGTGTTCCGCCACACATAGCATTTTGTTCAAGTGCAATTTTGGTCTTATCTGATCAGAGCACCTTCTTCCACATGTTTGCTGTTTCCCCCACATGGCTTCTCGCAAACTGCAAATGGGACTTCTTATGGCTTTTTTTCAACAATGGCTTTCATCTTGCCACTCTTCCAAAAAGGCCAGATTTGTGGAGTGCACGACTAATAGTTGTCCTGTGGACAGATTCTCCCACCTGAGCTGTGGCTCTCTGCAGCTCCTCCAGAGTTACCATGGGCTCCTTGGTTGCTTCTCTAAATAATGCTCTCCTTGCCCGGCCTGTCAGTTTAGGTGGACAGCCACGTCTTGGTAGGTTTGCAGTTGTGCATACGCTTTCCATTTTCCAGATGATGAATTGAACAGTGCTCTCTGAGATGTTCAAAGCTTGGGATATGTTTTTATAACCCAACCCTGTTTTAAACTTCTCCACAACTTTATCCCTGACCTGTCTGGTGTGTTCCCTAGCCTTTCATGATGCTGTTTGTTCACTAAGGTCCTCTAACAAACCTCTGAGGGCTTCACAGAACAGCTGTATTTATACTGAGATTAAATTACATACAGGTGGACTCTATTTACCAATTAGGTGATTTTTGAAGGCAATTGGCTCCATTAGAGTTTAGTTAGGGGTATCAGAGTAAAGGTGGCTGAATACAAATGCATGCCACACTTTACACATATTTATTTGTAAAAAAAAGAATGGAAAACATTTTTTATTTTTATTTTACTTTACATTTATGTGCCACCTTGTGTTGGTCTATCACATAAAATCCCAATACAACACATTTACATTTTTTGGTTGTAACATGACAAAATGTGTAAAACTTTTAAGGGGTATGAATACTTTTTCAAGACACTGTACATACAGTATATTTGACAGTAGGTGATCAGGGCCTGTGGACATGTTACTGGAGATGGTCAGGCACTGTGGGCATGTTATAGTAGATGGTCAGAGACTATTGTAAATCTTCATGAGATTGTCAAAGACTGTTGATATAATACAATAGATCTCAGTACTTACCCTATAGTTATGTTTTAAATGCCCCTTTTCCTCCTCCAGCATTCCCTCTCCAAGTCCTATACTTATACAGTATGTCCCTGCTTGTCCGAGATGGTCACAATGCAGCCTGCTGGGAGCCCCACAGTCACTTAACTTAAAGCAGATGTGCCACTAAAACAATATATTAAAAGCCAGCAGCTACAAATACTGCAGCTGCTGACTTTTAATATAAGGACACTTACCTGTCCTGGAGTCCAGCGCCGATCGCAGCAGATGACGAGCCGATCGCTCGTCACCCTGCTGCTCCCCCCTCCATCCACGGTGAGGGAACCAGGAAGTGAAGCGCTCCGGCTTCACTGCCCGGTTCCCTACGGCGCATGCGCGAGTCGCGCTGCGCCCGCCGATTGGCTCCCGCTGTGTGCTGGGAGCCGAGTGTTCCCAGCATACAACGGGGGACGGACGGGAAGCAAGGGAAAAACCCGTCTTTTTCCCGCATCGTAGAGCCGGAAGTGGGTGCAAATACCTGTCTGTAGACAGGCATCTGCACCCCCCTCCCCCCTGAAAGGTGTCAAATGTGACACCAGAGGGGGGGAGGGTGCCGATCAGCGGGACTCCACTTTAGAGTGGAGATCCGCTTTAAAGCGTACCTCCACTTTTGTTATGAAAAAAACATTCCCCTCTGGGTGATCTATGTACATTGCAAGGATTATAACAAACTTTGTTGCAAACTCCTACTTTTTGTTATTCGGAAGAAATCCCTGTGTGTTTCTCTGTGCCCATGCGGGAAAGTGAGTCTAATGGGAGTGGTGTGCACCTCCAGGGCTCTAATAAGTAAAGCTGCTGGGCCTACATCCCTTTAGACGTGATTTCATATTGGGAGTATCTCACCGTAAATGACATTTTTGTTGCAGGGGATGCCTGAAATCTGACTTAGTGCAGACTTCTGGGAAAATTAGTGAGCCAATCACACAAGCAGGAAATTATGTTTCTCGGGGGTGGTCAGTATACATTTTGTGTACAGAAAACCTCCAGGTAGCCATATTGCATTGCATTTTCAGAAAATGACAATGGCTGCAGATTGAAAGGGAAAGGTAGTTTTTAACCACTTGCTTACTGGGCACATATACACCCTTCCTGCCTAGGTGAAATTTCAGCTTCTGGCACTGTGTCGCTTTAACTGACAATTGCGCGGTCGTGCGACATGGCTCCAAAACAAAATTGACGTCCTTTTTTTCCCACAAATAGAGCTTTCTTTTGGGGGTATTTGATCACCTCTGCGTTTTTTTTTTTGCGTTAAAAACAAAAAAAGTGCGACAATTTTGAAAAAAATATATATATTTTTTACTTGTTGCTATAATAAATATCCCAATTTTTTATTTTATTTTTATTTTGTCCGATATGTATTCTACATATGTTCGGTAAAAAATAAATAAAAAAAAATCGCAATAAGCGACTGGTTTGCGCAAAAGTTATAGCGCCTACAAAATAGGGGACAGAATTATTATTTTGTATTATTTATTTTTTACTAGTAATGGCGGCGATCTGCGATTTTTATTGGGACTGCGACATTATGGCGGACACATCGGACACTTTTGACACATTTTTGGCACCCTTCACATTTATACTGCGATCAGTGCTATAAATATGCACTAATTACTGTATAAATGTGACTGGCATTGAAGGGGTTAACACTAGGGGGTGAGGGAGGGGTTAAATGTGTACCCTGCATTGTGTTCTAACTGTGTGTGGAGGGGGACTGACTGGGGGAGGTGACCGATCTGTGTCCCTATGTACAAGGGACACAGATCGGTCTCCTCTCTCCCTGACAGGACATGGATCTGTGTGTTTACACACAGATCCATGTCCTTCTCTCTGTAACCGCCGATCGCGGGTGTCTAGCGCACATCGCGGCCGCCTGGCACGCGCATCGGCATCTCAGTGATGCGGCGGGCGCGCGCCCCCCAGTGGCCAGGAGGAGCGGAGACCGTATAAAGACGGCCACTCAGAGAAGTAGAGCCACCCTGCGGCCGCACAAAGTCGTACAGCCGTCGGGAAGTAGTTAATAACATTCAATTACAATATGACTTGTGTCACAATTGTATACACTATATTATTTTTTCTATATTTTGCTATTTTTTTTCTTATTTTTTCTATATTTTGCTTCTTTTTTTTCACAAAAGTGGAGTTACCCTTTAACAAGTGTTCTAGATTATCTCTGAATATTCTTTTATTTCCTTAGAAAGGTCATCCACCATGGGGATAAATAATAGAAGGCATTTCTATATGAATAAATTGAGATTCTTTTGCACATGCACCAAAGAAGTAGTGCCCCCCTAAAAGTGCCTTGAATAAAAGTAAAGTTATCCTCTATTTCATAAGACCATACTGAACTATGCCCAACATATAGCTTCTTCTTTTATTCATGCTACGTTAAGGGTACCCACTGAAATACCCCCAATAATGAGTGTCTGGTGTTAGCTCCGTTCTATCCCAGTAATGCCCCAGTTTGTACAAACTATTAGTTAAGAAGGGTGCAAGCTGATACATTTCTCTATGCCTTTGGAGTACAGACATTTGGTCAATTAGAGAACAGATTTTTGTATTTTTGCCAGCTACTAAAACAACATCCATCACTTGCCTTACAGTCAATCAATTAACACATAATAAAAAGAAGCAACAGAACTGTTTTGAAATGTCACAGTTGCCAATTGTCTCTGAATTCCAAGGACAGACCCTTTGTTCAAAAAGTCCTTTGTATTGTTTGGCCCTGCAGATATCAATGATCTTTAATAATGACTAATTGTATAATATGATCTAATAGGATAATCTCAGCTTTTACATTTATTCATCATTTTTAAAAAGCTGCTTTTAAAAAAAAAGAAAGAATTAAGCTGGCCATACATGGATCGAAATTCGGCTGGTTCAGCTGGGACCAGCCACATTTTGATTTATGTATAGACACCTTGGTGGTACACAAGTTGATCTATCTATCTATCTATCTACTTGTGTCCAACCAGCCTGTCAAGTTTTTCCCAAATGATCAGTGCTGCCTGCTATAGCCGAAAACGCTAATCATTTTGTTCTGCCGGCAGGGTAGACACAATAGCACTGCAGGAGGGATTCCCCATTAGCACTGATTGTGTTGACAGTCAGTGCTGATGGGGGAATCAAGCAATTTTCTTTCCTTCCACCCAGGGTGGAAGGAAAGAAAATTGTGCAACCTTTAGCCTTTTGTAGTCACTTTTGCAAGATATGTAATAACCATTCTATTGTACAATGACACATTAGTGAACCTGATAATTGTATTTATTTATTTAAGGTACGTATATGGCGCCGTTAATTTAAGCAATGCTTTACATATACATTGTATATTCACATCAGTCCCTACCCTCAAGTAGCTTACACTCTAAGGTCCCTAACACACATTCATACATACACATACTAGGGACAATTTAGACAGGATCCAATTAACCTACCAGCATGTCTTTGGAGGGTGGGAGGAAACCTGAGTAACCGGAGGAAACCCATGCAGGCACAGGGAGAACCTGCAAACTCCAGGCAGGTAGTGTCGTGGTTGGGATTGGAACCAGCAACCCTTTTTACTGATAGGTGAAAATGTAGTTCCTCTAGCTCAATTGCAATGAGAGACGGTCTCTATGACATGGTGGCAATCTCTGGGACATTATGGGGGCAATCTCTGTGCCATTATGTGGGGCAGTCTCTGGGAAATATGGGCAGTCTCTGTGGATGAATTCCCCAGGACAGTCTCTGCAGGAACGCTGGTGTCTCTGTCAGGCCGTCTCTGTGGGAGCACCCTGGCTATCTCTGTGGGCCCAGAAGGCTCTGTAAGGCAGTCTCTGAGAGCACTGGCAATCTCTGTGGGGCAGTCTCTGTGAGAGCAGTCTTTGCCCTCATAAAGATTGCCAGTGCTCCCAGAGATAGCCAGGCAGAGACTGCTGCTTCCTCAGAGATTCCCATTGCTCCCAGAGACCTTGAGTGTGAAGGAGCCTGGAGGGTGAGTAGGATCAACAACCTGAGCCTTCACTGCACAGAAGAGGATTGCAGTGGGACAGCCACAATGCCTGCTACCTTTTTGCTCAGCCCACCTTGCCTTTGCTTCTCTCCAAAGCCTTCCAGGTAGCTAGCTGCTTACACTCTGTGAGGCAGTCAGTCGGTCAATAATACTACCCCACAGACTAACTGACTGACTGACTGCCCCACAGAGTCTATGGGGCAGTCTGATGAAAGAAGGGACTCTGATGTGATCAGAGGGTTCATCCTGACTGCTGCACTCTATATGTTGTTTTGTATGTTAAATACTACTGACCCCTGCACTCTATATGTTGTTTTGTATGTTAAAGGGGTTGTAAAGCTTTCCGTTCCCGCAATGGTTTCCCCCTGCTTGAGGCGGCTTGTCATTGGAGATTGATAGCAGCGCAGCCATTGGCTCGCGCTGCTGTCAATTGCATCCAATGAAGCCACCGACTGTATCATGGGAGCGCAACCCCAACCTAACCCCCTTGGGAGAGAGCTTCTCATGAAGGGGGTTAGCGCTTGTGGGGAGGAGCCGAGACAGCCACGAGGGACCCCAGAAGACCAGGATCGGGGCAACTGTGTGCAAAACAAACTACACAGTGGAGGTAAGTATGACATGTTTGTCATGAGGTACCATGGTGAACTTCCAGTGAGAGAGAGTGAGAGCAATAACACCAAATTTGACACACCTGCTCCCCATTAACACCTGAGACCTTGTAATGCTAACGAGTCACATGGCAACGGGGAGGGGGAATGGCTAATTGGACCCAATTTGGACATTTTCACTTAGGGGTGTACTCACGTTTGTTGCCAGCGGTTTAGACATTAATGGCTGTGTGTAGAGTCATTTTGAGGGGAAAGCAAATTTTACACTGTTATACAAGCTGTACACTCACTAATTTACATAGTAGCAACGTGTCATTTCTTCAGTGTTGTCACATGAAAAGATAGAATAAAATTTTTACAAAAATGTGAGGGGTGTACTCACTTTTGTGAGATACTATAGGTGTAAATTAAAAATCTTGGTATCTAGGGGTCTAATTCAACGAATAGATCTTATCATTGGATTTCAAGTCTAAGCACTAGACTTGCACTTTGACACAGTGGCTTCCATTACATTTTCAAGATTGTGTAAATTGTGCTTTTAAAACAATAATAGAAAATGTGCATACATTTTTGGGTGTACACCTTCTAAAATCAATTTATAACATAAAGTAGACATCTGATGGCCATGTTCCTCATTAATATCCTGTTAGCAGATGAGCAGGAAATGTAGAAATTATACAAAGCTAACTGAAAGAGCAGCAGACTTGTTACTTACAGGAAAAACATACAAATCAATTCTGTGAGAAAAGTCTTATAAAGCCACAGGCAAGAACGCCCAACACTGCCTGGAAATTTACCAGCACGATAGTCACGTTATCAGAAGTAAAATATTATTCTGTATTGTAGCCAAAGTCAACATGGGCTAAATCACTTATACTGAAGTAGGAGAGTATAGTAAAATGATAGCAAAATCATAAACATCTAGGCAGGGCCGTCTTTACCGCAGGGCAAATGGGGAAGGTGCCCTGGGCCCTGTCACTGTTGGGGGCCCAAAGCAACCCCCTTTAAAAAAAAAAAAAAAAAAAAAATTTTTTTTTTTTTTTTTTTTTTTTTAGGGGCCCGGAGGACCCCAGGGGCCCGGAGGACCCCAGGGCCCCAGATGGCAACCCCCCCTTTTTTTTATTTATTTTTAAATAAAAAAAAATTATATATTTTTATTAAAGGGACAATTTTTTAATATATTTTTATTTTATTTTTTATTAAAGGGCCAATTTTTTTTAGAGGTCTGGGGGTCCCCAGGGGCCCATAGTTCCCCAGGGCCCCCGGATGACAACCCCCCTTTTTTTATAAAAAAAAATCTGTTTATTTATATATATATATATATATATATATATATATATATATATATATATATATATATAAAAATGTTTATTATTATTATTATAGGACCCAGAGGTCCCCGGATGGCAACCCCCCTTTTTTTTTATAAAAAACATTTTTTTTATATATTTTATTTCTTTTTTTTCTTTTTATATATATATATATATATATATATATATATATATATATATATATATATATATATATTATATATATATATATATATATATATATATATATATATTTTATATATATATATATATATATATATATATATATATATATATATATATATATATATATTTTTTTTTTATTAAAGGGCTCAGAGGTCCCCATGTGGCAAACACCCTTTATCTTTTTTTATAAATGTTTATTTTTTTATTTTTGTTTATATATTTTTTTTATTTTTTTTTTATTTAAGGGCCCAGAGGTCCCCAGGGCCCTGGATGGCAACCCCCCCCTTTTTTTTTTATAAATGTTTCTTTATATATATTTTTTATTAAAGGGCCCAGAGGTCCCGGATGGCAACCCCCTTTTTTTTGTAATTTATTTTTATTAAAAAAAAAATATTAAAGGGCCCAGAGGTCCCCAGGGCCCCAGATGGCAACCCCCTTTTTAAAATATATTTTTTATATATATTTTTTATTTCTTTTTTTCTTTTTATTAAAGGGCCCAGAGGTCCCCAGGGCCCCGGATGGCTACACCCCTTTTTTATATATATTTTTCTTTATTTCTTTCTTTATTTCTTTTTTTGTAAAGGGCCCCCCGCTTCTAAATTTGCGGCAGCCCCCCCCCCTGCTTCTCAATTTCAGGCGGCAGCACCCCCCATCCCGGTTCTCTGCTCCAGGGGGCCCATGCCTGAAGCTATAATTCCTGATGGCGGCCCTGCCTCCCGTTAAGCCCCTGTGCTGCCCACAAATCAGGCTGAAAATCATCAGCGGCACGCAGCCAGTGACAGTACTGCTTCCCTTCCCAGTGTTTTAAAATGTACAGCACCCCTGACTTCCCTTTAGACGTGCACTTTTCCCTTCCTGCCACTGGGTGCTGCTTGCATATAAAAGTGAATTAGAATGTGATTTTATAACATCCCCAGTTTGCTCTTCCTGAGGCTGACTTCTTCATGTCCTGCTCCTCAAGGTATGTCACTGTTTGCTAATCTATATTGTAAATTGAAGTTTTCTGTAGAGTGTGCCCAAAGTCTTTATATTTGATGATTCACTGCAGGTCTGGTCAGTGTTTTAAAAAGTTCCTCTATTTTACACATGGCATGGCATGGGGGTCACAGCACCGTCTGTCCATTCTGCTTTAGCGCCATGGGACCCCATGCCATGCCATGTGTAAAATAGAGGAACTCCTTAAATCACAGACCAGACCTGCTGTCCAGGCTGAGTAAAGCCTCAGAGTACATGACATTACTGTCTGTATTTAACTGCTTGATGGGCTTATTTTGGGCCTGGCTGGTTCACATGTATGTGTTTTGGCGGCCCACATTTGCGCAGGCACAGCAGCCCATTCATTTGAATGGGCCGCCATGCCTGCGTTTCCTGCAAAGAAAAGCGCATGCCTCATGTAATAGGCTGCGCACACGGCATGCCTATGCCCATCAAGCACTGAAATACAGCACTGTCTGTCCATTCTGCTGTCTGCTGTGACTTATCTGCAGTTCCCGCACTGTCAAACTTGCTGCATTTTTAGATGTTTAGGCCACGCTTTTAAAAACACAGTGCGTTTGTGTGTGCAAGAACTGCAGGTAAGTAGCATGGTGCAAAAGCAGAATGGATTTCAAGGCAACTGTATTTTTAAAATGCTGAATGCACCTTTTTTCTGCAGGAAACAAAGGCATGGCAGCCTATTCAAATCAATGGGCTGCTGTACCTGCACAAATGAGGACCGCCAAAACATACATGTGAACCAGCCAGGCCCAAAATAAGCTGGAGGGGGGCCCAAAAAAAATGTTTGCCCAGGGCCCAAACCATATTAAAGACGGCCCTGCATCTAGGGAGCAAGGATATAAAGAGCACAGCAGTTCTTGTATAGGGTCAGCTGTAAGGCCAAGCTAACCTATAAAATGTATTCAAATAGATTTATAATGTCTGGAGAAAAGGAAAATGTGGAAATGTTGTCCACCCAACCAATCCAGACACATCTTCGTTTGTAGCTCAGGTATGAAATGAAATTATGAAATGTAATGCCTGACAGGTTGCTATAGAAAGGATCACTATTGTTATTTTCACCATTTTAATATTTGACGCTTATTTTATAAATGAAAATTTTGGACTACATTTTGTGTTCTTTTTCTGCAGCCAGTTTAGCAACATGAATTACATGAGATGGTATAATTGTGGCTACATTTTTTAGCTTTATTTGCATCTGAATAATTAAAAAATGTTTTTTACCCCTTTATCAGGCAAAAATGTTAAACAGCACCAATAAAATATACATAATTAATTGCTAAATATTTATTGTTTCTTTAAAATATTTAAAAACTATGTTAACTCCAATATTACTGTATGTTTTTCAATTAGGTAAGAATGGCCCTTGGTAGGTTTGCTTACAGATGTAGAGGTACCATTTTCAGAGATATTTGTGCCTAGATTCAGGTACGTTGCCGCAACTTTGCGGCGGTGTAGCTTAAGGCATTTAAGCTATGCCGCCGTAAGTTAGCAAGGCAAGTACATGATTCACAATGTACTTGCTTGCTATTTTACGGCGGCGTAGCCTAAAGCGGGCGGGCATAAGGGCGCCAAATTCAAATGTGTGTAAGGGGGGCGTGTTTTATGTTAATGGGGCTTGACCTTACGTTTCTGACATTTGTTATTACTGCGCATGCGTCGGGCGCCTACATTTCCCAGTGTGCATTGCGGCTAAGTACGCCGCACGGGCCTATTGATTTTGACGTGGACGTAAACGACGTAAATCCAGATTCACGGGCGACTTACGCAAACGACGTAAAAATTTCAAATTTCGACGCGGGAAAGGCGGCCATACTTAACATTACTATTCCATGTAGGGCTAAGCTCTAACTTTAGGCGGCCTATCTATAACGTAAACGGCGTAAAAGTACTGCGTCAGCCGGGCGTATGTTCGTGAATCGGCGTATCTACTCATTTACATATTCTACGCCGACCGCAATGGAAGCGAAACCTAGCGGCCATCCGAAATATTGCAATCTAAGATAGGACGGCGCAAGCCGTCGTATCTTAGATATGTTTAAGCGTATCTCTGTTTGAGCATACGCTTAAACATAAGTCGGCGTAGATTCTGAGTTAGGTTGGCTTATCTACTGATAAGCCGGCCTAACTCTTACTGAATCTACCTATTGGATTTTAGCAGGGGGGTATGTGTAAAGGCCCGTACACACATTACGAAAATCCAAAGTAAAATTTAATCTGACGAACGATCTGACGATTTTCGGATCGTTAGTATAGTGCTTTCGACAGCCGATTCCGGATTTTCTTTCGACAAAAGCTTGATGTTCAGACTATAAAATTTTTGTCGGATGTTTACACAACGTCCTTTTTACGGTTCATGACTACACATGCTCAGAAACAAAAAAAAAAACATACAAAACTATTCAACACATTACTTCACTTTTGAAGTTGAATTAGTTTGTAACCTGTTCACTTTCGTCATGAGACTAGCATGTCCGAAAATCTAAAAGTGTGTACGAGGCTTTAGTCAGATGTAGGAAAGTGACTGTTTTTCTAACTTAACTTTGTTCGTGAGAGAACACTTCTGCATAGGTACCAATGGGATGCTTAGGACCCCCAAAATACGTTGCCATATTTTTAATTTTAATAAAGTTAAATAACTTTTAACAAACAATTCTAGACTCTTCTTTGGCATGTTATCTTCCAAGCATACTAAATAACTTTGACTTTCAGTAAGTTGGCATTCCTGAAAGTATCTATTTTCTTTTCTCTTATACCTCTATCCTAAGGGATAGATGGCTTAGTGATTAAGTAAGTGAATAAACAAAGCACTGGAGCTCAGGACATAAAATTGTAGTTTAGCGACTCATTTTCCATGCAAACAAATCATGGTCAAGATGAGAGACACATGTAGACCTGCCCAGCATGCCAGAACTGTGAACATCCATGCTTACATTGCAGCACAGAAGTTGGCCTGAGGGACACACAACCTGGTTGGTTAAATGGTGCTCACACATTCTACTGCCTCATCAAAAGGGAGAAGATAGGAATGACTTCCTGTAATATACCTTACTGTCCTCACTGTCAGATTACAGCTGGCCCCTTGTCCATCTTTAATGCCCAATGCAAACTTTCCGGCTCACCTGAGATCTTTCCCCATCAACATAAGAGTCCTCTCTCACATCTCAGAGCCCATCCTAGGGAAAAATAAGCAGAAAGCATGCTTCACTCTGTCCACACAAGGAAAGATCTAGAGGTGATGACACACTGACTTGGGGTAACTATACAAAAATAAATAAATGGGATCAAACAACAACTGTAGGACCTAGAGACGCAGGCAGCAGACTTGGAAGGATTTAAAAAAAACACATATTGTGACCTCTCTATTTTAGAGAAGGTAACAGCACAACAGCAGCAGTATCTTATATAAATGCAGCTTTGCATAGATGATGCTGGAAACAACAATTGCAGGAATAACCTGAGGGCATCATGGGCGTCCCAAGCCCCCACAAGCTAGGACTCATATTTTATGGTCACAGCAGTCTGAAATATGCTGCTAGACAAAACTCAATGTTGAAGTTCGAGATTGAGTCCAATTTATCCCAGGCCACAGACACACAACAAAGCCATCTTCAAGGGTTGTTCTATGCCACATTTTCTTCTACATAGTAGGGGAAGACCTCCTAAAGAAAGCATCAAACAGAAAGGTAAATTTGAATTTAATAGCACCGAAATCCTTGGCCTATCAGACCTTTTAAACCATATATTTCACCTCCTATGTCCTTTGTTTGATTGCATCCAATCTGCAGAAACCACGTACGGATGGAGGTGATTTCTGCATCTTATAATGTGAAAGGCGAATGGCATGTTTAACATCCTTACCCAGGATCAACACCCAACCACCTTCCACTTTTTGGATTTCGAAGCTGTACAGGTCCTCAACTTAGGCTTTTCAGAAGATCGCTGACCTTTGCCATGACCCCCAGTACCCCCTTTGTGCCTGCAGAGGGAAAGACAAGCCAGATATAGAATGCTCAAATTAAAAGGCCATTAGTAATCTGCTAGCTAGGTCCTTTCTGTGGCATATCACTGATCAACGCTCAGACCCAGATATATCCACCATAAAGGCACCATGGCAGATACATATGTTATTCTTGCGAATATACTGTATAGCTACTAAACTTACCAAGCAGTGTGAAACCAGTATTTAACCCTTTTACCTAACTTTGCAGAAGGAACGCTCATTTTAAGAGGTGACTTCAATTTCTCATTAGACCCACTACTAAAGGTATCCCATATATCCTGTGTATAAGTGTTAAACAATTAGAAAAAAATAACGAAGTTTAAACCAACTGGCGTTTTATGCACCCCCAAGACAGGGACTACACCTTTTTCTCATCTTGCCACTTCACTACCTTTTCATTCAGCAAAGAAACATGCCCATGTTAAAACTGGGTGAAAACTGACCTTGTATTCATTTTTACCATGCACCTTTGCATCTAACTACTGAAACCTACTGATAGAGGAGGGAAGGCTAGTTAGGAATATAAGGAAAAGGGAAAGGAAGGAATGGTTTAAACTATTAGGGACAGGAAATTCCTGATGGTTATAATAATATATTATGTCCTTTTTCTATTGTATGTTTCAGGTGAGGGGGGGGGGGTTGAATAAATTGATGTATAATGGAAAATGGCTTAATAAGGATATGAAGTAATAACTACTGAAACCTGGCTCCGGGAATCTGACTCTGCCTCTTCAGCTGCCCTCTCCAACTCACTCACCCAGACCCAGCAGAGGAAAAGGAGGCAGAGTTTGACTTCTCCCTTCCCCACAAAGCACCCCCCCCCCCTCTGTCCCTCTTCTCTTTTCATGTGCACTATATTTGTCTTTTTTCTTCAGTTTGTCTTAGAATTACAGTCATTTACCAGCCTCCTGGCCCAGTGTCACACTTTTTCATACCCTATTTTCTCTACTCTAAAGTACCTGCCATCATCTGCGACTTTAATATTGCTGTCAATGTTAAAAGAGAAGTATTGTTTTTTTAATCATACTTACCTAGGTGGATGGAGCATTGATGCAATGTTGCATCTGCCCCCCCCCCGTCTCTAAGGGTGAGAACTGAGTAATCAAACACCACTAATCGTTCAGTTCCCCCCAGCATTTTAAACAGTGAGATGTGACTGTCTGCCCCAAGCATTGGTCTGTCGAGGGGGCGGGAGCAGCTGGCTCAGGCCCTCAGCGGCTTGCTGAGAGGCTGAGTCAGATGCCAGTCCAGGCTCCAGGGTGGATCCCGACCATATGATCGTGATATTTCCCATGCCAGGACCGGCTCTGTGATGTCAGCCGACAGCGCTGATGGGTCACGGGAGAGCAGAATGAATTGCACACCTGTGATCCACAGGAGGAGTACAGCCTACCTCCCATGCCTCCTACCTGCAAACAGTTACCCATAGAAACCTTTGCTATCTCAACTCTACCCTTCTTCATTCTGTTACTGACAGTCTGTATTACAAAATTGCACCCCTATCCTACCCAGACCTGGCCAATTTTGTCTAAAACAACATACTATCATCCTCCCTGGATACACTCGCTCCTCTCCTCCAGACCTGCTACAAGCTTGACAAACAGACTAAACCAGAAATCTCAGGAGACACAGCTATGCTCTGGATCGCTCATGGAGCATACCTAAATCCCTGCAAGAATTCACCCTCTTCAAATCTGCCCTCTCAAATACAACTCCTGCCTCCACTCTGCTAAACAATGCTACTACACCACTTTCATCAAAACCCTCTTATCCAATCTTTGTCAACTCTTATCTATCCTTAACTCTTTACTTCACCCCCCACTGTCTCCATCCACCAACTTACGTATGACCCAGGAGATTGCCAGTCATTTGAAAAACAAGATCGACACACTTTGTGATGAGATATCCAGTGTCCTGCTTTCTCTTCCAACTGACTTACCAGGTCCAACACCAGACTCAGTACTTTCCTCCTTAAACCCTGTTATCACTGAAGAAGTTGCAGAACTCCTTTCTGAGGCCCACCTCACCATCTATTCCCTGGACCTTGTCCCCTCACAATTACTGATCCCCTTCCTGCTCTTTCCTAAACTCTCTAACCCACATTTTTAACCTCTCCTTCTCCACCAGCACCTTTCCTTCTGGCTCAAACATGTACTGGTTAATTCCATAGTTAAAAAACTTTCACTGGACCCCACCTGTCTGGATAACTTACAACCCATCTTCCTGCTACCGTTTGCCTCTAAGCTTTTTGAATGCCTTGTCCACAACCATTAGTTGTTGCCTCACTGACAATCAACATCCTCTACTGTCTGGCTTTTGACCACAGCATTCCACTGAAGCTGCCCTACTAAAACTCACTAAAACTAACTGCTAAAGCCAATGGCCAATACTCCACACTCCAACTCTATGACCTTTCCACTGCCTTTGACACAGTTGACTATCTTCTCCACCTCAATAAACTTCACTCCCTTCGCTCTTTCCTGGTTCTCTTTTTACCTACCTTCAGCATCACACACAACACCACCTCCTTCACTCCTCTACCTTGTTCTGTTGGGCCCCTCCTATTATCTTTCTGTACTTCTTCTCTGGACCAGTTAACCACTTAAGCCCCGGACCAATATGCAGCCTAAAGACCCAAGGTGTTTTTACAGTTCGGGACTGCGTCGCTTTAACAGACAATTGCGCGGTCGTGCGACGTGGCTCCCAAACAAAATTGGCGTCCTTTTTTCCCCACAAATAGAGCTTTCTTTTGGTGGTATTTGATCACATCTGCGGTTTTTAGTTTTTGCGCTATAAACAAAAATAGAGCGACAATTTTGAAAAAAAAGCAATATTTTTTACTTTTTGCTGTAATAAATATCCCCCAAAAACATATATAAAAACATTTTTTTTCCTCAGTTTAGGCCGATACGTATTCTTCTACCTATTTTTAGTAAAAAAAATCGCAATAAGCGTTTATCGATTGGTTTGCGCAAAATTTATAGTGTTTACAAAATAGGGGATAGTTTTATTGCATTTTTATTTTTATTTTTATTTTTTACTACTAATGGCGGCGATCAGCAATTTTTTTCGTGACTGCGACATTATGGCGGACACTTCGGACAATTTTGACACATTTTTGGGACCATTGTCATTTTCACAGCAAAAAATGCATTTAAATTGCATTCTTTATTGTGAAAATGACAGTTGCAGTTTGGGAGTTAACCACAGGTGGCGCTGTAGGAGTTAGGGTGCACCTAGTATGTGTTTACAACTGTTTGGGGGTGTGGCTGTAGGAATGACGTCATCGATCGTGTCTTCCCTATAAAGGGAATGACGCGATCGATGCGCCGCCATAGTGAAGGACGGGGAAGCCGTGTTTACACACGGCTCTCCTCGTTCTTCAGCTCCGGGGAGCGATCGCGACGGAGCGGCTATAAACAAATAGCCGCGCCGTGGTCCCGGATCGCTCCCCGAGCGGACCCGACCACCGCATGTAGCGGGGGGGGGTCCCGATCGGACCCCCCACCCGCTAATAGGCGAGGACGTACCTATACGCCCATGTGCCTGTACGTGCCATATTGTGGACGTATATGTACATGCGGTGGTCCTTAAGTGGTTAATAACTCCCCCATGGCTTCCAACACCATCTCTATGCCGACAATACCCAGATCTATCTCTCTACTCCCCAGCTCACCCCCTCGGTTTCCTCACATATAATAAATTTACTGGATGTTACACCACACACTCAAACTCAATCAATCTAAAACCAAGCTTGTAATATTTTCTCCTTCTCGATCACCCCCATGACTTACTATTGAAATCAATGGCACAACCATTGGTCCCTCCACACATGCTAGGGTGCTAGGTGTAATCCTACACTTCGACCTCTCCTTCAGGCACCACATCGAATCACTGGGATTAGCAGCAAGGATGGGAGGTGTTATCATAATGGGGGATTTTAATTATCCAGACATGGGAGGAGGGAACCACGCATTTGTCTAAGGCTCACCAGTTCCTAAATGTCTTGCAGGACAATTTCATGGGTCAGATGGTAGACGCACCAACTAGAAATAAAGCAGTACTACTGATTACCAACAATACAGACCTGATCACGGATGCAATTTAGGAAACTACGATCACAGGTCAGTTGGCTTCAGTATAAATCACACAAATAGGAAACTGAAGGGAAATACAAAGACACTGAATTTCAAAAGAGCTAACTTCCCTAAACTACGAACCTTGCTAGAACATATAAAGTGGGATAAAATCTTAGGAACAAAGAACATGGATGAGAGATGGATTTGCTTTAAAAACATATTAAATAAGGGCATTAGCCAGTGCATCCTATTGGGTAATACATTTAAAAGAGTGAACAAAAGTCCTGGATGGCTTAACGCCAATGAAAAAATGCATCGAAAAGTAAGAGAGGGCCTTCAAAAAATACAAGGCTGAGGGATCATCATCAGCATTCAAACTTTATAAAGAATGCAACAAGAAATGTAAGAGTGTAATTAGGGTGGCTAAGATAGAACATGAAAGACACATAGTGGAGGAGAGCAGAAAAAAAATAATTAAAACAATTATTTAAGTATGTAAACAGTAAAAAAGTGAGGACAGACCGTATCGACCCCCCATAAAGAATGAAAAAGGACATCTGGTTACAAAGGATGGGGAGATGGCGAAGGTATTGAATTTATTCTTCTCCTCAGTCTTTATGAGAGAATCGGGGGGCTTCAGTAACCAAAACTGCAGTGTTTATCATCGTGATACATCACAGGAAGCACCCTCATGGCTATCAGAGGACAGAATTAGAATTTGACTTGGGAAACTTAACATTGCACCCGAGGTTACTTTGGGAACTCAGTCAAGTAATTGCCAGACCATTGTTAGTAATTTTTACTGACAGTCTACTGACTGGAATTGTTTCAGCGGATTGGAGAAAAGCCAATGTAGCACCATTATTTAAATAGGGCCCAAAATACACTCTGGGAATTACAGACCAGTTAGCCTTACATTAATAGCATGTAAGCTCTTGGAGGGGATGATAAGGGACTATATTCCAAAATTTAGTAATGAAAATGGTATCATTAGCAGTAATAAAAAAAGGATTCATGAAATATCATTTTTGCCAAGCCAGTATATTAACCTTCTATGAGGAGGTAAGCTGCCATCTAGATACAGTAAGGCCCATAGATGTGGTGTATCTGTATTTTGCAAAAGAATTTGACACAGTTCCCCATAAACGTTTACTGTACAAAATAAGGTCATGGACCATAAGGTGAGTACATGGATTGAAAACTGGCTACAAGGGCGAGTTCAGAGGATGGTGATAAATGGGTATACTCGGAAAGGTCGGGGGTGGGTAGTGGGGTCCCACAGGGTTCTGTGCTGGTACCAATCCTATTTAATTTGTTCATAAACAACCTGGAGGATGGGGTAAACGGTTCAACCTCTGTATTTGTGGACGATACTAAGCTAAGCAGTGCAATAACTTCTCTGCAGTATGTGGAAAACTTGCATGAAGATCTGAACAAACGAATGAGTGGGCAACTACATGGCAAATGAGGTTTAATGTAGAAAAAATTAAAATAATGCACTTGGGTGGCAAAAATATGAATGCCATCTATACACTAGGGGGAGAACCTCTGAGGGTATCTAGAATTGAAAAGGACCTGGAAGTTCTTGTAGATGATAGGCTCAGCAATGGCATGCAATGCCAAGCTGCTGCTAACAAAGTAAACATAATATTAGCATGCATTAAAAAGGGATTAACTCCAGAGATAAAACAATAATTCTCCCGCTCTACAAGACTCTGGTATGGCCGCACCTAGAGTATGCTGTCCAGTTCTGAGCATCAGTCCTCAGGAAGGATGTACTGGAAATGGAGAGAGTACAAAGAAGGGCAACAAAGTTAATAAAGGGTCTGGAGGATATTAGTTATGAAGGAAGGTTGCGAGCACTGAACCTATTCTCTCTGGAGAAGAGACGCTTGAGAGGGGATATGATTTCAATTTAAAAATACCATACTGGTGACCCCACAATAGGGATAAAACTTTTGCGGAAGGGGGTTTAACCAGTTAGCAACCGCCCTATAGACGAAATACGTCTACAAGGCGGTTGCTTAACCCTAGGAGGGCGTCAATGTACGTCCTCCTAGAATCGCGCTCCCGCGCGCCCTGTGGGGCGCGCACACGGGAGTCTCCGTGACCGCCGGGTCCTCCGGACCCGGCTGATCATGGATCACGGTGAATCGCCGCTGATAGCGGCGGTTTACCATGTGATCGCTCCGTCCAATGACGGAGCGATCACTAGTAAACAAACCGGCGTCATGTGATGACGCCGGTTCCTCCCTCTCCTCTCTGTACCGAACGGTACAGTGTGAGAGAGGAGAGGGGAGAGAGCGGAAGCAGCAGCAGCTGCTGCTGCTGCTGCTGCGGGCTGGATCTGTGACACATATCCAGTCACAGATCCAGCCATCGATCCCTCCCTCTGCAATACTCTGCAGTACCCCCACACTCTGCAATGCCCCCACACTCTGCAATGCCCCCACACTGTGCAATACCCCAAAATACTCTGCAATGCCCCCACACTCTGCAATGCCCCCACACTGTGCAATACCCCAAAATACTCTGCAATACCCCAAAATACTCTGCAATGCCCGCAATACTCCGCAATGCCCCGCAATACTCCGCAATGCCCCGCAATACTCCGCAATGCCCCACAATACCCCACAATACTCCACAATACCCCGCAATACCCCGCAATACTCCGCAATACCCCGCAATACTCCGCAATACCCCGCAATACCCCGCAATACTCCGCAATACCCCACAATACCCCGCAATACTCTGCAATACTCCGCAATACCCCACAATACGCCACAATACCCCGCAATACCCTGCAATACTCCGCAATACCCTGCAATACCCCACAATACTCCGCAATACCCCACAATACCCCGCAATACCCCACAATACTCCGCAATACCCTGCAACGTCGTCTATGGGGATTTTTAAGTAGCGAAGTTTGGCGCCATTCCACGAGCGTGTGCAATTTTGAAGGGTGACATGTTGGGTATCTATTTACTCGGCGTAACTTCATCTTTCACATTTATGCAAAAGAATGAAGAAAAAATACAAAATTTGCCAAATAATTTTCATTTGCTCACTGAATGATTTTTTTTGTGTACTTTTTGCGTATATGCACTATATCAATTTAGGGTATTTGAGGAATTAATTTCCTTGTAGTAGCGCAACTTTTTCCCTTTACACATTCTGTTTGCATGAATATATTGAATGTTTTTGTGTTACAGCTTTTTTCACAGGAATATTTAGTTTTCAGCTTTTCTTCACTACTAGCACTGTCTACACACCCCTTTATGACATCTCAAATTGGCACTATATGGGTAAAAATATCACCTTTGACCCCCAAGATCTGTACCCAGTCTGTTTATATACAGTATACACAGTATCTCACAAAAGTGAGTACACCCCTCACATTTTTGTAAATATTTTATTATATCTTTTTATGTGACAACACTGAAGAAATGACACTTTGCTACAATGTAAAGTAGTGAGTGTACAGCTTGTATAACAGTGTATATTTGCTGCCCGTTCAATATAACTCAACACACAGCCGTTAATATCTAAACCGGTGGCAACAAAAGTGAGAACACCCCAAAGTAAAAATGCCCAAATTGGGCCCAGGTTGAAGGGGTGGGGGGTCAGCCTGTCAGTGCTCAGACCATACGCCGCACACTTCATCACATTGGTCTGTATGGCTGTCGTCCCAGAAGTAAGCTTCTTCTAAAGATGATGCACAAAAAAGCCTGCAAACAGTTTGATGAAGACAAGCAGACTAAGGACATGGATTACTGGAACCATGTCCTGTGGTCTGATGAGACCAAGATAAATGTATTTGGTTCAGATAGTGTCAAGCGTGTGTGGCGGCAACCAGGTGAGGAGTACAAAGACAAGTGTGTCTTGCTAACAGTCAAGCATGGTGGTGGGAGTGTTGTGGTTTGGGGCTGCATGAGTGCTGCTGGCACTGGGGAGCTACAGTTCATTGAGGGAACCATGAATGCCAACATGTACTGTGACATACTGAAGCAAAGCATGATCCCCTCTCTTCAGAGACTGGGCCGCAGGGCAGTATTCCAATGTAATAACGAAATCAAACACACATCTTATGCCGCGTGCACATGATCAGTCCATCCGATGAGAACGGACTGATGGACCGTTTTCATCGGTTAAACGATAAGCTGACTGATGGTCCGTCGCGCCTACACACCATCGGTTAAAAAAACGATTGTGTCAGAACGCCGTGACGTAAAACACAACGACGTGCTGAAAAAAACATTCAATGCTTGCAAGCATGCGTCGACTTGATTCTGAGCATGCGTGGATTTTTAACCGATGGTCGTGCCTACTAAGGATTGGTTTTGACCTATCGGTTAGGAATCCATCGGTTAAATTTAAAGCAAGTTTGCTTTTTTTAACCAATGGTTAAATAACCGATGGCGCCCACACACGATCGGTTTTGACCGATGAAAACGGTCCATCAGACCATTCTCATCGGTTTAACCTATGGTGTGTGCGTGGCATAAGACAACCACCGCCTTGCTAAAGAAGCTGAGGGTAAAGGTGATGGACTGGCCAAGTCTCCAGATCTAAACTCTATTGAGCATCTGTGGGGCATCCTCAAATGGAAGGTAGAGGAGCACAAGGTCTCTAACATCCACCAGCTCCTTGATGTCTTCATGAAGGAGTGGAAGAGGACTCCAGTGGCAACCTGTGAAGCTCTGGTAAACTCCATGCCCAAGAGGGTTTAGCCAGTGCTGGAAAATAATGGTGGCCACACGGGATATTGACACTTTGGGCCCAATTTGGACATTTTCACTTAGAGGTGTACTAACTTTTGTTGGCAGCAATTTAGACATTAATGGCTTTGTGTTGATTTATTTTGAGGGGACAGAAAATTGACAATGTTATACAGGCTGTACACTCACTACTTTACATTGTAGCAAAGTGTCATTTCTTCAGTGTTGTCACATGAAAAGATATAATAAAATATTTTCAAAAATGTGAGGGGTGTACTCACTTTGTGAGATACTGTGTGTGTGTGTGTGTGTGTATATATATATATATATATATATATATATATATATATATATATATATATATATATAAAGTATATACACACATATACTTTATAAACATATAACCTTTGATTCGCTGCTGGAGCACCAGGTTTATAGCATATCCCACAATGAGATGTGGGGGAAAGGTGCTGTTATGTGGTCACCAACACATTTTATATATTTCTATTGATTCATGTCATTCTTTAATAACACCTCTTTACCATATTAGTCTGATTACTTTAAACAGGAGTTTTACTCTGCTTTGATTCTGCACAGTACCTGATGGTCTCTGCTGAGTTATTTGAAGACTAATTTACTCATTTAGTACATTTCCTGGAAACGAATCCAGCAATCCCATTCAATTTCCTCCCATGAAAAGGCATTAGTAGTAGCAAGATGAAGGGGGTCTTTATTGTGAAATTTTGATAATGCATTATGACTTAATAGACTTTCCATTTGTACCATAAAGAATGTGTTATACAGTATATTAAAGTAATGCTAACACAATGTTCAATCAAGGGTATTCATTTATGTTTTCAGGTCAGCTTTTCTGTTTGAATTTAAAAGACTAATACAAACTATTTTATAGGCAGAATATTTCACCAATCATTACACTTTGCCATGCTGTTCCTCATCTTTTATTCAGTTCCATGCAAATTCATAAAAAAAAAGTAAAGAAAAAATGTTTAAAGTGTAAGGGCTAAGGGCTTTGCTACATAGCCAAGTATTTGATCATTGCCTGTTCTTTTGGGTAAATTATCCTGTTTATTGGCAAGTTTAACCAGCACTCAAGCACATTCCTATGGCCTTCCTAGGGGAGCCTGCAAGGGGAGCCAGTGACAGACAATAACTGCAATGTTACCATATGACTCTTCAGCTCTCCTTAGCTGACTGTCTTATTTCTCATAACGACAAACATCGAGAAGTAATCACAGTGCATAGGCAACACATGTCAATTGCTCCCTTTTGGTGGTTGTATACAATCTACTTCCAAATGTGACCCTCTCATTTTTTGCGCTTGTGCTCACCTTCACTACTATCAATTGATAATTAACAGAGCTACATCTACATATACAAAGAAAGGCATAAAATAGATTGCATTGTATTACTGAAGTTGACTTTACTTCCGGGTTAAGGCCTAGTCATTTACATTATAGAAAGGAAGAATGGTTGGATACAAGATTCAATAATTCAAACTTCTCCACATTTTGTGAAGGAGGGACTACTCAATTTATAAGGAAATTCTCACACTGATTAAGCAACCTACGATGTTGGGCATGATTTGCATCTTATCTTTTATGACTATTTTGAGTGGTGACCATTGGGGATCAACGTGTCATCTAAACACCAAAAAAAGGTGTGCCTGAACATGACGTCTAGAGGAACCTCCTTCAAAATGGATTGTGAGATCAGTTATTTTTGGTGTCTGTTGAGCTGCAGTGCTTCAGCAATGTAAGCACAATGCGACTACATTTGTTCTAAATGTTCTCCGCCACCCCACCAAGCAATTAAGTTTTCCCAGCTGTCTGAGAATTGACATACTGGAGTGATGTGCTTAGAAAAGCTTATTCAATAATCTTATGTGAACTGTATCACTACGGAGCTGTGTTAAAGTCACTGGTGTGCAGTTTATGCTAATGATCCAGAAAGATGATTATTGCATCAGGTATGACATATTTTGTGTTCTGTGGCATCTCAGTCAAGTGTAGGGCACCAACCACTGCTTTAAATGGGAGACAGTGGTATATCTAAGTAGAGTAGTCCTGGCCACCAAGATACCTGAAAAAACCCCAAAGAAAACTGAAATTATAATAAGAATGAGTTATAAGGTTGTGTCATGTATAATTACTGCTTACTGGAGCTTTGTTTTCATCCATTAAGGTCCAAAAACAGTAGATCTACTACATGTGTCTTCCCACAACAAGATGTGGTGTATAAAAAGGAGCATGGGGGAGTTCTTGTCCATAATGAGGATGGTATTGACACAACCGCAAAAAATGTATATGGTTCAGAAATATTTAGTCAGCATAACGGTGGACAAAGCACCTGTACCAGATGGCATACACCCACTGATACTAAAAGAATTGAGCTCTGTCATTTGAAAGCCATTGTTTCTAATTTTTAGGGACTCTTGAATAGGGATGAGCTTTATGTTCGAGTCGAACATGAGTTCGACTCGAACATTGGCTGTTCGCCAGTTCGACGAACAGCGAACAATTTGGGGCGTTTGCGGCAAATTCGAAAAGCCGTGGAACACCGGTAAAAGTCTATAGGAGAAATCAAAAGTGTTAATATGCAAGTTATTGTCATAAAAAGTGTTTGGGGACCCGGGTCCTGCCCCAAACACTTAAATATTCATTTACATTTTGTACCTGTTTTTTTTTATAGTATACAGGTAAAGTAGCACATGTTTCCCGTGTTTAGAACTGTCCCTGCACAAAATGTCATTTCTAAAGGAAAAAAAGTAATTTAAAACTACTCGCGTCTATTCATCAATTGTCAGGTCCCGGCAATACAGATCAAAGTCATTGAAAAAAAGGCAGGGATCCCCCCCCCCCCTGTCCATTGCCAGGCCCTAAATCTAAATCTACTCACAGCAACATTCTAAGACTAATCAATCTAGCCATGCAAAGAAGAAATCGCTATACATACCTTTTCTGAATCTGCTTCGGTCCGGTCTCCAGCGGTGGATGCTATGTGCAGGGGAAAGCTGACAATAGCTGGAAAATGCCTAAGAAGTGATGTCCCCCATAGAGTTACTTTGGGGCTTCCATTGGTCTGCACACGCCTACACAAAGAAACCGCCGCTGACAGCTCAACGTGGGACCAGACCGGAGCAGTATCAGAAAAGATATGTATAGCGTTTTCATTTTACAAGGTTAGATGGATTAGTCTTAGAATGTTGCTGCGAGTAGATTTAGAGATAAAATTTAATTTTCTTTCTTATCATGGCCACAAAATTACTCTTATGCCCTGTACACACAATCGGTCAATCCGATGAGAACGGTCTGATGGATTTTTCCATCAGTTAACCGATGAAGCTGACTGATGGTCAGTCGTGCCTACACACCATCGGTTAAAAAAACGATCTCGTCAGAACGCGGTCACGTAAACCACGTACAACGGCACTATAAATGGGAAGTTCAAATCCAATGGTGCCACCCTTGGGGCTGCTTTAGCTTATTTTGTGTTAGTAAAAGACGATTTGCGCTTTTCTGTCTGTTACAGCGTGATGAATGTGCTATCTCCATAACGAACGCTAGTTTTACCAGAACGAGCGCTCCCGTCCCCTAATTTAGTCTGAGCATGGGTGGATCGTTTTTTTTTATATCGGTTAGATTAGATTAGATTTTAAAACAAGTTTCACATTTTTTAACCGATGGATAAATAACCGATGGGGCCTACACACGATCGGTTTGGTCTGATGAAAACGGTCCATCAGACCGTTCTCATCGGATTGACCGATCGTGTGTACGCGGCAATACACGCAAGAAGAAAACTTGTTTTTTTGTGATAAATTGACCACATAGAGGGTATTCAACTTTAAGAGGCTTTTTGGAGTGCGTTCACCTTATGAGCTGCTTCAGGTCTTAGTGATAATTGTCTTATTAATGGCATAGTCTGCACAACCCATCATACTGACAGGAAAACAATAGGATCATATTTACAGCAATTATCACAGCTGCCTCATCCAAGATAAAATTAACTTTGATTTTGTGTCACAGGCATGTTCATTAGTGACACGCTGGGGGCTCAGCACACCGCATGATTCTGGTCCATAACTCACTACTGATTTTGTCACAAAGCGTCTCACGTAGACGTTCTAACTGAATAGACGTCATTACACCTGAAATGCCAAGAGGTGATTATTATCAACAAGCACATTTGTATGTTCATTACCAATGAATTATATATGACCTGAACTGTCTGTAGTTATGACATGCCTAATTTGAAAAACAAAAAGCTTATTTCGTTTGACAGAAATGACCATGACAGCCACTCAAATGTCATCATTTAAGAATTTAGCACAATTGGAATTGGGATGAGCAATAATAGTATACATAAGAAATTTGCTAAATGCTTTTCTGGAGAAGTATAAGGATTTTGCTGTAAACATATAAATTGTCCTATTGTTTCTGTTCTACTGATCCTATGTCCCATTTTTTATTGGCTTGCAGCTCTGTCTTCCTGGATTTGGAATTCAGGACTATGGACAACCCTAGTTTTGTAGCTCCTGAATCAGGAGCTACAAAACTAGGGTTGCCCATAGTTGTTGGATGACTGTTGGATGACTGTTACTCCATCCAGGAGATAATGAGGCATTAGCAGTCATGTAATAATTGGTATAGTGGTCTGATATGGTATCACATTTGTATATCATACAGATATCCCAAAAAAGCAAGTTGAACGTTAAAGGCACCAGCATACAACAAAGAATTATAAAATCACATTTAAATGTGCATAATATTACATAAAAAAATAACATAAAATGTGTTAAAAAGGCTTGTGAATGCTGGTGCATATTAAGCTAAGACCATTTAACGCCAAAGTTAGGGGTGCAGGATGTGGCTTAGTCAAACAGATAAATAGCCACATTTCTCAGAGACCCTTCTGCCAATTTTGAGAGGTTTGGAGGTTGCATCCCACACTTTATTCTGTTTGACTTGCTCCATTGCCTTCTGCTCCATTAACCTCCCTGGCGGTATGATTCTTTCAGAAAAAACATGCTGAAAGCGGTACCATTATTTGCAAGGAAATTTGGCGTTTTATATTGTAGGTCTGTAATTTTTAGAAATAACTCACTTAAATCTGACCAAACAAGATTCTAATAGGCATCCCGGGTATGACATTTTTTTAAAAACAAAATTATAAATTATAATATAATAAATAATTATAAATAATTATAACAAATAATAATATAATTATAATAAAAATTATTCAATAATGTAATCAAATTAAAATCACTGAAATTTGCTCAGTTGCAGAATTGTTGCTGTCATTATTTTTTTTTTTTTATGACGAATTTCCCCACAAATCGCTATCGCACAATTCTGCAAGTGATTATAATTTATTATCGCTGTTTTTTAGCTGATCTAAAACTATTTTTGACATAAAGGGACACTTTTGGTTGCTATGGACAATCTACAGTTTGCAGGGAGAAAAAAAGGTTTTTATTATATAAAATGACATGCATGACACAGGACAGACCACTAGGGACAGGGGGTGTGTGTTTTTTTTACATACAGTACTGTAATCTATAAGATTACAGTATACTGTATGTAAGGTGTTTGTTTACGTTTTTGAATTTGGCGCCGTTCTCCATCCCCGTGCGTCGTAACGTCGCAGGGAACGGAGATCGGCGTCACACGGAGGCACTATGTGAATCGAGCGAGGTCCCGCTCGCTCACACAGCGCGGTGGCATCGCTGGATCCAGGGACAAGGTAAGTAAAAAGTGCCTGTGGATCTAGCGAGGCAAGCCGAGACTGACTCGGGGTTACCGATCGTAGCAGGAAAATCTAACCCCGAGTCAGTCTCGGGAACACCTCCAGGCAGGTTAAGACCAGGAAGAATAAAGAGGACTGAGCTGTAGGAGACTAGCCTTTACAAGATGTCACAGATTTCCTCTCTAGCAAGGCAGGCAATTAAAACGCCCAAAAAGTGGCAGCAAAAGTTGAAAATGATGTCTGCGTTCCGTCAGATTAGGCAACCCATCAGATTTTGTAACGGAAGTGACATTCCGTCGCCGCCATCTTGTTACACCCCGCACTCACCCATATTAGGGATAGAGCGGGAAGGGGCAAGCAGACTTGTGACACCCACCGTAGTTTTGCATTTTACACTTATTTTTAACAGTAAAGGTTATATAGTGAAATACAGTACTTAGAACTCTGTCTGATGCCGCGTACACACCACAACGTTTTTAAAAATGTCACTTTAAATGACCGTGTGTTGGGGAAAACGTTGTTTTATGTCTTGTGAAAAACGACAAAAAAAAAATTGAAGCATGCTTCAATTTTATGTGTCGTTTTTCAAAACGTCGTTTTTTACTTCACAGAAATTGACCATGTGTAGCAAAAAACGACGTTTAAAACAACGTTTTTACACCCGTGCATGCCCAGAAGCTAGTTATGAAGCGAGCTTCAATGGAAAAACGTGGTGAACGTAACCTCGCTTTGCTAGAGCATTGTGAAAAAACGATGGTGTGTAGGCAACTTCGTCTTTGAAAATTGAAGTTTCAAAAACGTCGTTTTTTACTTCACAGAAAATGTCGTTTTTTTCATCACATAAAGTGATGGTGTGTACGCGGCATCACTATTTAGATGTTGAATTTTAAAAGCAGTGACAAGCCTGCTGATTTCACAGATTTGCTAATCTGACAGAAGTTGGCTGCTTTTAAAATGTAACATTTAAACAGAGTTATAAGTATGGTATTTCACTATATAACCTCAGTGTACTGTTATAAATACAATGTAAGTGTAAAATGCAAAACTCCAGTGGGTGTAACAATAAAAATATATTGGCTCGGATTCACAAAGCACTTGCACCGATGTATCTCGAGATACGCAGCGTAAGTGCAAATATGCGCCGTCGTATCTATGTGCCGGACTCAGAAACTAAGATACACCTGAAAATAGGCTTCATCCGACCGACGTAACTTGCCTACGCCGTCGTAGAGTGGGCGCATATTTACGCTGGACGTATTTAGTGCTCCCATTAATTTTCTATTCACATATGCAAATGAGGGAGATACGCCGATTCACGAACGTACATCCGTCCGACGCAGTGCGCGTAAAGTCATATGTCCGGCGTAAAGTTATTCCCCATAAAGGAGGTGTAACTCAGCAGCATCCATGCAAAGGGCTGCACCAGGAAACACAAGCCGACGTATTTCACGTAGTTTACGTAGGACGTGAATATGACTAGGCGTAGGCTACGTTCACGCCGTAGGCAGTGATCCGACGTATCTTAGGCAGCTGTTCCGATTTGATTGTGAGCATGCGTACTGAGATGCGCCCACGGGACGGCGCATGCGCAGTTGAAGATACGTATCTGTCTGGCGCTCGGCCCATCATTTGCATGGGGTCACGCCTCATTAGCATGGCTCACGCCCACTTCCACTTACGCCGACTTACGCCTGAGAAACCCAGCGCAGATTTGGGAGGAAGTGCTTTGTGAATTCAGTGCTTGCCTCTCTGCGCTGCGTCGGCGTAGCGTAAAGGAGATACGCTACGGCGGCATAAATATGCGCCAGTGTCTGTGAATCCGGGCCATAATTTATAATAATGTTATTATATTAATCTTTTTTGGGTTCTCACATTGCTTGAATACTTGATTGCCTATACACATTAAACAATATCACTGGATTTTTTTCAATATTTGTAGTACATACACTTTAATAATGTCACTGGATTGAGTTTGTCTGGGCCTTCACACTTATTGAATATTTGAATATTTGACGTTATCTTCACGCTGGGTGCCTTTTTTTTTTTTTTTTAGACGGAAGAGGGGATCCAAATTCTGATTAAGGGGGCGGAGGGAGGGAAGATATATTCGCCCCTCTTTCAAGTGAGCGAGATTGATGAGTGTAAGAATGGGATGGTGGGTATGGTTAGGGGAGAGTGGTGAGGTCACAGGTAAAGCCCCAGAGGGGAGCCCCAATAGGCAGAGGGGGGGAGCGGGGAGGGTGGATTGGGTAGGGGGGAGGTGGGAGGGATTCTTTGGGGGTGCACAGGTGGGCAGATATTCCAATTACCACAAGGAGAGCTTGGGGAGGATAGAGAGGTTGAGCCTGGTTTGAGGAAGCACATAAAGGGGAAGGATAGAGCCCATTTTATGCTTTTGCTTATTTTTGTTCTTTTTTTTAGACATACAGGATATGACATGGAGGATTAGATCATGGAACGTATGAGGTTTGGGAGACCCCATTAAGAGAGCTTTGGGTTTGACATCAATGGAGGGGAGGGGGCCGGGGATTCTCTGTCTGCAGGAGACGCACCTAACCAGAGACACAATGGCCCAGTTGGGCTCCCGGAAATTTCAGTTTCGCTACCATTCGGTTCACTCCTTATATTCGAGGGGGGTGAGCATAATGGTGGGGAGAGGGGTGGCGTTCTCTTGCGGGGACAGCTGGATTGATGAACAGGGATGGTATATATTTTTATCCTGTTCTATTGAGAATAGGCCCTATGTACTTGCTAATATCCATATCCCTCCCCCCTTTAATTTTGCCGTTTTACAAAAACTAGTGGAATTTATGTTGGGTAAAACTGGTACTCCTCTAATAGCAGTGGGCGACTACAATGAAGTTCTTGATAGAACGCTTGATAGATTTCCCCTGATACCCGGACCAATTATAGAATGAGTGGGCCGATTGGCCCAGTTCTTGGAAGAGACCCATCAGGTTTTATCCCAAATAGGTCAACAAGCATTAACATTAGAATGGTCTTTTTAAATATACAGTTTCAAACTGATAATGAGGGCTCTAGAGCGCTTTTGGCCCTCGATGCCGCTGAGGCATTCGAAACCCTTGAGTGGGCATATCTGTGGAAGGTACTAGAGAGCTTTGGATTAGGCCCATCCTTTATTAGGTGGGTCAAACTTTTGTATAGTGAGCCTCGAGCAAAAAGCAAAATAAAAGTTTCAGAATTATTCAAGCTGGAGAGGGGAACGAGGCAGGGTTGTCCCCTCTCCCCCCTCCTGTTTGCACTAGCCATGGAGCCTCTAGCAATTAAAATTAGGCTTAAGGAACATATACAGGGCTTTAGAAGGAAACTGGAAGAAGACAGGTCCAAATGGTTAGGGAGTTTGGACAGTTCTCGGGCCTGGCTATCAATTGGGATAAGTCGGCCTTGTTACCAATAGACCCACTTGGGGACCAGACGATATCTGAAATTTCCCAGTTGAAAATTGTCACAAAATTAAAATACCTGGGGGGTTGGATTACGTGTGATACCAAGGAGTACGTTAATAATAATATAGTCCCACTACTATTAAAACTGAAACAAAAAAAAAGACATTTGGAATCGCCTCCCTCTGTTTGTAGCTGTGCGGTGTAACTTAGTAAAAATTATATGGCTCCCCCAGATATTATATATACTCCATAATTCCCTGGTTTGGTTAAGCCAAATATGGTTAAAGAGAATGGAAACACTCTTCAGGGAGTTAATGTGGAAAGGAGGACAGGCCAGGATCAGTCTACAGACCATGCAACTTCCAACAAAAGAGGGGGGGATGGCGGTTCCACACCCGAGAATATATTTTTCGGCATCTCAATTACAACATCTAGCGGGTTGTGGAACCCAAATCCCAGTGAACGATAGTTGCAGACTAATGCTATCAGGGACCCCACATGAAAGACTCGTGGAAGCCCTTGAGGCAAATTCATTTATCTATAAATGTCCGACCATAAAGCTAGTTAGTAAAGTATGGCAGACAACGAAGGCCCTGTTGGGATTATCTGGGGTAACTGAGTTTTCCCCCCTTTGGAACAACAAGAATTTATCGGAAGTAAGGGACATAGAGAAATCTAAAGAATGGGAGAGGCAGGGAATTAACCGGCTACTCCATCTGTATGAGGGTAACCTCATAAAAACGTTCTCAGATTTGAGACATGAATTTAATATATCAAATAAGACGTTTTACAAATATTTGCAGATCAGGCATGCCATCCAAACCCAGTTCAGGACACAAGCGATTGTCAGGACTCAGATCCCCGCTCTTCTTAAAATAATTCAAACCAATACTCCTAAAGGTCTAATTTCAGAGATGTATAGTAAACTAGGGGCCAGAGTAATAAATCAAATAGGTATTTCCAAGAGCCGAGAAAGTTGGGAAAGAGATCTGGGGACAATAACCTCGGAGCAATGGAACAAGATTCTAGAAAGAGGGGCTTTGGTCTCAATTGCTCCGGGACAGAGACTGTCCCACTTATTTTTTAATTTTTTTTTAAACTGGGCTGGAATCAGAGTGACGAATGCCCTAGTTGCAAGGCAACAGGGGATCTTATTCATATGGTCTGGAGGTGTCCTAAGCTTTTTAGATACTGGGCGGAGGTAATAGATAGGGTCAATAAAATCTTTAAGACCTCATTAGAGCCAGAGGCTAAAACTTGCCTTCTAGGGAGTATGGAGGACCACAGAATTCCACCAGGAGCCCTGGTAGGGGTGTTGAGGTGCCTTTTTCAAGCTAATTTCACAGAGATGGCAGGTGCACACCCTCCAATCGGTAAAAAACTGGGTAGAAACCACCAATGTAAAGATTTGGAGTGAGAGGGTGGCTTTGATTAGGCATGGTAACTATAAAGGATTTGAAAGAATGTGGGGGCCCTGGTTGGGGGAAATGGGATACTCTCTATAAGAGGTTATCCCCCCCCCCCCCCCCCGGGTTTGGACCTCCCTCCAGAAATTGGAAATGCCCCCTACCACTAGTAAATTACACTAATAAGGGCACTTGGGTCTCTCCCCCTAACCTCTCTTTCTGACTGCTTCTGAGGGTTTGACTCTCGTATGCCCTGCCTTGATTTGCTGGGTTCTTCCATTTTATTTTTTCCTCTTTTAGTCTCTTTTTCCTAAAACGTAATGCACTAGCATTTCCACAGATTGATACATTTGCCTCCACCTGGGTTAACACCAACAGGTCAATAACTGGGTATAACACTCACATGGGGTGGGTTGGGCAGAGGGGGGGGGGGTATAAGGGAGGGGTGATTGGGTCAAGTCAATGTTTGGTACGCACACAATGCACTGAATGTAATTATGTATCTGGAATGTCTATTTTATACCTTTTGTAACAACATTTGTCTTGACAAGTATCGGAAAATAATAAAGAAATTTAAAGATAAAAAAAGAAAAAAAATGTAAACAGAGTTATAAGTATGGTATTTCACTATATAACCTCAGCGTACTGTTATAAATAAGTGTAAAATGCAAAACTCCAGTGGGTGTAACAATATGTCCGCTTGCCCCTCACTGTAACTTTACTGTGGATGAATGCAGGGTGTAGCAAGATGATGGCGACAAAACGTCACTTCCGTTACACATTCTGACGGGTTAACTATTCTGAAGGAACACATGTACTCTTGCTAAAGAAGGTCCTCCAAATCTCACAGATTCAAATTTACAAGGCATAGGAGCGCAGATCACCGGATTACCCACAAAAGGTTTCAGCTTGGACTGGTGCACTGGAGTGAAAAACTGAATTAGTTAAACTGTCCTCCCTGTAGGCATCTCAAGTTTTGGCCTTCTAAATGCTTGTAAGCAGAAACTGGAATGAAATAAACAGTGGAAACTCTTATCTCCGCAACTTTTTCTTAAAGTAAAAGTATCTCTCGGCCCCGACGTGCCACGTCATTGGATTTGATTGACAGCAGTCCGAGCCAATGGCTGTGCTGCTATCAATCTATCCAATGAAGAGCCGAGAAGCCCGGGCAACGATTGAGCACGTTTGTGACGCGGGACTTTCAGGGCTCCGGTTAAGTAAACGGGCGGCTGGGGGGGCTGCTAATCGTCAGATGTTTTTTCACCTTAATGCATAGAATGCATTAAGGTGAAAAACATGTACCTTTACAATCCCTTTAAATGAAAATCCTATGATCTGGTATCGTACAAGAAACATTTTCGGGCTTGTCCCATCGGATATTTAAGCACAACCTGTCCCCACTGCAGGCCACATCCATGTTTGCCCCTCTACCTTCCGGGGGCCATGGACTCCACCTCTGTGATTGGCCGGAGCTGTGTGATGTCACGCCCAAGCATGCAAGTGGGAGCCGACAATCACGGCACACACTCCTGAAGAAACAGAACGTTTCCTCAGAGCGTATACAGTAAAGGTACAAGTATACTGCAGGGAGGTTTACAACCTCTTTAAGATGTGCTGTTCCATTTTGCTTTATGAGTGCATTTTATAGATTATTTCATAAACCCTTTGCATCAGGTCAGTGCACTTTTTGTTTTAGATATTTATAGCCATAACATTCGACAGAATTTAATATTATGTTCTAGGTGAAGTAGGAATCAACCCTTTCACAGGGTTCGATTAACTGGATTTGCTGTCCTCTCCTTGTTGACAGCTATTTTTTGCACAGACTGTGCCGCTGAACATCATGAATGCCTTTGACTTAAGAGGTAGATCTGCCTGTGGTAGATGTAGGCAGGAACCAGAGGATTTAAAGCCCAATGGCTTTGGTTTTAGAACTTGTTTTTCAATCTGGCTACATAACAAGTAAGAGATATGTTTTTTAAGTGGTTGTGAAGGCTGAAGGCTTTTTACCTTAATGCACTCTCTGCATTATGCCCCCCCCCCCCAGCACCCTTAAATAATAACCTGAGCCCCATCTCAATCCAGCAGAAATGCGGTCTCTATCTCTCCTCAATGGTTCAGATACAACAGCAGGAGCCATTGGCTCTACTTTGGGCAATCACTGTGTGAGTCTATAGACACAGGAAGCTCAGCTTGGCTCGGTATTGAGCTTGCAGGTTTGCCACAACAGGACGCGGCTTCCTATGATGGCACAACAAGATGGCACACCAGGAGCGCCGGTGGGGGGGACCTGAGAAAAGGCAGATAAGGGCTGCTCTGTGCAAAACCATTGCACAGGGCAGGTAAGTAAAAACGTCTTTATTATAATTTTACAACCACTTTAAATGTGTGTGCATGCCAGTGTAAAATATACCCTGTGTCGGCCTCACACTGGGAGTTAAACCAGTGCTGTCCCTCAATCAGCAGTCTGTGTCTCCAGTGGTTGGCTATGCCCCCTGCACAGTTGCTGAATGCATAGAGATGATACCAGGGCAGTCTTAATAGCATCACGGGCCCTTGGGCAAAGTAATGCTCTGGGGCCCCTACAATGATGACAGTGCAGGTAAACAGACATTAAGTAGTCCCCTTTGCATCTATCGCTCTCAATGCCATCATGGGGCCCCCAATTTCGGGGCAGCATTGGCTCAAGGACCAGCAGTTTGGGGAAAGTGCAGGGGCCCCCCATGCAGCTGGGGCCCCTGGGCAGTGCCCAGGTGTGCCCTCTCATTAAGACAGCCCTGGGTGACACAAAAAGTTGCATTTCTGAACCAGAATGTGGTTTGTGTGGCAGAGGTGTGTAATCAAAACATTGGATGTACAGAAGTGCAAATCCTTTGGCAGGTAAAACAGTCTACACCAATGTATTTAAGTGATGTACTTAGCTGTTTGTTCAGTTACTCATTTGTCTACTAGCTGCTTTAAGGACTCACCAAGCAAAAGTAATAAAGTAACCGCACAGATATGTATGTGCATACTGTACATTAAATCTCTATTTAGCGTTGCATTACATTTTATCTCTGGACGTCTTTGTACATCTCTCCCAGCTGCCTGTTTATTGATAGCTATCTATTTAGTGTGACTTAAACTGTATTCATAACCGTAATCGGGGTATCTGTTAATTGTTTGCATGTGGATATGGATAGGGGTCTTAACCGCCTTTTTTTCTTTTGTAAAACATTTTTTTCTTTATATAAAAACAAATTTAATAAAGAAATGAGTGTTTGGCTAGGCGAAAGAAACACTTATTCCAGCTTTGTACTTTGTACTGGAGACTTCTTTGCAATCATATCATTGCAACCACAAGTGGAAAAGATTTTACAAGAAGACATATACAGCCTTCTTTTTTCAGTCTTTTATGACAATCAGATAGCATCCCCTTCTATGCAATACAAGTTTGTGTAAGGAAGTTTGTGGTGAGACGTGTGGCTGTTACTCAGCTATGCCAGCACAGAGCACTGGCACTGGAGGGCATGAAGCAGCTTTTTTAACTTGGTAGTAAACGTTTTTCAAACCATTCCCTAGCAAGTATTAGACACAAGTGTAACATCTCTGCATGCTGTGAAATCTTCTAACACTTTTTTTTTCTTGGTTTCCCTGAAGGCACTAATGCTAATGATGAAGTCATGGCTGCACTGATGTCCTCTTGAAAGGCAACATCATCAGTACCTTTAGGAAGAGCTTCTACTTAATCTGTGAGAGCTCGCAAGATCTTGCAGTATTGTTGCATGCATGACATCAATGTGGCTCATCTTGCACATGCACTATATGCCGTTACATTCATCTGTTTAAGAAAAAACCTCTCGGGAGAAGGCTTTTGTTTATTTTTTAAAACAGATGACTCTAAAGTCATACATCAGCGATGAGCTGCATGGCGTCACCCATGCGCACTAAAACTATATTTGGAGCTGATCCTGGAAAGGATTTAAAAAATGGCACCATGGGTGAAAGGGCGGCAGATGTGGAAACATGAAAAAAACTAAATGAAAAGGAGAACATGGAGGTGGGTAAGTGTACTTATTTATAGTCCTTTCTTTTCTATAAAAGAGGGGGGTACTCTTTAAAGATATAGGGCCAAATCCTCAAAAGAGATACGACGGAGTAACTGCTGTTACTCCGTCGTATCCCTGGTCCTAACTATGGAACTGATCCACAGAATCAGTTTCCCATAGTTAGGACGAAGATCCGACATGTGTAATTGAATTACACTGTCGGATCTTAGGATGCAGTACCGCATCCGCCGCTGGGGGCATTTTGCGTCGAAATGCCGCCTCGGGTATGCAAATTAGGACTTACGGAGATCCACGAAGCTTTTCAGCTTCGTTTTTTCTCCGTAAGTTTTATTTTGCAAACGCAAAATTAGGGCTGCTTTTACAAGGTGTAAACTGTTTACACCTTGTAAAAACAGACCTTTCTTGCTCGCGACGCCATTTTTTTTTAAATGTTAATTTTTTTTTTTTTTGGCGCCGTATCTTTTTTTTACCCGACGCAACTTTATTGTCCCGTCGCAATCCACAAAGCCCGACGTAACATAATTTCGCGCTATGCACGTCGGGAAAATGACGTCACGAGCATGCGCAGTACGGCTGGCGCGGGAGCGCGCCTCATTTAAATGGGAATCGCCCCCTGGAGAAGAGGAACGCCTTGCGCCGGCCCGATTTAAGTTACACCGCTCAAAATTTCTAGGTAAGTGCTTTGTGGATCGGGCACTTAGTTAGAGATTTTGCTGCGGTGTAACTTAAATGGAAAAAGTTACGTTGCGCCGGGTTTTTGAGGATTAGGCCCATAATACCTGCACAATGCATAGGTCTCACTCAAGCATTGTCTAAGTTTGGGAGAAATGTTGAGTTGTGCTTGGCAGATATGCAATTTATGTACAAGAACAATGTTTATCATTTTTGGTAAGAGATACAGTATATTCATCAATGACCCACCTAAAATCTAACATCTATAATTCTGTAACAATGAAATCATATATTTTTGTTCAAACATGTATCAGAAAGAAGCCACAAATGAGTGAAGGCAGGCAGGTGTTGATGGTAATAATCAGCCTGATGAAGGTCCCCCATACTTCAAAGGATTTCTGTTATTCATTACCTGATGATCAAAAACTCTTCCGGGCCCCACAACTGAGAATTATCTGGGGACGTTAATGAAGTGTTTGGAAATGTGCTCCTATAGCAGCTGCTCAGATTGTGTAATAATGCATGACCTCAAAGCTCATTTTGAAGTGCTTGAACAGTGTCCTGTTTTTAATTCACCTAGATCTTAAACCAGCTACAAATCCTGAGGATCTACTAGTGTTTCTGCTCGAAGCCTAGAAATGCTACATAGTCATTTTAGTAACAGTCAACCTTATTGTCTCATAGCAGCCAATCCAATTTCATATGACATTACCCATCTGTCTTTTTAAGTGAAAGCCTGAATTTGATAGGTTGCCATGAGGTGACACCTCATCAAATGATAAATGAGTTTGTCCAAGTAGAGGAAATTCAGTATGTGTGCCAATAAGTGTAAATTCCACTAAAGAGAAAGTGTCACAATTGTACATATACCCTTTGCACAATATAGGGGCTCATTCAGAGGTGTGCTGAGGGGGCAGTAAACGAAGGCAGTTAAGCCACGGTTTTACGGCCCACCTAAACAAGGACATGCAGATGCACATAGGCCATGGCAGAAATGCTTTGCTTTTCAGTGCAAGAGGTTGGCCTATTTTGGGTTAAAACAGGGGGTGAGGGGGCAACATATCATCTCCTCACCACCTGTCAAACACCTGAAAAGCAACCCACCGCAGTACACTTTTCAGATGAGCGGAAAGGGCTACTGCATGTGAGAACCAGCCCTAAGGGAATAAGGATTAAGAATACCAGTATTTGGGGACTTCTGCAACCTTTATTCTACAGAACACTCAAAGTGGTTGTAAAGGCTCAAGTTTTTTTACCTTCATGCCTTCTATGCATGAAGGTAAAAAACCTCTGTTTGCAGAAGCCCCCCCCCAATACTTACCTGAGCCCAATCTTGATCCAGCGATGTGCACAAGAGCAGCAACTCCCCCCGATCTCTTTCTCCTCATTGGCCGAGACAGCAGTGGGAGCCATTAGCTCTCGCTTCTGTCAATGAAGCCAGTAAGCCAATGAGAAGAGAGAGGGGGCAGTGCTGTCACATACCTGGTTGGGGCCCAAAGTGCAGTACACCCCTGAAGGTGGTACAGGAGGTGTAGTGCCCAAAGAAGCACAGTTTGTCAGGTGGGCACTGAAGAGCCAGACCGGTGGTCCCTTGATGTATACTGGAAGAGGCAGGATACACAGCTAGGCAGATGTCTTTCAGGAAACCTCAGCAGTACTTGGCAGCAGTGCACACAGGAGACGGTAGTAAAAGCCAGGCCAGGGGTCAAACACAGTGGATCAATCAGAAGGAGCAAGCAGGTAAAAGGAACAGGAACTAGCCAAGGTCATACACGGGAAGGCAGGCAAGAAGTAAGCAAGTCCGTAATGCAAACCAGGGTCATACACAGGAGGTCAAACAGCAGCAGGGTTGGTAGAGCAAGCCAAGGGGTTAAGGCCAGGAAAGGAGATCAGACAGGTCACAAGCAAGCCGGCTCACAACAGGAAATCCAAGGAAATATGCACAGAGGCTCAGGAACACAGGAAGGCTGAAGACAATCCAGCAATTTGGAGGAATCAACAGCAGTCTTTTATAGGCCAGCAAGTGGCCACATCTGTCACATTATGCGCACGCCATTGACCATGAGCATTTGTTGATTCACTCCGCCGCGCACCTGCGTGCGACAATTTGACATTAATATGAAAATGCACATGGGAGCACGCCGGATGCGCCCGTCTCTCGTATTGGCAGTATTGCCAGTTCATCCATGGCCATTTCCCTGAAAGGGGCCAAGCCACGCTCCATGTCTGAATGGACACACAGAGCAGTGGCTTGGGAGCGAGCCTGCTCGGGTGCCCCCAAAGCAAGTTGTTTGCTATAGGGGCAGGAGGAAGGGGCCAGTAGCGCTGCCGGGGGACCCGAGCAGAGGAGGTTCGGGGGTGATCTGTGCAAAATCATTGCACAGAGCAGGTAATTATAACATGTTTGTTATTTTAAGGAACAAAAAACTTTAATTATACTTCAATAATTCTTCAAATGTGCTGGATATATTCTATTAATTCAATCTACATGGTAACTGGATACAGGAAGCTGAAGGGAATTATTTGCTCTTGAAATCAAAAGCACGCGTCACGTACCTGGTGGGTAGAGCCTGTTTTTTGCAGAGGTAGGCCTCTCTTGCACCTCTGACTCTGGGCCCCTGGTAGAGTATACAGGTGGCGCAGGAGTGCAGAGTCACTTGAATGCCGGTAGACGTGCTTGCTGTTGGGCTGCTGATTCAGTAGTCAGATGGCAGTGGATCTCCTGGGCAGGAACAGGCTGGTTCTTAGCTGAAGAGCAGGTCCCAGAGGTAGCTGGACAGGTGCTAGCAACTTGGTAGCTCTGGAGGGCTGAAACATAAGCAGAGTCAGACAAACCGGGTGATACACAGAACGATCAGATCAAATACAGACGCGGAGGCAGGAGAATGGTCGAAGAACAAGTCGGGGTCGATGCAGGTGGAAAACCAGAATAGTCAGGAACAAGCCGGGTCAATAATTCAAGAGCAGATGCAGGTAACAGTAAACAGGACAACCACAGAACACTGTTGACGAGACAGCACTAATCCTGGGTGCTGATCCAGCTTAAATAGCCCATTTGCCACCCTTATCTGTCACGGAATCAGTACTGGAGCGTGGCTGTGGGACCCTAGGGCAGATCGGAGCTGGACTTTGTGAAGGATATTAAAATAATACAGGGAGGCTACTGGGGTCCCCTGGAGCTAGGGGCAGGGTTGCGATTGTGACCCCTGCAACCTCTTATGCTACGCCCATGCCTCCTTCACAAACTTGTGACAAGTTGATAGTCAAACTCACACCCCTCTGTCACTGATACGAGATGATGGCACTCTCAGCTTTGCACTGCACAAAGATTTTCCAACTCACGGGACCACAATCTAAGGGTCAGCCAACTGAGGGACTCATCACACGGTTTCGTAACTACGCGGTTAGCTCTTTACTCTGAATTTTAAAAATTCACAATATTAGTGATAACAATTATGACTTTGAATAAACATTTGTAATGCACACTGTCACCACAGACAGGTATACCCAGTGATTTACTATATATAGCATTTTCCAAAGAGACAGCGATTCTTTAGATTCTGCATTAGAGACATTATTAACACTTTTCTAAATATTTTTTAATAACAGAAAAGATAAAACAGCGCATACAATATATTTTCATACAAAAAGAATTATAAATGAACAAAGAGACAATAATGCAACAGAAAAGAAAAGGAATTAGGGATGAAAATATTTAACAACATCCTGGTTCTGTGCGTTCAGCAGAGTCCAATCAATACGTATAAGATGGATCAGTGACTCTCATAAATCTTGGCTGATATTCCATGTTTTGATGGTAAAAGGAGAGCTCTCGACTGCTGATGCAGTCTCTTGTTTCTGGTCCATGAGGGGACAAGAAACGATCTGAACAATCAAGAGTTCTGAGGGGTGGCTAAAGAGATGTCACAGGTATATGACCATGCAGCTCTTTCTATAGGTATTAATATTTTTAAATACCTACAGGTAACGGTCTGGTAATTTGTAAACTATTGAGCAGCGTTAAATTATCTTTTGAAGGAATACAAATATAAATGGTATCGAATGGCTATTTAATCTAGGGGAGGTGAGGGGCTTAATTTGCTTCTGATACCTCTTGGGATAATGGTGTTTGGGCTTAAAATGCTGCTGATTAACTAATACAGGTAAATATGTCCTTATCTTGGCCGTACTGTTATCATCTCAGGAGTTATGAAATACACTGAAGCTTGGATTCTTTGCAAATAACATGCAGCCAGAAATGCGTATTTGGCCCATTCCACCAGCTATACAACAGGCGATAAATATGAGTATTAGTGAGGATAGATGTCTGTTAAAGTGGAAGTTCACCCTATAAAACATTTCTAACACTACATCCAGCCCAGTCCTGCATATAAAATGACACTGACCTTTTTTTCCCCCCCCCGTAGATAGCGTTTAGCCGTGGAATTCACCGCGGCTTCCGGGTAGGGAATCCCGCGGGAGTGGACGTTCCTATTGACATGCCAATTGATTGACATGCTAAACGATGGCGCACACAGCGCGTCACGACTTCCCGAAGGAAGCTCGGGTCGGCTCGGCTCTATTCGGCGCCTGCGCACCGGCGCCGAATAGAGCCGAGCCGACCCAAGCTTCTTTCGGGAAGTCGTGACGCGTTGTGTGCGCCGTCGTTTAGCATGTCAATAGGAACGCCCACTCCCGTGTTTTGTGTTATATTCTGCTAATTCTAGCAAAGTACTGTTCTGGAAGAGTGTTCTGGAATGCACCTAAATGTTTGTTAATTGTATACATGGCTCAAATTTCAGCGGGTTCCACAGGAACCAGCCAAGATTCGAAACATGTATGGTCAGGCTGAATCTATCAAGTTGATTTATCAATCAGCTTAGGTAAAACCAGCATGCAGGGTTTTACCTGCGATTATACGCCTATTATTATTATTATTGTGTTTAGCCACTTGTGATAATCACTGATTTCTCACAGCGGGGACAGCTTCTCCTACCCTCCCCCGCCTCCCCTCCGGAAGAAGACAATGGCCTGACAGGAGAGATTCCTGCATCAACACTGTCTGCGTTGAAGGGGGAATTGTGCAAATTTCTTCATTAAATTGTATTTTTATTGAAAACTAGCTGAATACCCGGCGTTGCCCGGTCTTCCTATCTTAACCTTTTGGGGAGGAAAATCATAGTAATATAAATATACCCATCTTTTATATAAGGGTGTAGGTAAGGGTTAATTTAACTGTCATATATTTTTATTTGGCATATAAGTAATATGTGTACCAGGTATTATTGAAATATCTCCAGGCGTACAGAAGTTATGTGGGAACATACATTTCCCATTGATTTGCATGGGACTTTAAACAAAAACCCCGACCCTCACAAATGGGGGTAGTTAAGGGATAAATTAACTATCCTATAGTTTAAGTGGACATATAAGTAACATGTGACCAAGTGTTATCGAAAAATCTACAGCCGTTTGGAAGTTATGAAGTAACATGTATTTCCCATAGAGTTGAATGGGACTTTAAAGGAAAACCCCGACCATGGCAAATGGGGGTGGGTAAGGGTTAAACCACCTATCCTATGTTTGTTGCTGACATATAAGTAACATGTGTGCCAAGTTTCATGTTAATATCTTTAGCCATTTGGACGTGATGCTGGAACATACATACATACATACATACATACATACACACACACACACGTTGAGTTTTATATATATAGATTCAAAGAAATACTTATAAAGCACATTATACATATTAAAGTCAGAAAAATCAAACAGAAGAAGAAAAAAAAATGTGTTGATCATAATATAGGCAACACTACTGAAAAGGCTATAGCCAATGACATTTGGGTGTTAGCTGGATGTACACTGGGATTCTGGGAACATAGACCTAGGAGGTGTTTCAGCAGTGGGCTGCATTGTGTAACTAGGTCAACAAAGAGAAAGGGAGGATGGATGGTGACAGGGTGACATGGAGTTGTATGTGGGTTACTAGAAGGATTCTGGGAGGAGAACCAAACACAGAATGATCCCACAGATCCCAGGACTTGTCAAACCTGTCAACAGCATCCTCTACCATGGCTGTCATGTGCTCCATTCTACGTATCTCAGTAATAGCTTGTAGAAACTGAGCTTGGGTTGGGAGGGAGGGAGATAGCCAACACATTGGAATGAATAAGCAAGGGGAGTCTTCTGCGCTAGCCAAATAAATCTATAAGGAAATCTGCAATGGGGAAGTGATGTGTAAAATAAATGAAAATGGTGCTCGAATCTAAAATGTACAAATCACTATAAGTGGAGAAAATAAAATAAATTGATGAGCGCAATCTCTAGCACACCTATTGTATATGTGATGAAATGTATTCACTGCTGAACAGTGTGCATACCTATAAATGTGTCCCACACATAAATAAAGTGCAAGTGCAGTCTGCAACTGTAGCCAAAAAAAAACAAAAAACTGAACGAGGATAAATGTGTCTTACAAACAATAAAGTGCAAGTGCACATTAAAACTACGTTTAGAACCTCAAAAGAGCAGCAGCACTAAGTGACAGTGCAAATAAACAAACCAAACTCAAAACCTCAAAGGAGCAGCAGCACTACATGACAGTGCAAATAAACAAACCAAAACAATGACTGCTGTTAAGGAAATCAACAGTCCTAATAGCAGTGCAATAAATGAAAGAACTCTTCATATGCTTCAGTCCATATTACAAGTGCTTCAATTCATAAAGAAATAATTCCAATCGCAGATCTTCCTGGTAGATGGGCTCAAAGAGCGCTTACCTTAACAGGTGAATAAATCAGCTTTCAATGGCTATACTCCAGCCTCACGAGCAGATGGTATCTACTGTGTGAATATTCCTAGTACTAGTACTGACTGTGATAGTCTTCAAGAAAATGGAGGCTCACAGACGAATCAGTTGGTTACCAGGCACACCCAGAACAAAAGGAAAAAAGCCCCATTGTGAAGTATGCAAAGATAAAACTTTTAATGCATTAAATTTACACGCTTACATGTATAAAATTAAAACCAAGCAGGGATTAAATAGCATCCAGACGGACGAGTGGACGGACTCACGTCACTTCCGGTCACGTGTGCAGTTCCTGGCGCGTGTCGTCATGTCACGTGCCTTTATCAGGGGTAGTATAGTATGGAACAGAGATTTCCTATCTCAAGTGGGAGAGAGGACAGCATTAAAATCTCCCTAATTACCATAAAGGGCTGAGAAAAGCGTGCAAACGTTCAAATGCATCTGTAAGAAATTTGATCTGACCCGTATTAGGAGCATATATATTCATAAGTGTTATAGGATTAGATAAATAGGTACCTTGCAGTGCTATATAACGACTGTGGGGGTCTAAATGGGTGGACTTGATCTGGGGAGGACAGGAGTGTCTGATCAGCACTGCAACACCAGCCTTCCCAGATGAGTCAGAAGCCATGGATCACATCCTTTAAAGCCATCCATCGTTTTTTGATGGAATTCAGACCTTTCACATTATATGACAACAGCTTTAAAGGAGAAAAAGGATGACTCCCAGCTAGTCAAGTAGGTAGCCTGGTACGTTGAGAGCTCTGAGGCGTGGAGTAGATCCTCGATCCCCTTCCTCTCACTGGTGTCCAAATCTTAGAAGGAGCCGAGGAGCGTGGGTTGGCAGATGAGAACTGACCATTTTCTACAGGCAATGGTGGAAGGCCTAGGCGCTTGAGAAAGTCATCTCCTTCTTGCAGGTCACGAAGGACGTGCTGGACACCATCCTTAGCGACATATAGAGCAAAAGGTAAAGCCCCAATATTAGGGGACTTTGTGAAGTTGAAGGTGAGAGGTGATGGCCCGTAGTGAGCCACGTTTGTCTATGGTGATGGGGGAGAGGTCACTGAATAGATGGATTTTGTCTCCCTTGTAGTCAATACTGGATCGGTTGCGAGTGGCAAGAGTAAGTGCCTCTTTGCTTTCATAATAGTGGATCTGTACCACTATGTCACGTGGTCTGGCCTCTTCAGGGGGCTTGGGAGCCAAGGACCTATGGGCCCGCTCAAGGTGCCAGTCTATGTCTACGATGTCAGATGCCAGGGTGTTGAATAGGCCCGGGAGATAAGGTCTGATATTATTGTCAGCCACCTGTTCCAGCACGCCACGGATTCTGATGTTTTAGCGCCGTTCCCTGTTCTCCAGGTCCTCTTGCTGGAGCTGTAGCTGAGGTACAGTATTTTTAAGGCACTCTCCTCTTCTAGAGCATGTACACAGTGCAAAGTCTAGTCAAACTTAATTTCAAAGTAGCCGTGCGCTCGCTCAGCAAGTCTATCTCGCCCCTAAGTTCTCTGGAGATCTTTCCCATTTCCTGGGCAATGCCCCTGGTGAGCTGCTGGGCCAGAGCCTGGAGTTTAAGATCCAGCATCTTGGGCTGAGGAGAGGGGGTATATGTGGAGGGACAGCCTGCTGAGAGCCATCTTCTGCCATCAGGGTGCTGATGTAGTCCTCTGGGTCTCCCTGTGAAATCGAGACCAGGGACAGGAGCCTGGTCAGAGAGCGACGTATAGTGGAGGATAGTGTTTGTGTGGCTCGGTCGTAGGATCACTGGTCCTCCATTTTTCCCATGTAGTGCTAGGGGGGCCAATGGGTCATTGTAGCTTGCCCCTGTTGCGAATATTTGCCGTTGGTGCTCTGCAGGGGCTGCGGAACACGGAGCGGAACCGGAGCTCACAGATCACATGTCCACCATCTTGAAAAAACGTGCATGCGCCTTGTGCAAACTTCTTTCCTGCAACCCGTTGTTGCAGGAAAGAAATGTGCTCCCTGTTTGGCTGGCCCTAATATAGCCATGTCCTGAAAAGTTGATCTGTCGAACAGGAACTGCTACACATGGATCAAAGTTCAGGCAGTCCCTGCTGAACTAGCCAAATTTCAAACCATCCATGGCCAGCTTTAGTGTTTATAAGTAAAACAATACATGGACATATTACCCTGGAGTGTCAGCCAAATGGAGAAATCGACTACCTTGGAGAAGATTTCACCTCTTGTCAATGGAATAGGAATAGAGGGAAAATCCTTTAATGGCGATACTGAGACACGGCTAACAGAACATGTTCCCTACTGTGAAAAGTTTTATTTTCACTTCTTGTGTCTCAGGGAAGAAGAGAAGTATGTAGATGTATTTTCTTCCATATAACAGCAACATCAAAAATTTCTATGGTGCTAATGGGGCTGTGAAACTTTTTTAGTATTTGTACAAGTTATTAATTGAACATCATAATCTGATTTACTGTCTCTTTAAATATTCATGTGTATATAATGTATAGGACATGAACTGCAATATCTAGATTTCCCTTATGCTGTTTTGCAGCCTCTAATAGTGGGCAGAGTTATTAAGAACTGTCTTTATACTGCACACTAAAAGACAAACACAAGTGAAATACGATGTTTGTGAAAGTTGAAATGCAGAGAATGGTTGGGGTGATTAAAAAGGCCATAAAATATAATACGTTCATACCAATTTAATATTTAATGATCTTTTTTTGCCAAATCTGAGAAAAACAAATTTGTCATACCAATTCACTGCACTAAAACTGACTTCTTTTTTAGCAAAAGCTCGTTTTTTTTTTTCTTTGCTGAAATTGTTTTGCAGCTCTGTGCAGCTTTTGCAGCCAACTTTCTTTTTAAAGGGAGACTACAGTAAGTTTTATACATTTCTTTTTTTCATTTTTTTCTTTTATTTACTGTATTTAATTGTAGTCAGAACTAAAACATAAAAAATAAATAAAATGTTATTTCTGTACCTTTTTTTAGTCAGTTAAATATCTAATCTCAAAAGCCAATAATTAAAACTTTAGGTTTCTTTTTATAGGAGCAAAAAAATTTCAGTTTTCTTATTTGATTAAATAATTTTGTTGTTTACACTACTCAGTGACACTAATACTAATCTGACTCAGTTGGAAGTTTCAGATAGACAAACCAAGCCTCAATGTAGGCTGCAACTGATGTCTAGACCCACGGTGCTCTAGGAATCCTTCATCATGTATTAAATGCCTATTTGTATACAAAAATTGCATAAATAAAAAAATAATAATATAAATAAACTGTTTAAAAATTGCCCAAACACTAATATAATTTCTATTTAATGTCTTAGCCATATTCATTATTAGATATGCTCTTGAAGCGCAGCATTGCAAACAGCAATACAACTTTCTAAATTGCTAGATGCCTTTTTTTTTGTGTGTTAAATCGAATCTGTCATTTTGCTGATTTAGGGCAAAGTAACAGTTTCTCTTGAACGAAAATCTGCCACCTGCTGAGATTCACCTTCTCCATGCCCCCTACTGCTCTGTCCAAACCCTTAGAAAAGTGCTCAGTACTTCTAAGGCCTCATGCAAGCTGGGCATTTGCCCAGCTCTTCAGAACACCTTTCTCCTGGCAGAAGATAAACAGCATTAGCAACATGCCTAAAGACGCATTTTACAAATGGGTTTTTGAGACGTTCACACGCGCCAAGCATTTGGGCATTCATTTATTTTATTCTGATCATTGACATTAACGAATGCTCATGTGCTAAATGCACCTAGCATTTAGGTGCATGTATATGCATTTAGGCGCGTCAAGTGTCTTTTCTGCCCAAACTCCCCTTCTCTCCGAATGCAATTTTGGTGCATCTAGATTTCTGCCCCTAAAAGCTTCTGCCTCAAAATAGCTGTAAATGCCTATGTGTGCATTGATACATAGGCTAACATAAAGGGGCATTTAGAGGTGTAAAAATAAACATTAAATGCCTGTAAAACTGGCTTTTTTTAGCTGCAGTGTGCATGAGGTCTAAGAATGGAGGAGCCGTAAATGCTTCCTTTGTCCAGAACCAGCACTGTCCAAGTCTCTTTAGCCCCCCAGACACCAGACAACACCTCAGCGTAGGGTAAAAACCACCAGACAATTTTATTTTCATACATGTTACACAGATTGGGCCAAATCCTCAAAAGAGATACGACGGAGTAACTGCTGTTACTCCGTCGTATCCCTGGTCCTAACTATGGAACTGATCCACAGAATCAGTTTTCCATAGTTAGGCAGAAGATCCGGCATGTGTAAGGGACTTACACTGCCGGATCTTAGGATGCAGTACCACATCCGCCGCTGGGGGCATTTCGTGTCGAAATGCCGCCTCGGGTATGCAAATTAGCACTTACGGAGATCCACAAAGCTTTTACGCTTCGTTTTTTCTCCGTAAGTTTTAGTTTGCATACGCAAAATTAGGGCTGCTTTTACAAAGTGTAAACTGTTTACACCTTGTAAAAACAGACCTTTCTGTCCAGCGACGCGATTTTTTTTTAATTTTTAATTTTTTTTTTGGCGCCGTATCTTTTTTTTTACCCGACGCAACTTTATTGTCCCGTCGCAATCCACAAAGCCCGACGTAACGTAATTTCGCGCTATGCACGTCGGGAAAATGACGTCACGAGCATGCGCAGTACGGCCGGCGCGGGAGCGCGCCTAATTTAAATGGGAATCGCCCCCTGGAGAAGAGGAACGCCTTGCGCCGGCCGGATTTAAGTTACACCGCTCAAAATTTCTAGGTAAGTGCTTTGTGGATCGGACACTTAGTTAGAGATTTTGCGGCGGTGTAACTTAAATGGAAAAAGTTACGTTGCGCCGGGTTTTTGAGGATTAGGCCCATTGTGACTAATTGCAGTGAAAGGTGGTTCTACAAAGTATTGACTGGGGGGCTAAATACAAATGTACACTGCACTTTTCACATATTTGTAAAAAAAATGAAAACTATTTATCATTTTCTTTCAACTTCACAATTATGTGCCACTTTGTGTTGGTCTATCACATAAAATCCCAATAAAATACAGTTACGTTTTTGGTTGTAAAATTACAAAATGTGGAAAATTTCAAGGGGTACGAATATCTTTTCAAGGCACTGTATGTAAATATGTGTGTTTTTAGGGTGTTGTGTTTTCTGCCATAGCATACTTTAGCTTTCAGAGGAGTACAAGAAAGGAGCATAATTTTAAAGTGCCCAAGATCACAAGAAATGTATATATGGCTTCAAAAAATAATCTATATGTACATCATGAGTTTAGGGTGCACAGCTCTAGGCATCTAAAGCTTGTATTTTGGTCATTTTTTTTTGGTCACTTTTCTAATTGCTAGTGGGGTCAAACCAAAGTGATGAGAAAATTTGAAGGAGCAGGATGGAACTTGTTTCTGAAATGAACAAATTCCTAACAGTGTTTAAGTTTTTTATTTGGTAAAGCTCATTTGTTTCAAAATCAAATGGTAAAGGAAACTGAGAGTTTTTGTATGATATGTTTTGTGACATGGGGTAGTTAGCTCTCGTGGTAGATGTATTTATACAGTGAGTTTACTCTACGCCAGAAGTACATTTCAGGACTTTTCCTGCTCACTTTTATTTAAAGGAAATCAAAAGTTTACAAATCAATATCATCCCACACAAGGGGTCTCACCATCAATAGGACAAAACAACATTCAAGCCTCCTGCCTCTCTTTATCTGCGGCTCAGACCTTGTGCCTCGGTCCTCCAGACCATCTAACACTCATCCCCAGTGCTAGTACACAAACGCTGTACCTCTTCCAGCTCTGTGCCTTTCTTCCACAGCTACCATCTGTTCCGTCATAGACTCCCTCTGGTTTCGGCACCTCTGACCCCCCCGGGTGAGACCCTGTCTCTGTTTCTTCTTCTTAGATTCGAGCCTCTGGTTTGGGGCACCTCTGACCCCCGGGTGAGACCCTGTCTCTCGGTTTCTTTCTCTCAGACTCAAGCCTCTGGTTTGGGGCACCTCTGACCCCTGGGTAAGACCCTGTATCTCGGTTTATTTCTCTCAGACTTGAGCCTCTGGTTTGGGGAACCTCTGACCCCCGGGTGAGACCCTATCTCTCGGTTTCTTCCTCTCAGACTCGAGCCTCTGGTTTGGGGCACCTCTGATCCCCGGGTGAGACCCTATCTCTCGGTTTCTTCCTCTCAGATTCAAGCCTCTGGTTCGGGGCACCTCTGACCCCCAGGTGAGACCCCGTCTCTCGGTTTCTTCCTCTCAGACTCGAGCCTCTGGTTTGGGGCACCTCTGACCCCTGGGTAAGACCCTGTCTCTCGGTTTCTTTCTCTCAGACTCAAGCCTCTGGTTTGGGGCACCTCTGACCCCTGGGTAAGACCCTGTCTCTCAGCTTCTTGGCCTGTCCTGTCCTTGACAGCACGGTGCAGATGTGCACCTATCATCTTCCTTACAATCACTGACCCCCTCAAATCCTGTTTTTACTAAAAGAACAGCACACACCTGTGCCATTAGTGGGCCTGTTTTCTAAAAAAAAAACTGGCCCAGACTGCCTTATCACCCAGTGGCATGGCCTCACTGTGCCACAGTTTATACAGATATGAACCTTTGGTTGTGCTGTGTGTGTTATGCTTCTAATTCTGCATTTTACAGCGATTGCTAACTAACAGTCTTAGTGAATAAAAGGTGCAATAACCCATAGCAATCACTCAGAATCCATGGTGTACTAGTACAAGCACAGTAAATTGTGATTGGATGTTATGAACCTAGGAATGAGAATTCTATACTGCACAGGGCCCCATGTGCTAGTACATACCTAATGTACACAGCCTGAAGTCATGCCATCAATACATGCTTACATACTCATATGAATGACCCTTTTTTAGTTGTAACCCTACTTATTTTCCTTTCTTAAATTATATATATAGTATGAGTGTGCAGGGGGGGGATTGTTGCCCAAATTGTTTGTTTGGATTAGGAACAAATCTCTTGTCAATAAGAGGCATAAGATAGCTAGCAAAGGAACTAAGCAGAAGAACTAACAAGTCAATTCTATCCATGCCCTTATGGTGACAAAGAGGTTAACCTGTACATTCATGCACAGAGTGATCAATGAAAACACTTCCGATCATAGCCTGCCCATCTGTCCCTTTGGTATCCAATGCTGACTATACAACCATCCATCTTTACTCTTGTGTATTGACCAACTGGTCGCCTTATTGTTTTTTCCCACAGGGGACTGTATCGGCCATCTTAACCAAGTGTACAAGGGATGAAGGATTTATTCCCGTCAATAAAAACCTCTGGTAAGTGCTACTGAATTCAAGTGGAGCATTGCTGTAACAAAGCCTCATCATTATTCAGTTTAAACTTAGCCATTAACATCCCTTCAAATTCGCTCTCTCCATAGCTGGAGGGGCTATGCTGTGCCCAGAGGCCTTATTACTGTTAATAAACTTGTTTTGCTTGTAATAATTAAAATGGCACTCTAGAGTTTCCCCCAATTTATTTTACACACATATTTTAGTTATTAAAAGGCATATTACATTTTTGCATAGCAATTTCACATTAAGTCTATTTACTGCCTAGTTGATTTATTATGTTTCCTGCTTTATACAGCACTGTCATATTCTGCAGCATTTGCTGAAGGCTATTTCAGTGGCTTAAAGAGGAAGTAAACCTCTTTTGTTCCCTGCAAACCCTGCAAAGTAAAAGCATAATGGGCTAATATGCATCACATACTAGCCCCTTATGTGGCACTTACCTGCAAATGAAGTCTGTGCTGTCCCCACTGGTGGCCGCATCCCTCTTCCTTCCGGGGCCATGCAATCCAGCTCTGTGACTGGCCGGAGCCGCATAACGTCACTCCCGCCACACCAGAGCCGCCGGTCACGGCACTCGCTCGGGGAGAAACGGCACGGCGGCTGTTTCTTCACAGCGCATGTGCTGATGACATCATCGGCGCACAACAAGGTAATTATGTTCTAAATGGCGCACAGTTCTAAAAAAGGGGTTTACAACCACTTTAAGAGAAGTTTAAGAATACAACTCATTGGTATAATGTAATGAAATTAAAATTTACTACAAGGTTTTAATATGTGCAATTTTGTGTTTTATATAAAAAAATCCAGCTAGTCGATAAAATACAGTATTAAACAGTTACAGAATGAACATGGATGTCCATAACCTTCTATCCAATATAATGAAATTTAGATAGTCAAAGCGATCAGTATCTCAATTGTATATTTATATATTAAAACTAGAGAGTTAAAATAGATGTAAACCCTAACTGGATGACATTTAGTTTCATTAAGCAATGCTTTTTCTTCACCTTTTTTTTCCATTCTTTGTTACATTTCAGTGTTGCTGATCTTCTACTGTTATTTCCTGTCTACATATTTGCTCTTGATCTTTGGCTGTATGGCATTTCTAAGGTTGGGTTTCTTGATGGTGACAACAGTTTACCATGCCTGTGCAGTTTTGCCTGCACAGCCTCTTACAGTCTCCATCAGATACCCATGTGACAGGAGAACAATGCAGGAGTGCAGTTGGTAGATAGAGACAGAATATTGTCAACCCAATATAAGAAGTAACTGTACAAGGACCTTCATGTTAGAATCTCCAGATATTGTTTCAGTCTGATTTTGAAATTACAATAATATAAAATTATATGAGATTTTAATGTTTGGATATACACATATTTTAAAATCTTAGGGGCAGATCCACAGAGCGAGTACGCCGGTGTATCTACTGATACACCGGCGTACTTTCAAATTACCTGCGTCGTATCTTTGGTTTGAATTCTGAAACCAAGATACGACGGCATCTGGGTTAGATCCGACAGGTGTACGTCCTCGTACGCCTTCGGATCTAAAATGCAATACTTTGGCGTCCGCTGGGTGGCGTTCACGTCGTTTTCCTTGTCAGGTATGCAAATTAGCTATTTCCGACGATCCACGAACATACGCGCGGCCGTCGCATTCTCTTACGTCGTCTCTAGTCGGCTTTTTCCGGCGTATAGTTAAAGCTGCTGTTTTGCGGCGTATAGTTAGACTTGCCATGTTAAGTATGGCCGTCGTTCCCGCGTCTAATTTTTTTTTTTTTTTTGCGTAAGTCGTCCGTGAATCGGGATGGACGTAATTCACGTCTAAGTTAAAATAAATGACGTCGTGGCGACGTAATTTAGCGCAATGCACGGCGGGAAATTTAGAAACGGAGCATGCGCAGTTCATTCAGCGCGGGGACGCGCTTCATTTAAATGAAACACACCCCCTAATCGCCGATTTGAATTCCGCCGCCAGAGATAGACTATGCCGCCGTAACTTACGGCGCAAATTCTTCCGGGATTCGAACCGGCCAAAAGTAAGTTACAGCGGCGTAGCGTATCTCTGATACGCTGCGCCCATCTATTTCTATGTGGATCTGCCCCTTAAAGTATACCGGCCATCATCAAGATAATGCTTCCATGTGTGCTACTGGATGCAAAGTTATGGCCAAGATTTTTGAAAAAGGGTCACACCTGGAAATCCAGCAGCCATGGGCCCAATACTGATTGCCACCTCTGCTGCTTTCTTACTTATATACCAATTAGACTCACCTACACTGCTTTGTAAACAGGGGGGGGGGGGGTCAAAAAGAAGATCTGTGTAACTTTGTCAGCTCTTTTCAAGTTAGGTAAAAAGAAAGGTCGGGAGAAATATAGTTTACATGTTTCCCTTTCTCTCACTTTTCATTCCCAAATCATTCCCAAATCTATCTCTGTATAAAGGGTTTCTTAGGGCTCTTTCACACGGAGTGGATCCGTATTGATCCGCTCCGTTAGCCCGTTTGGCTCAGCGGGGATTCCTCCGTTAATCCCTGCTGAGCTGTTGGCGGCCAGGGCGGTCCCCGCACACAGTGCAGAGACTGCCCTGTCTCTCCTCCGCTCTCCCCTATGGGGAATCGGATGAATACGGACCGTGTGTCCGTATTCATCCGATCCGTTTCGCCGGACGGAAGAAAAATAGGGTTTTCTTCCGTCCGCAAAAGCGTAACTTTGCGGACGCGGATGGTTGCGGACGTTAGCGGATGCATCATCCGCTAACGTCTGCAATCCCATAGGGATACATTACAAGTCCGTAAACGGACTTGTAATAAACGGACCGTTTGTCCGTATGTGTGAAAGGGCCCTTCTTCTAATGGGCCCATATATTTTTCCTTCCCACCAGTCCCAAGTCTCCCACTCTATGATGGCCACGAACAGCCTGCTAAGAGCAAGCAATATTCCCAATTTTGAGTGTAGCTTGCTATTACAGGGCTATATCTAATGTATATTTTAGGGAGCACTGATGAATGTCTCACGTGATTTGAGAGTGAATTATCAACTCTCCCCCAGTATGCCAATCGTAGTGTCAGGCAAGGGTGGTCCGTGGCACTGTTGAGAGCCATTCAAGGGCAGGCAGATATTTTCCCTGATATGTCACTCTCCAGTTGTCCTTGTCATAGTCCTGCATAGTTATAGTGTTCTTTTCCTTTCCATAACAAGTAAATACACATAAATTAACATTACCATATACAGATATATATACACTGCTCAAAAAAATCAAAGGAACACTTTGAAAACATATCAGATCTCAACGGGCAAAAATCTCATGCTGGATATCTATACTGATATGGACTGGGTGATGTGTTAGGAGAAAAGGATGGCACATCGTTTGATGGAAATGAAAATTATCCACCGACAGAGGGCTGAATTCTAAGACACCCCGAAAATCAAAGTGAAAAAATTATGCAGCAAGCTAGTCCATTTTGCTGAAATTTCATTACAACAACTCAAAATGGTCCTCAGTAATTTGTATGGCCCCCAAGTGCTTGGACAACATCAGGGCATGCTCCTAATGAGACGACGGATGGTGTCCTGGGGTATTTCCTCCCAGATCTGGACCAGAGCATCACTGAGCTTCTGAACAGACTGAGGTGCAACTTGGCGGCACCGGATGGACCGAAACATAATGTCCCAGAGGTGTTTTTTTGGATTGAGGTCAGGTGAGCGTGGGGGGCTATTCAATTGTATCAATTTCTTCATCCTCCAGGAACTTGCTGCATGCTCTCGCCACATGAGGCCGGGCATTGTCGTGCACCAAGAACCCAGGATTTACTGCACCAGCGTAGGGTCTAACAATGGGTCCAAGGATTTCATCCCGATACCTAATGGCATTTAGGGTGCCATTGTGTAGCCTGTAGAGGTCTGTGTTTCCCTCCATATGCCTCCCCAGACCATCACTGACCCACCACCAAACCGGTCATGCTGAACGATGTTACAGGCAGCATAAAGTTCTCCGCTGCTTCTCCAGACCCTTTCACGTCTGTCACATATGCTTAGGGTGAATTTGCTTTTATCTGTGAAAAGCATGGGTGCCTGCCAATTCTGGTATTCAATTGAAAATGCCAATCGAGCTCCACAGAGTTTCCGGCAGTGAGCACAGAGCACACTAGAAGACGTCGGGCCCTCAGGCCACCCCCATGAGGTCTGTTTCTGATTGTTTGGTCAGAGACATTCACAACAGTGGTCTGCTGGAGGTCATTTTTTAGGGCTCTGGCAGTGCTCATCATGTTCCTCCTTGCACAAAGGAGCAGATACTGGTCCTGCTGATAGGTTAAGGACCTTCTACTGCTCTGTCCAGCTCTCCTAGAGTAACTGCCTGTCTCCTGGAATCTCCTCCATGCTCTTGAGACTGTGCTGGGAGACACGGCAAACCTTCTGGCAATGACACGTATTGAGGTGCCATCCTGGAGGAGTTGGACTGCCTGTGCAACCTTTATAGGGTTCAAGTAACGCCTCGTGCTACCAGTAGTGACACTGACCCTAGCCAAATGCCAAACTAGTGAAAAACAGTCAGAGTAGGGAAAAAAAAATTCAGACGCCTCCACCTGAAAAAACATTTCTGTTTTTGAGGTCATCTCATTGTTGCCCATCTAGTGCCCCTGTTGTTAATTTCAATTAATAACAGAAAAGCAGCTGAAACTGATTAACAACCCCCTCTGTATACACCCCTCCCCCTCTGCTACTTAACTGACCAGATCAATATCCCTGAAGTTCTGATTCAAAAGTGTTCCTTTGATTTTTTTTGAGCAGTGTGCATATATATATATATATATATATATATATATATATATATATATATATATATATATATATATATATATATATATATATATATATATATTTTATATATATATATATATATATATATATATATATTTATATTTATATATTTTATTTATATATATATATATATATTGCATTATATGTCACTGGGAGGATATATCTTGGGTTTTATGAATAATGCACTGAGTTGGATTCACAGTCATTGGGCCAGATTCACAAAGAGATACGACGGTGTATCTACAGATACACCATCGTATCTGTGACGTAAACTGGTCCTATCTATGCGCCTGATTCAAAGAATCAGTTACGCATAGATAGGGCTAGATCCGATAGTGTTACAATTTGTTACACTGTCGGATCTTTTTTTCAATTTAAAAATGGCGCCGGGGGCACTCCCGCTGATTTACGATAAATAATATGTAAATCAGCGAGATACGCAAATTCACGAACGTACGCGGACCCGTCGCAGTGTTCTTACGTCGTTTGCGTAGTGGTTTTCTGTCGTATACTTACCCCTTCTTTTATCAGGCGCAGCCAATGTTAAGTATAGCCGGCGTTCCCGCGTCGAATTTGAATTTCCCTACGTCGTTTGCGTACGCCGATTCACGAACACGCGCGTCGCAAGTCCCGCTCACGTCGCAACCACTGACGTCCTAGTGACGTCAGTGGGAGCAATGCACCCTGGGAAATTCCCCGGACGGCGCCTGCGCATTTAAATCGGCGCGGGAACGCACCTGATTTAAATAGTACACTCCCCTAGCCGCGGAATTTGAATTCCGCCGGGGGATTTAGGATCCGCCGTCGCAAGTTTGGAGGTAAGTTGTTTGTGAATTAGCCACTTGCCTCCTAAACTTGCGGGAGCGGATCTTAATTCACATAGAACGAGCGGATCTATAGATCCGCTGCGCTACGTGAATCTGGCCCTAAGAGTCCAGAATTACCCACCATAGTAAATATGGATGAAAGGGATGAAGAGAGGTTCCAAACAATAGAAAACATTTATTACATTCACTAGTTTGTTTGTTGTATAATATAGTTTTTATACAGAACAATATTGTATATTCATGTCATTGTACTAGCTGTAGCATAAGTCCTGCAAGGCATGTTGCAGCTACTTGGCAATAATTTACAGCGCTGTGCTTTAGTAATTGTAAATTCTCCAGGGAAATTGATCCCTCTCGACTTTGGTAACCCTATCATTATGAGCCAGTAAACAGTGTTCATTAGGTTAACAGCAGCAGATATTTCTGTTAAACAGTTGAAATTATATAGTCAGCATTAACTTTGGATACTTTATACATTTTTGTAGACCTCTTAATTATAGCCAAGGAAGAGGTGAGGAATGTCATTACTCTCGGGCCACTTTTCAGGACAACCTGAAGAGCGGGTCCCAATATGCCAATTAAGAAAGATAATTTACACTCAGTCAGGGAGAGTTTAAGAACTAAAGCACTCTCACCGGGCCTAAGACAGGTCTGGCCATAGAAAATAATCATCTGACTGCCCAGTCCCCATCCTCAGCTCTGCAAATGTGACACACCGAGGCTCTTATTTCATGCTGCAAGTCCAGTGATGTCAGACCTGATGTAACTACAGAATTTTTCAGAGAGGTGGGGACCCAGTCCCCAGTGGGAAAGACACACGCAAAGAATTCAAAAATACCAAGAGTTTATAACTATTCCCCACTTTGTCCCCCCCCAAAAAAAGACTATAAATATAAAAGTGCACTTATCCTTAAAAATAATCCAAGAGTGTTTTGTGTTCCTCAATTTAAGAATTGGGGCTGGGGATGTGTTTGTTTGTGTAGAATGTCAAGCTACGAATGGCCCTCCAGGGTTTATAGCCCCGTATACATAAGATGTTGGTTGAATAAGTGCTAGGACTTCTTGCTGTTACTTTGACCTAGGTGCTGCTCAGTTGCAGGACAAGTGGGAAGTAAGAGGCATTTTCATGATGTCCTAAATGTTCTGCCAGTTTGTAATACCCAGGTGGTATTAACCTCTTGACCACCACCCCATGTCAAAAAGACGTCCTCTTTTTAAAGATGGATATCTCGGTAACGGCAGCAGCTGCTGCCACAACCGAGATATCTATCTCTTCAGTGGGCGGTCCTGTACATGATAACGGCGGTCTCCGCGGTGAATTCGCCATGAGATCGCCGTTATCGGTGGTGGGAGAGGGCCCCTCCCGCCGCTCTCCCGCGCCCTCCGCTGCTTACCGGAGTCGTCGGTAGCAGGCGATCGGGTCCATTCGGCAGCTGACTGGGGATGCGAGTGAGGGAAAAATCGCCCCCACCCGTCCCCATAGCTCTGCTGGGCGGAAGTGACGTCAAAACGTCAGTCCCGCCCAGCGTCTTAAAGAAACATTTATTTTTTTGTCATTTGAAAAAATGACAGTTTAAATATTTTTTTTATTTTTTTGCATTTAAGTCTAAATATGAGATCTGAGGTCTTTTTGACCCCAGATCTCATATTTAAGAGGACCTGTCATGCTTTTTTCTATTATAAGGGATGTTTACATTCCTTGTAATAGGAATAAAAGTGATCAATTTTTTTTTTTTTTATTTCAGTGTAAAAAATTATAAACTAAATAAAAATAAATAATAAAACCCAACCACGAGCTCGCGCACAGAAGCGAACGCATACGCGAGTAGCGCCCGCATATGAAAACTGTGTTCAAACCACACAAGTGAGGTATCGCCGCGATCGTTAGAGCGAGAGCAATCATTCTAGCCCTAGACCTCCTCTGTAACTCAAAAAATGCAACCTGTAGAATTTTTTAAACGTCGCCTATCGAGATTTTTAAGGGTAAAAGTTTGACGTCATGCCACGAGCGGGCGGAATTTTTAAGCGTGGGTATCATTTTACTTGGCGTAACATTATCTTTCTCAATATATAAAAAAATTGGGCAAAATTTATTGTTGTCTTATTTTTTTATTAAAAAAAGTGATTTTTTTCCAAAAAAAGTGCGCTTGTAAGACCGCTGCGCAAATACGGTGTGACAAAAAGTATTGCAATGACTGCCATTTTATTCTCTAGGGTGTTAGAAAGAAAAAAAATATATAATGTTTGGGGGTTTTAAGTAATTTTCTAGCAAAAAAAAATGTTTTAGTCTCGTAAACACCGAATCTGAAAAACAAGCTCGGTGGTAAAGAGGTTAAATAGTAGTAATGAGCCATTGTTCAGATGACAAATCTGAACCCTATTGAAGTCAACAAGAGCCAAATCTTATGCCGCGTACACACGATCGGAAATTCCAACAACAAATGTTCGATGTGAGCTTTTTGTCAGCAATTCCGACCGTGTGTAGGCTCCATCGGACATTTGCTTTTGGAACTTCCGATCGTCTGTAGCCAATTTCAACTCACAAAAATAGCACCTAGTCGGGTAAGGGAATCTGGCAGCGTAGCCTTTCGGCTTCATGCCGGGGTCCATACTGCGCTGCACTCGCTCACTGGCCCGGCAGAAGGGGAGGGAGGAGAGAGGAGGAGGGGGCCGAGCTGCTGATGTAATTTGCCATGGCCCAGTCCCATAGAAGTTGGGACAGGGTACCTGTAAAAAAAAAAAGGTTCCCACTCCCTCCTCCCCCCCGAAAGGTGCCAAATGTGGCATCGGAGAGGGGGGGGATTAGATAAGGGGAAGTTCCACTTTTGGGTGGAACTCTGCTTTAATCACCACTAGGTCATTTATTTTTTTGCACTATAAATACATAATAAAAATAGAAAAAAAAATGCATTTCTTTGTTTCTGTTATAAAATTTAGAAAATTAGTAATTTTCCTTCATAAATATTGACCAAAATTTATACTGCTACATTTCTTTTCCTAAAAATAGCCCAAATCAGTGTATATTATTTGGTCTTTGTGAAGGTTCTTTATAAATACATAGGCCCAGATTCAGAAAGATCAGCGTATCTTTCTGCGGGCGTAACGTATCTCAGATACGTTACGCCGCCGTAAATTAGGGCGCAAGTTCCGTATTCAGAAAGAACTTGCGCCCTAATTTACAGCAGCGTAACGTATGTGGTCCGGCGTAAGCCAGCGTAATACAAATGGGGATGATGTGGGCGTGTTTTATTCAAATTTAGTGTGACCCCACGTATTTGAAGTTTTTTTTACGAATGGCGCATGCGCCGTTCGTGAAAGAATCCCAGTGCGCATGCTCGAAATTCCACCGCAAATCGTCAATGCTTTCGACGTGAACGTAACTTAAGTACAGCCCTATTCGCGAACGACTTATGCAAACGACGTTAAATTTTCAAAATTCGACGCGGGAACGACGTCCATACTTAACATTGCGTACGCCTCATAGACCCAGGGGTAACTTTACGCTGGAAAAAGCCTAACGTAAACAACGTAAAAAATTGCGCCGGGCGGACGTACGTTTCTGAATCGGCGTAACTACCTAATTTGCATATTCCTCGCGGAAATATACGGAAGCGCCACCTATCGGCCATCGAAAATATGCAGCCTAAGATACGACGGTGTAAGACACTTACGCCGGTTGGATCTTAGGGAAAATCTATGCGTAACTGATTCTATGAATCAGTCGCATAGATACGACCCCGCAACTCAGAGTTACGACGGCGTATCCGGAGATACGCCATCGTAATTTCGTTGTGAATCCGGGCCATAATCTACAGCAGGGGTGCACAACTTTGTGGCCCGCGGAGCCCTCTGATGTGGCCTGCGACCTCCTGCTCTGGGATGGAATAGAATAGAATACTGTCAGTCAGTTTATTACTAAAATCACAGTGTATATATGGGCATGGGCAGGTGCAGATTTGTTTACCTGCGGGTTATGGGCACTGAGCCATAGACTTCTGTTATTACCTGTGAGTTTGGTGAGCTTCTGAAAGTGTACCAAACCTGCAGAATATAATAGAAGTCTATTGCAAAGTGCAGGAAAGCCAAAAGGTACACTGCGTTGCACCCGCGGTGCGGATAAACCGCAGCGCATCAGTGTGAAAGCAGCCTTGGGGCCCCTTTACAAACGGACAGTCCGATAGTCCGACCAATTGGACCCTTCATTCACCTCTAAGTAGTGGCAGACATAAACCGACTTGTGTCCTACCTCCAATCCGTTCTGCTAAAAAGTATAGTGAGCTGTGTCCTTGTCTGCTTTGCATATGCAGAGCAGACATGGACATGCCATCCACCCGCTCCGCTCATTGTGGCCCGTGACTGGTTACCAAGTCGCTCTTCAAAAGGTTGGGCAACCCTGGTCTACAAGCTATGGTGCCAATCATTGATCTAATTTCATGAGACACTAAGGCCGCGTACACACGGTCGATCCATCTGATGAGAATGGTCCGACGGACCGTTTTCATCGGATCACCGCTGAAGCAGACCGATGGTCTGATGTGCGTACACATCATCAGTTCAAAAACCGATCGTGTCAGAACACGGTGACGTAAAACACACGACGTGCTGAAAAAAACGAAGTTCAATGCTTCCAAGCATGCGTCGACTTGATTCTGAGCATGCGCGGGTTTTGAACCGATGCTTTTTTGTACTAACCATCGGTTTTGACCGATGGTCAGCCGTCCATCAGTTCGATTTTAAAGCAAGTTCTCTCATTTTTGTCCGAAGGACAACAGACTGATGGGCCATACACACGGTCGGTTTGGACCGATGAAGCTGGACTTCAGGCCGCTTTCATCGGTTTGGACCGACCATGTGTACGCGGCCTTACAAGCCAAGAAAGTACAAATACCCCCCAAATGACCTCTTTTTGGAAAGGTATTTAGTAAGAGGCACAGTAATTTTTTTCAAGTTGTAATTTTTTTCCCCCAATTCTTTGCAAAATTAAGATTTTTTTTCCCAAAATTGTCATGTTAACAGGTTATTTCTCTCACATGGCATATGCACACCCCAAAACACATTCTGCTACTCCTCCTGATTATGGCGATAACACATGTGTGAGACTTTTACACAGCCTGACCACATACAGTGGAGCACCATTATGTGTCCTAGGGACATAAATTACACATCTAATTTCCTGACCACCTATTACACTTTTGAAGGAGCACCAGGACAATGGAAAGGCTCACAAAGTGACCCCATTTTGGAAAACAAAAACCCCAACGTATATTCTATGAGGCATTCTATAACGCAACATATATTCTATGATTCTTCTGAACATGTCATTTTTTTTCCCCACAAGTTTTTGGAAAATGTGGAAACAAAAATGAAAACACATTTTTTTTTACACATTTTTTACACATTTTTACAGCACTGACGGCATGGTTGAAGATCCACCGATAGGGTGACACTGATGAGCACTCATGTGCACTATTGGGCACTGCTGAGCACTAATAGGGCACTGTAGTGGCACTGATGAGCACTGTAGTGGTACTGTTGATCACTTTAGTGGCACTGATGGGCACTTTAGTGGCACTGATAAGCACTTACTGATGGCACTGTAGGGCACTGATGTGCACTGTAGGGCACTGATGACACTGCAGGTCATGGATGAGCACTGAAAGGCACTCACTAATGGCACTGACGTGCACTGCAGTGTACTGATAAGCACTCACTGATGGGCACTGTACGGTACTGATGAGCACTGTAGTGGCACTGTAGGGCACTGATGAGTACTGTAGTGGCACCATAGCTCACTGATAAACAGGGTGGCACTGATGGCACTGTGAGTGCACTGTAGGGTACTGACATTCACTGATAAGCACTCACTGATGGGTACTGTAGGGCACTGATGAGCACTGTAGGGCACTGATGAGCACTGTAGTGACACTGGTGGTACTGTGAGGGAACTGTAGGGTACTGACATGCACTGGTAATCGCTCACTGATGGGCACTGTAGGGCACTGATGAGCACTGTAGTGGCACTGTAAGGAACTGATGAGCACTATAGTGCCATAGACTGGTGGCACTGTGAGGGAACTGTAGGGTACTGACATGCACTGGTAATCGCTCATTGATGGGCACTGTAGGGCACTGATGATCACTGTAGTGGCACTGTAAGGAACTGATGAGCACTATAGTGGCACCATAGGGCACTGATGAGCACTGTAGTGGCACTGTGATGGCACTGATGGCACTGTAGTGGCACTGATGGGCACTGTAGTGGTACTGATTTGTTGATAAGTGATCGCTCCATCATTGGATGGAGCGATCACATAGTAAAGGGCCACTGTGATTGGCCCTTTACCCTTGCAAAAAGCACAAGCACAGGAGGCTGTCATATGATGGCCTCTCAGAACTAGCCGGCCGCACTTTAGCCACCATTTGGCTATAGCACGGTCGGCAAGTGATTAATACAAGAATACATTAAAGTATAACTGTTGGCAAAAATGTTTTGGATAAAGTGGGGAGGTATTAGAATGCTTGTCAGTTTTTATTGCTGTCTGTGCCCCTATTAGGGAGATTCACCCTCTCTATTTGTCCTTTTTACCATTATCACTGAAAGTGAAAATAAAAGAAAATCCCAAAATCTTGCAATGGGAACACTAGTTCTAATGACCTGGGGGTTCCCAAGAAATTCTCTCAATTTGCAGGGATTTCCTCTCACTTCATGTTTGGCTATAGAACAGGAAGTGAAGAGAAATCTTCGCAATGGTACAGAGATGGTGGAAAAAAAATCCGGCAGGGGTTATAACCCTCACTTACTCTGTCCAAAATGAAAAAAAAAATTTTTTTTTACCCATACTGTAGTTCTACTTTAAGATAAAAACATGTTTAGGTTTTAGAACCACTTTAAGTCGTGTCCTTTTCAATGAAATAAGAAGGATCAGGATTTAAGTATTCTCCTGTCCCTAAATATGTATGTGTGGCCAACCACCAGTGAATTCCAGATATCACAGCCTTCTCTTCAACGCATCACCCACGTGTCACATGCATAACACCCAGTGAACTATATGCCCTTACCTCCTGGGCTGGACCTTAATAGTCAAGGTCAAACGCACTTTTGCTCCTCTAGGGCTATACTCCAACTAGCTCCTTGCTCCCAGTAACAACCACAGGCACCAGCACATGGACTGGAGCTTTTGTTTGACCTCCACCTCTTGTGATTTGTGCAAGCCCACCCCTCCTTAAACATACAGGGGCACACTGAACACCCAGCAAATCGCACAATGGCTGCAAAGGTGCCAGTGCATTGCCTGACCAATATAACAGTAATACAAAAAAGGTGTCCACTATCCCCACCTATAACTGGCCATTGCAGCAAGTAGCATTTGGCGGCAACATATGATATAAATAAGCCAAGGATAAATCCAAGGAAAGATCCAAGCTTACTCACCAACCAGCCCACTGACAACCGAATCAACCTGTCTAACAGTATGCCTTAAAACAGGGGTTTAGTTTTCAGTGTGTCCCTGTACCTTTAAGAAGGGGTGGGCTCTCTTCAGTCCACATGCCCTTCACCTATCCATCAGAATGCACGTGCTTCTATTGTGGAGTTACTCATTAGCTAGTGATAGGACCACAGATACCAGGGTGCCGTGGCGAGGCTCTGTGTCTTACGCACAGTGGCGGCTGGTGCTCAAAATTTTGGGCGCAAACAAACTGAAAAAAAAACACCATAATTTGCAGCCACTGTGCCCATCAAACGTAGCTACTGTGCCATCAAACACAGCCACTGTGCCCATCAAACGCAGCCACTGTGCCCATCAAACGCAGTCACTGTGCCATCAAATCCTGCCACTGTGCCATCAAACGCAGCCACTGTGCCATCAAACGCAGCCACTGTGCCCATCAATTTAGCCAATGTGCCCATCAAACGCAGCCACTGTACCCATAAATTGCTGCCACTGTGCCATCAAACGCAGCTACTGTACCTATCAATTGCTGCCAGCGTGTCCATAAATTTGCTGATACTGTGCCCATCAATTGCCAGTGTGCCCATCAATTGCCGCTACTGTGCCCCATCAAATGTTGCCATTGTGCCCATCGATTGCTGCTATTGTGCCCCATCAAATGTTGCCAGTGTGCTCATTAATTGCTGATACTGTGCCCCATCAAATGTTGCCAGTGTGCTCATCAATTGCCGCTACTGTGCCCCATCAAATGTTGCCAGTGTGCCCATCAATTGCCACTAATGTGAAAAGTCAAATGCTGCCTGGCACTTACCTGTCTCGCAGCGATGGTGTCCTGCATGTCCTCCATGTGTTCTTCCGTCCTCTCTCAGGCGTTCAATCACAGTGCCTGACGTCTCAGCCAATCAGGTGACAGGTAACAGACCCAGCAACCTGAATGGCTGAGAGGCGGTTCAGTGTTAGCAAAGCGAATTCTTTCGCTTTGCTAACACATCGCTGAGTAAACACCAAACGCACAGCATTGCGCCCGCTGTTCACATTTTTGGGCGCCTATTAGAGCCTTTGGTTCTAATCAGGTGCTCCCAAAAAAAAAACCAGCCGCTGTAATTCAGGTGCCCGGTGCCCGAAAGGGACCGGACACCAAATTAGGGGGTGTCAGCAGTGACCATAGATAGATTCATGCAATGCATGAATCTATCTATGATGATAGAGTGGTGCCAGGAGAGAGAGGGGCGGCACCCAATGCGCCCCTTATGGACGCACCGTTACTGCTTACGCATGTATTTTCAAATGTGTGCAGACTAAACCCCTGTTTAAACGCATAGTGTTAGATAGGTTTATTTGGTTGTCAGCGGGCTGGTCGGTGAGTAAGCTTGGATCTTTCCTTGGATTTATCCATGGCCTTGTTTATATCATATGTTGCCTTCCTATGCTATTTACTGCAATGGCCAGTTATAGGTGGGGTAGTGCACACCTTTTTTGTATTAGTAACACTTTAAGTCATGGGTGCTCAACCTGTGGCCCTCCAGCTGTTGCTGAACTACATGCCTTTGTCTTTGGGAGTTATGCTTTTAAATATCAGCCTTGCAATGCCTCATGAGACTTGTAGTCCTGCAATAGCTGGAGGACCACAGGTTGAGCACTCATGAAACGCAATAAAACTCAAGAAAAATGCCTGGAGACGATATATTCATCACTACCGTCCTCCACATAACAGCGGTGTTCACCGAGCCTCTTTCTCAGGGTCCTAATAGTGCGACCCACATAAAATATGCCACACGGGCAGGCGAGACAATAAACCAAATACTTAGTGGAACAGTTGTAAAATTGTGTGATTTCATAAGTCTTACCGTTCTCAATTAATTGCCTTTGACCATGTTGTACATGTTAAGCATTTGGGATTTTTTACATTTTAACATGTCTTTCAGATGGAACAGAGTAGGTACTGACTCCACATATGACTTGTGATTGGGCTTGATCTTACTGGAAGCAACTTTGCTTTTCCAATTGGAAGCTTTCCTATAGGTCAGGGGTCTCCAAACTTTTTAAACAAAGGGCCAGTTTCCTGTCCTTCAGACTTTAGGGGGGACCGAACTGTGGTCACTGGGAGTGGAAAAGGGCCGAAGGCAGTGGGGAAAAACCAATGCCCTATCGTTGGTGTCAGCAGGAAGAATGGTGTCATTGGTCCCCGTTGTTAATGGTATTGGGAGGAATTGTGCCCCATTATTGCCGTCATTGGGAGGAATTGTGCCCCTTCATTGATGTCATGAGGGGGAATTACACCCCATTGTTGGTATCAGTGGATGAAAGAGTGCCCCAAGGGCCTGATAAAAGCAAGCAAAGGGCCACATCTGGCCCTGGGCCACAGTTTGGAGACCCCTGCTATAGGTGAACAGAGGTTTGAGAGGAATAGCTGTGGATCCTGAAGTAGTATGGACCGATGTTTTCTGATGATACTTTCCATTTTGCGGAGGTGACCGTGAAGCTGAGTGATGAATCTGGTGGTGGTATTATCATTATTAGATGCTACTATGGAAGTCCTTTCGTAAGTCACGTAAAGAGAATATGCATCCTCTATCAGTGTGGGAAGGTAACCCTTTTTTAGGCTTTTAGAAATGAACTCTGTTCAATGTAGTCTTCTACCTCAGTGCAGTTGTCGACAAAATTGGCTTTTTGGAATGTTGTTCATCCACTTAGGGTGGTGTAAGCTATTATAATGTAGGAAGGAGTTTCCTGCTGTGGGCTTCACATTCTTGGCTTTGATGTTGTGATCTCTGTGGCCCAACTCTAAATCTAAGAAGGCTAAAGAATGGGCCTTACCTACGGAAGTAAAGGATGGGCCAAAATCATTGTAGTTACATTGGCCGAAAAAAGCCTGGACTAGGGACTCCGGACCGTCCCAAATGATCACCACATCATCTATGTATCTGCCTAGAACACTGAGCTGAATAGGTGCTGTTGGACCAGATGTAAGAATTTTCCATCAGCCTCGGTATATTTAAGAGAATGAAGTACAGTACCACACGTTTTGGCCATTTGTTCTGGAGAAATTAGGTGTTTGTGGTGGAGGCAGGACATGCTTAGTGTTGCTACATGGACGTATCTCTTAGGCCGCGTACACACGGTCGGTCCAAACCGATGAAAACGGACTGAAGGAACTTTTCATCGGTCCAAACCGATCGTGTGTGGGCCCCATCGGTCAGTTATGCTAAATTTTAGAACTTGCTTTAAAATTGAACTGATGGACGCCTAACCGATAGGTCAAAACATCAGACCATCAGTCAGTTCTCATCAGATGGACTGATCATGTGTACAGGGCTTTACAGACAATGTTCTGATCTGAGTTATGATCCTTTATTCTTGACTGGGTAAACGATAAAGCATAACAAAATTTGGTGTCCTAAATTCTAACCACCTCTCAATCAGTCTATAGGATTTTGTTTAAACGCAGACATCTCTGAAAACGACATCCTATAGGATTTTGCTGAATAAGAATGTAGCACTGGAGATATTTTCATAGGATGCTTAATTTAACTCTTTAATTTTCAGAGTGTTAATTGAGAGACAACGTTGCTATAGATGAGAAGCAGCAGATCACTTCACTTCATCCTTGCCATTCTTACACCCAAGAAAGCATTTGACAGCTTTACAAGAGAAGTGAAAATCAATATGCAGTTACTTACAAGCATTCAGTATGCAGATGGTGTAGGCAGCCCTTCAACTGACAGATAAATGGCTTTTAGGAAGTATTAAAATAAAGTAGGCCAGATGAGTACTATCAAGGAAGAAGTATATGCTAGAAAGGTTCCCTCGTGTGATTTATTTAATTTATATAATGTATTCTCTATGTGCAGCACTTGGAACAATATACTTGGATCTTATCTTTGCATTGTGTGACCCTAAAGTTTGCATCCTAGTTGTGTAATGCAGAGATTCTTTCCTAAATGACATGGCCTATAAACATTGATTTAATGACAGTTCCTTGTTGTGTTAATTGGCTAATTCCTGCTTATGGTCCACTTCATGTACAATGCATGTCTTAATGACCGGTGTGTGTTTTATTTGGGTCAAACTCTTTGTCAGTCTATGAAAACACTGATATTACATTTAGAGGGGCATAGCTGAAATACAGAGATAGATACAGTAGATAGATAGATAGATAGATAGATAGATAGATAGATAGATAGATAGATAGATAGATAGATAGATAGATAGATAGATAGTAATATACAGGTGAATGAGGATTCAGGATCAACAAATGCAGTTATTGATTAACGTAAACAATTATTTTTAACTTCAGCAAACATGAAACCATTTAGCAGAATAGGTAATAAGTCTAGTTACAGGGAATAACTCACTAGTAGTTAACTAAGCAGGTGCTAAGTTGCAATAATGCAATAATGCAAAACAGGTTCGGGATGTCAAAGCACATGCATACACTGCAGTAGGGATGAGCTTTATGTTCGTGTCGAGCATGAGTTTGACTCGAACATTGGCTGTTCGCCCGTTCGGCAAACAGCGAACAATTTGGGGTGTTCGAAAATTCGAAAAGCCGCAGAACACCCTTTAAAAGTCTATGGGAGAATTCTAAAGTGCTAATTTTAAAGGTTAATATGCAAGTTATTGTCATAAAAAGTGTTTGGGGACCTGGGTTCTGCTCCAGGGGACATGTATCAATGCAAAAAAAGTTTGAAAAACGTCAGTTTTTTCGGGAGCAGTAATTTTAATAATGCTTACAGTGAAACAATAAAAGTGAAATATTCCTTTCAATTTCGTACCTGGGGGGTGTGTATAGTATGCCTGTAAATTAGCGCATGTTTCCCGTGTTTAGAACTGTCCCTGCACAAAATGTCATTTCTAAAGGAAAAAAAGTAATTTAAAACTACTTGCGGCTATTCATGAATTGTAGGGTCCCGGCAATACAGATCAAATTAATTGAAAAAAACGGCAGTCCATTACCAGGCCCTTTGTGTCTGGTATGAATATCACTTCTCCTATCCACCCCCGTGCTCTCCAACCCCCTGGTGCCCTGCACTCTCCAGCTCCCCTTTAATGCTCTCCAGACCCCCCCATGCTCTCCTGCCCCCGTGCTCTTTGGCTCTTCCAGTGCTCTCTGCTCCCCTGTGCTCTCTGGCCTCCTTAGTGCTCTTCTACCATGCCTGCCGTCTCTGACCATCTCCTGTATCGTGTCCGCGGCCTCTAAACCTTCTCTTGTATCATGTCCGCAGTCTCTGACCAACTCTTGTATCATGTCCGCAGTCTCTGACTATCTCTTGTATCATGTCTGCAGTCTCTGACTATCTCTTGTATTATGTTTGCAGTCTCTGACCATCTGCTGTACTATGTCTGCAGTCCCTGACCATCTCTTTTAGCATGTTTGCAGTCTCTGACCATCTTCTGTATTATGTCTGCAGTCTCTGACCGTCTCCTGTAGTATGTATGCAGTTTCTAAACCATCTCCTGTAGTATGTCTCTGACCATCTTCTGTACTATGTCTGCAGTCTCTGACCGCCTCCTGTAGTATGCCAGCAGTTTCTGACCATTTCCTGTAGTATGTCTCTGACCATCTCCTGTACTATGTCTGCAGTCTCTTACCATCTCTTGTATCGTGTCTGCAGTCACTGACTATCTCTTGTATCATGTCCGCACACTCTCTGACCATCTCCTGTACTATGTCTGCAGTCTCTGACCGCCTCCTGTAGTATGCCAGCAGTTTCTGACCATTTCCTCTAGTATGTCTCTGACCATCTCCTGTACTATGTCTGCAGTCTCTGACCATCTCTTGTATCATGTCTGCAGTCTCTTACCTTCTCTTGTATCATGTCTACAGTCACTGAGTTCCCACACTTTTTTCCCAGGACTTGAGCCCTGCTCTCAAGCATCTGGCTCTGCAGGAAGGGTGGACACAGCAGCCCTCCCCTGGACACTCACCCTCAAGCACCGGTTCACACACAGATCTTCTGGCTGACTCAGGCTCTTCCATTGGTGGGACCAAACTATTTAAATGTAATCATATGCCCATTGTAGACGTATGGGCATCCTGGTACCCTGCCAGGGTCTAAATAATATTATAACCAAGAATTCTCGACCAGGCAGGTTGAAGGGCTCCACTGGTTTTGCGTAATGCAGAGAAAACTGGCTTTTCAGTTTCGTCATTGTTTTCTAAAGTCTGTTTTGGGGCCTGGAGATTTCTAAGAATCAATTCAAAAGCATTACTCACCACCCAGTCTGGAACCATTATATCTTTCCCATATTGATAGAATCTCTCTACTTTTAGTTTTCCTAATGCTGGAGCAGTCGGTAGGTACAACCACCACATCTTGTATGCTCTGAGGAAGAATGCATAGTTATAGTCTACTTTAATGATTTCCAGCTGATGACAAATTGTATGACCTGCACAAGCATGAGGGTTATTTTGTTCAGTTTTCCATTTAAATTAATCTTTTTGTTCTAAAAGCACCAAGAAAATACAAATGTTGAATACATTTGCATGCTAAAGTCTCTTCAAAATTCTGTTCTTTTTTGCCTCTACTGGAAAATATATGTGTCATCGTAGGACAAGCAAAAGTCAGACAGATTACTGGCCATTTTCCAAGGGGTGGAAACACAAGTCATTTTACATTACGTCATAAATAAAAATTGGCTTCAGACAAGACAATGTGAGCATCCCTGACACTGCTGTGTTTCTTCTACTACCTCATTATAGCATCCCAATTTCTGAAGCTGGCTTTGCTTTAGATAACAGAATGAGTAGGTGTTCCTGACAAAGTGTACTTTGGTTACCTAATGTTATGCTTTTTGTTGTTGGCAGGTCTCTGTCCTTCGTCACCACTCTCAGCTGTTTCTCCTTCCTCCTCCTTAGCCTTATGTTTTATGTGATTGATGTGAGACACTGGTGGGGAGGACAGCCATTCATCTACCCAGGTATAATATCCATGTGCTCTTCCACTGGACAATAATTCCATGACATCAGTGTAACATGCATTTTTTTATATATATGATTTAAAAGGGAGATATACAGTATCCAGTATATACACTGTATATACATGGCATGTCTGAAGATGTTTGCTACAAACAAAGAAAATAACTATTGAGAAAGACATTTTTGGGAGTGCAGTGACTCGTTGGTATGGTATTGCAGTGGGAAATTGGAGCCTGTTCCCAGCACCCAATACACAAGATTTGCAGTCCACCCTTTTTCCTTGTTGACATCGCACTTTTTTTGGAAAAAAAATCACTTTTTTTAATTAAAAAATAAGACGGCAATAAATTTGGCCCAATTTTTTTATATATTGTGAAAGATAATGTTACGCCGAGTAAAATGATACCGAACATGTCAAGCTTAAAAATTGCGCCCGCTCGTGGCTTGGCGTCAAACTTTTACCCTTAAAAATCTCGATAGGCGACGTTTAAAAAAATTCTATAGGTTGCATTTTTTGAGCTACAGAGGAGGTCTAGGGCGATAATTATTGCTCTCGCTCTAACGATCGCGGCGATACCTCACTTGTGTGGTTTGAACACCGTTTTCATATGCGGACGCTACTCACGTATGCGTTCGCTTCTGCCCGCGAGCTCGTTGGGACATGGTGCTTAAACATTTTTTTTTTATTTATTTTTTTTATTTTTTTTATTATTTTTTTAAAAAAATTGATCACTTTTATTCCTATTACAAGGAATGTAAACATCCCTTGTAATAGAAAAAAGCATGACAGGTCCTCTTAAATATGGGATCTGGGGTCAAAAAGACCTCAGATCTCATATTTCGACTTGAATGCAAAAAAAAAAATGTAAATTTTGCCATTTGAAAAAATGACAACAAAAAAATGTCTCTTTAAGACGCTGGGCGGGACTGATGTTTTGACGTCACTTCCGCCCAGCAATGCTATGGGGACGGGTGGGGGCCATCTTGCCCTCACTCGTATTCCCACACAGCAGGCTGAAGCACCCGATCGCCTCCGCCGCTACCGATGGCTCCGGTAGGCGGTGGAGAGCGGCAGGAGGGGGGGGCCCCTCCCACCGCCGATAACGGTGATCTTGCGGGGAATCCGCTGCGGAGACCACCGTTATCTTTTACAGGACCGCTCACACTTAAGATGGATATGTCGGTTGTGGCAGCAGCTGCTGCCGTTACCGAGATATCCATCTTTAAAGTGCCGCCATATATAGTCGTAAGGCGGTCGGGAAGTGGTTAAATAGGGCTGTTACAGATTATAATTTTCGTGTTCGATTAATCGATTTTTTTAAATCGATTAATCTACTAATTTCCATTAATTATATCGCACATACAGATCCAATACTTTTAGCTGATCTCCTTGCAGGCTGATTCCCAGTGCAGCTACCAACCAATGGAAAAATGGATAGCAGGATACAAAAAACACACAAAGGCAGCGCTCGATGGGAATAGCATTAAAACTTTTATAGTCTTCAAGTAGGTAACAAAATAAATATTGCACTGGAGATAAAATCGATGTAGCTACATAAACTGTAAAAATGGTGCGAGTAATACCAAACAGTAGCAAAAGCAGTCATAAAAACATGTAGCTAAGTATGATACTGGTATAAAAATGTGTACAACGATACCACTATTGAATCCAGATGAGGAGGGGATAATATCAGTCTGTCAGCATGTAGATGTTCTGTGAAGGAAACTATCACAACTCCCAGCCCCGCCGGTGTCCTTGACATCACCGGATCTCTGACGGAACTCCCTGAAGACCCAGAAGCCGGCGGAGAGGTGATTACTGATCAATAGAATTTTGATCGATCAAAAAAATTAACGATTAATCGAGGAATAATAGTTAATTTCCACAGCCCTATATTTAAATAAGAAAAGCAGCACATGAACCATAAATATGCATAAACATTGAACAGCAGGCAAGAGATATGAAATTATTAAGCTGCCAAAAGTTCCCTTTTCACCTAATGTGCATGAAAAAAGTATATGGGACTGATATCAAAATTTTCGTTGACACATGAGAAAAGCGGGAATTCTGTTGAGTAATTCCAACTTTTATTTTTTCTCATTGATGTCTTATATATGTTTATGCTAAATTAGCTTAACTGTTGTCTGCAGCTAGCAAAATAAACTTAAAAGCTACGTCCAATCAAAATGACTTTTAGCCTAGGTTCACACTGCTGCGAATTCAAAACCGCGGTAAAATGCGCGATTTTACCGCGATTTCGCGGCTGCGATTTTGCCGCGATTTTGGCCGCAATTTAATGTAAATCGCGGCCCGAAATCACAAAAAGTAGTACAGGAACTACTTTTTGAAATCGCAGATGCGGCGTCGCACTGATTAGGACAGTGCCATTGCCGATAATTGCCGCCGATTTGAGATGCGATTTGACATGTCAAATCGCATCTCAAATCGTTCCAAATCGTACCCAGTGTGAACCAGGGCTCAGTTTTTCATGGACAATGGAGTGTTAAATATTATCAGTAATTAAACTTTGTACAGACAGATAAACCTGTTGATAAATCATTGACTTTGCCCATTTCTAAAGTAATTTTTTTCCCCGTACAAGTCAATGTGAATGTGAAAGCAATGAGGCAGCTCAAGGCAACTTGATGGAACTTCTTGGGCAACTCCAAAGGAAGTTATAGGAACTCAAAAGTCAAAACAGCCCAGAAGCACCTGAAAGCAAAACTTGCAAGTGAAATTGACTAGCTTCTGAAATTGAAGGCTGTCTACAGAAACGCAAAAAAAGGCCTGAAGCCTGAGAGGGTTCTTCCAGCATCCACCAAAAAACTGAACTGTCAGCTTCGGATGGACCCTTTAGTCACCCCACCCCATGCAATTTAAACACCTTGGCCCAGATTCACAAAGCACTTATGCCGACGTATCTACAGATACGCTGCGTAAGTGTAAATATGCGCCGTCGTATCAATGCGCCGGACTCTGATAACAAGATACGCCTGAAAATAGGCTTCATCCGACCGACGTAACTTTCCTACACCGGCGTATCGTGGACTCATATTTACGCTGGACGTAGGTGGTGCTCCCATTGATTTCCTATTCAAATATGGAAATGAGGGAGATCCGTCGATTCACGAACGTACTTGCGCCAGGCGCATAATATACGCGGTTTGCTTAAGTCGTACGTCCGACATAAAGTTAGTCCCCATATATGAGACGCAACTCATGCTAAGGTATGGACCAGGGAACACAGCCATCGTATTTTACGTCGTTTACGTAGTACGTGAATAGGGCTGAGCGTAGGTTACGTTCACATCGTAGGCAGTGATCGGTCGTATCTTAGGGAGTAGTTCCGACATGATTCTGAGCATGCGCACAGGGATACGTCCACGGGGACGGCGCATGCACCGTTCGTTTTAAGTACTTGTATGGCACTCGGCCCATCATTTGCATGGGGTCACGCCTCATTAGCATGGCTCACGCCCACTTCCACTTACGACGGCTTACGCCAAGGGAACCCAGCACAGTTTGGGAGGCAAGTGCTTTAGGAACTCGGTGCTTGCCTCTCTGCGCTGCTTCGGCGTAGCGTATATTAGATATATGTGATGTACGTGCCGATGTATGTGAATCCGGGCCCTTATGCCTTGTACACACGATCAGGCTTTTGCGCGGCCAAATCACAGAATCACATGTTCTATATCTAAACTCCAACGGAATTCATCGGAATATCCAATTAAATAACTCTGATGGGGCTACACACGATCGGAAAGTCCGTCTGGCCTTTTCCATCGGAAATTCCCGAGCGTGTGTACAAGGCATGACAGAAACATTTGCCTTTTCTTGATTAAAAGAACAAAGGGCTGGATTCAGGTACATCCGCGCATTTTTACGGCGGTGCCGCCGCCGTAAGTCAGTGAGGCAAGTGCTGTATTCACATAGCACTTGCCTCCTAAGTTACTCCTAAGTTATCGCGGCGTATCGTAAATGGGGCCGGCGTAAGCGCGCGTAATTCAAATGAGGATGAGGGGGCGTGTTTTATGTTAATTATTGGTGACCTGACGTGATTGACGTTTTTCCCGTCCGTGGAATTTCCCAGTGTGCATTGCTCCAAAGTATGCCGCAAGGACGTCATTGCTTTCGACATGAACGTAAATTACGTCCAGCCCCATTCGCGAACGACTTAACGACGTAAAAAATGCAAAATTCGAAGCGGGAACGACGTCCATACTTAACATTGCGTACGCCTCATAAGAGCAGGAGCAACCTTACGCCGAAAAAGCTTAACGTAAACGACATAAAAAAATAGCGCCGGTCGTACATACATTCGTGAATCGGCGTATCTAGGTCATTTGCATATTCTACGCCGAAAACAACGGAATCGCTACCTAGCGGCCAGCGTAAATATGCAACTAAGATACAATGGCGTAAGAGACTTACGCCGCTCGTATCTTAGCTTAATTTAAGCATATCTGGTTTCCAGAATACGCTTAAATTTACGACGGCGTACATTCAGAGTTACGACGGCGTATCTACTGATACACCGGTGACTTGTCCTCAATGTTCCCCTATGGGGGAAGTTCCTTTACTGACTGCGCAGGCGCAAACTTCCCGACGGAAATATTCGAACCTCCCCGTGGATTGGAGGATGTTAAAAAAAGAGCCAGGAGGCTGAGCGAGCGAACCGACTGGCCACTTACCTCAAAATCCACGTCGCCCTGGATGCCGGCCGCCGTTTGGGGATTTCCGTCAGCAAGTTTGCACCTGCGCAGTGCTTGAAGGAACTTTCCCGATAGCTGGAACCATCTCAGCGCATCAGTTCGTGCATGCGCTGGAACTTCCATGATACCTGGAACCAGCACGGCAGATCACCGGCGTAACTCTCTCTGAATCTAGCCCAAAGTGTTTTCTAAAAACAAAATAAGTAATTTCTATTTATTATTATTATTATTATTATTATTATTATTATTATGCCAATACAAATGCGCATCGCTTTACAAAAAAAAAAAAAAGAGACAGTACAGTTACAATCAGGGGTTAGGAGAGCCCTGCTCATGAAAGCTTGAAATCTAAAAGTGAAGGACAAGTGATACAAAAGGTAATAAGCATCATTTTTATTTTAGCTTTGATGGTAAACCTTGTGAAGTAGTTGACCATTTTCAATGCAAGCATCATACAGAAGGAGGGACAAAAAGACAGACGTGATTTTTGACCCTCACGGCTCATCCTTTTCACCAAACAGTGACACTGACACATTAACAAAAGAGACATATGCTTTCCAAAGTCCATGCTTCCCACCATAAGATGACACAGGGTGCTGACAGCGTGACATCAGATGAACACTTTACTCCTCAGGGTTACACACTAAATAGATGAAGCGTAGAGTCTATTTATTCAGCTTCTTCTAATGTAAATGAAGAACCATATGCAGCCCCAGCTCACACCCACACAAACCAATATTTCATTGCCTCTTGTCTTCTGGTTTTGGCATAGAGCAGTGGCTATATCACTCCTAGCACAGACAGCCCCTGAAAGGACTCTTCAAACTAAAATGTATTCAGATTGATGAACTGCGCAGTCCTGGTCTATTGTACGCTAACATCACAAATATGCATGGCAGTTTCTACAAATGCTGCTAAAATAAAATAATTTTTACTTACGTCCATTGTGGTCACTCACAAGCAACAGATTAACAAAAAGTACCCAGTGTTTTATTGATAAGATATGTTGAAGTTGTTACAGGCCTATAGCATATTACTGTAAGAAATTGTTAAATTTAACAATAAGGTCTAATTCACATGTCCTATAACAGCGATAGCGAACCTTGGCACCCCAGATGTTTTGGAACTACATTTCCCATGATGCTCATGCACTCTGCAGTGTAGTTGAGCATCATGGGAAATGCAGTTCCAAAACATCTGGGGTGCCAAGGTTCGCCATCACTGGTCTATAAGGTCCAGCAGAGGATTCCTGTGGAAAGCATGTTCTGGACATCAGATTCTGGTGGCTGAAATCACAGGTGTTTGTGGATAGTGTTGCTCACGAATATTCGCATTGCGAATATTCGACTCGAATATAGCATATTCGAGAAATCGCGCTATATTTCGAATTTCGCGGTGAATATTCGCAATTCCGAATATTCGCATTTTTTCAATTTGATTTTTAAAACAGATCACATCCTATCGACGTCTAAAAGCATTGCTGGTATGATTAGAGACCCTGGGCCGAGTAGCTAAGCTGAGGCGATCCTTTTATGTTGCCAAATTGAAAAAAAAAAAATTGCGATTTTTCGCTATTGCGAATGCGAAAATGATTGCGAATTTTCGATAACTGTGGTAGGAGAACTCTGATTGTCTCTGATGCAAAAGGGGGGGCTTTGTGTATGTTTCTGTTATGAATATTTGTATGTTTGATATTATTATTTTTTGTAAGAAGGAAAAAATTGCGCATACCTTAAAAAAAGGGGAGAATACAGCAGCAACTCAAAAATGTTATACAACATAATTTAATACAAGACAGAAAATGGAGTCGCTCTACAAGAATAAAAAATATGTCTAGTGACAAGACATGTGGGCAAATTATAAAATAAGCAAGCGCAAATAACTTGTGAAATACACAGTGAAACAAATATATAAAGAAATATAGTCCCAATAATAGAAAAATAATCTTTCATAAAAATGTCTTTGATATGTGAAGTGAAAAAAAGTCCAAAGCATGCAGCATGAACGTGTTCAATCTTCAAGGTGTTTGATTGACAAACGGCTGTGACAGATGGATAGAGTAAAGAATCACCACCAATGCAAAACACTTTTTATTTTCTATTGTAAAATATCAAGAATATTCTGAGCCAATCAGAGTGCTCCTTCTGCATTTGCCGAATATTCGCAATTATTTTGTATTGTAAAATATCAAGAATATTCTGAGCCAATCAGAGTGCTCCTTCTGCATTTGCCGAATATTCGCAATTATTTTGTATTGTAAAATATCAAGAATATTCTGAGCCAATCAGAGTGCTCCTTCCGCATTTGCCGAATATTCGCAATTATTTTGTATTGTAAAATATCAAGAATATTCTGAGCCAATCAGAGTGCTCCTTCCGCTTTTGCCGAATATTCGCAATTATTTTGTATTGTAAAATATCACGAATATTCTGAGCCAATCAGAGTGCTCCTACAGCATTTGTCGAAATTGCGCAGTAAATATCGCATTCGCATGTTGCGATATTTCGATAAAATATCACGAATATTCTGAGCCAATCAGAGCGCTCCTCCAGCATTTCTCGAAATTGCGCAATAAATATCGCATTCGCATGTTGCGATATTTCGATAAAATATCACGAATATTCTGAGCCAATCAGAGCGCTCCTCCAGCATTTCTCGAAATTGCGCAATAAATATCGCATTCGCATGTTGCGATATTTCGATAAAATATCACGAATATTCTGAGCCAATCAGAGTGCTCCTACCGCAGTTATCAAAAAATCGCAATTATTTTCGCATTCGCAATAGCGAAAAATCGCAATCATTTAATTTCGATAAAATATCACGAATATTCGAATTTAGCGAATATATCTCGAATATTCGAATATATATTCAAGATATATCGCGAAATCGAATATGGCATATTCTGCTCAACACTATTTGTGGACAGCTGTGGCAGAGAAGCCCATACAAAGCAATGACAGCTGTCCATCGCTGTTCACATTTATCTGTTAGGGACAGAATGCAGGCAGATTGTGTGCAGGACCAGTCACCTATACCTAGCCGCAGGTAATCGCTGGATGTACAGATGCATGCGACAAGCAAGCAGATGGCCACAGCTATTGTCAGCCTGTCATTGCTTTGTACATAATTCGCAGGTCACAGCTGTCAGCTGTAGCAACCTATGATTTCAGTCAGCAAAATCTGCAGATTCTGCAAATCTGCAGATCTGCATGAACAGAAATAATTTAGACGATCCTGATTGAAGGACGTGCACAGACAGATACGTTTATGAGGCACTGGCTGAATATCCAGCAGTCTATTAAAACCTTCTTGATTAGGACAGGTGTGCACTGTAGCATAGCAGAGACGTGATCTGTGGCGCTGACCAACAACCATTGTGTATCAAAAGACCAGGATGACCATTGCAGCCAGCATTTAATACCATCATGCATACACTGTTTAACTGACTACAAGCAGGGCCGGTCTTTGGGGTGTGCGAGCAGGGCACCATGGGCAACAGGGGCGCTGTGCGCAGGGCTAATCCTAGGCGGGGGGGTGCCACAAGATTAGCTCGCACAGGGCGCCTAAACACCTAAGGCCGGCCCTGACTACAAGCATGAACTGAGGGCATCTTAAGGTTATTGTGGTGTATGGAACAGCTAGCAGACACTTTTTTACATCTCAGTACAAATTCTGTCATGGAAGGTGTTCAACTATAGCGAGGTGACTAGTAGATCGCGGTCTGGGCTTAATGACCCACCATTCCAGAGCATCAAACGAGTGCAATGCAGAAAGACTACTTGTAAAGTTGGAGCTGTAGTAGTGAGCAAGAGCAATAAGCCGATGCCTCTTCTCTAGGGCTGGCTTCTGTCCCATGCAGAGTGGCCCTATTTACTTAAATGGGTCATGATTGGCAGACGGTAGCCTGCACCAAACGTAACAGGGGGCTTAATTCCTGCTGCTGTGCACACCTTTTGGCTGCTGCCTCAGTAGCTAAAGGGGATATGGATCGGGACAGTAAAACTGCAACTCAACCGCAGAGTTTTACGCGTGAACGAGCCCTGCTGTATGCACTTAAGGGCTCATTCACAGGTGCAAGTACTATTGCTCCTCTAAAAAGGAATCTGAATATGTTTGACAGGTGGTGAGGAGGAGATATTTTGCCTCCTCGCCACTTGATTTAAACCCATGATTGCCGTGCAATGCACGTGATTGCCACACGGTTGTACGGCATTTGCAGGTTTTGAACTGGTGTGAAAAAGTGACACTGTGCCCTGTGATCTTTGACTTTTCCCGTGTTGCTCAGGTAGATCTCTACCTCTTTCATGTTGCCTACCCTCATGGTAGGCATGTTGCCTACCCTCATGTTGCCTACCCTCATGGTATACTATAGTATAACAGCTATAATTTAATATTGTATTGTCTAAGATGTAATTTTCCCCAAACTTAACATTTCCAGTTTTCTAATGCTTTCAGCCGCATTACCATTTTTTTTGCAGTGAAAGTAAAATCTTTTTGTTGAAATATATAGTGCTTGTTTTTTACTTGCTTAAATCATTTCAGACAGTATTGGTATGTGCCCACAATGTGACTCAATGCTGGCTTATACTTATTATGCTGTATTCTCTGATATTCAGGAATGAATTCAATCTTTGTCTACGTTGGACACTCACTTCTAGCTATGTATTTCCCTTTTAACTGGGAGGTGAAGGACTCCAAGTCCCATTATGAGCTCCTCGCACAAGATCTGTTGGGAACTTCCATCTGGGTGCTTGTAGCTTACCTCCTCTACAGGCAGAAATTCTTCTTGAAGATCTAAAGGACTAACCTAGTTGGTAACACTGTAACAATCATTTTTGTTTTTTAATAACACTGTAACAACATGCATTGTTTATGATAGAATTAATAAAGGTTACACACACCTATAAAACCTTTCTGCAAATCTCAGCTCAATCCTACTGTAAAAAAAAGTTGGCAACTGAAGTTCCAGTGTAACAATGTGTTCTCTGAACACAATCTGTATAAAAGAACTTGACCAACATAGCATGCCTTGGATGGTTGCTGTATCCTTGCAAATGATAATTTTATCTGTCTGCACCTGAAAATAAACTCAGAAACGCGATGAAATGACATCAGAACAAGATGTAAAAACAGAGGTCCACTTGACATATTAGTAATGAAAAAAACAATGGCATGGGCCAGAGAGCAGCAGTATACAAATCAATACAAAAGGTCCCTGGCACACGTACAAGCTAGCTAGGAAAAAAATATTTGCAAATACACGTGGAATTCACTTTGCCACGTTAGCGCACCTCTGATATATGTGGTTCCTAGCTCTAAAGTAAAATTTAAATTGAAGTTCCACACCACTGCTAGGAGGTCCAGACACAACTTTATTCCATTCAAAGTCATTGGTACAATTAAAATTATCTACAGCGTTTCGGAGGTCCAAGAGCGCCCCATTCATCAGAGCTTGATTGACAACAATGTGAACAAACCAAAAGTAAAATAGGCCTACAATGGTATTTTTTTTCCAATGTGAATTACAAACACAGGCTTTTTCAGCAGCTTGGTTGGCTTCCACAACTTTCCTAACTCTAAACTATTTGGGTTCTGAGCTATGGGTCTTATACAGCAATGCACAAACTGACAGCAGGCTCACCCGAACGTAGACCTTTCAACCTTAAATGTACAGCAACACACTAGAAGCCCAGACAGAGCCTTTACAAGGCAGCTGGAGCAAATATATTAAAGTGGAGGTTCACCCGAAAACTTAATTTTTAACATTAGATTGAGGCTCGTTTTGTGAAGGGGAATCGGGTAGTTTTTTTAAAATCGAAGCAGTACTTACCGTTTTAGAGAGCGATCTTCTCCGCCGCTTCCGGGTATGGGCTGCGGGACTGGGCATTCCTATTTGATTGACAGGCTTCCAACAGGCTTCCGACGGTCGCATACATCGCGTCACGATTTTCCGAACGTAGCCGAACGTCGGTGCGCAGGCGCCGTATAGAGCCGCACCGACGTTCGGCTTCTTTCGGCTACTCGTGACGCGATGTATGCGACCGTCGGAAGCCTGTCGGAAGCCTGTCAATCAAATAGGAACGCCCAGTCCCGAAGACCATACCCGGAAGCGGCGGAGAAGATCTATCTCTAAAACGGTGAGTACTGCTTCGATTTAAAAAAAAAAAAAAAACGATTCCCCTTGACAAAATAAACATCAATCTAATGTTAAAAAAAAAATTCGGGTGAACTCTCGCTTTAAGCAAATTGCTCTGTTTTAACCTGAATATTTGAAATAGGTTTTCAAGGTTTTTGCTGGCTAGCTTTAAAGTATGCTAGAGCCCTTTTGTATTGTTTTGCATATTGCCCTACCCATGTGAACCTTTTCCCTTTTTTCTTCTAGTTTCAAGCAGGTCAGAGCCATGGCATGTGTTGTTTAATCAACAGTGTACATATAGGAAAGCTATGTTAGGTTTATGGAATAAAGTCAATGGACAGAATTGGGTGGGTAGAACCGTTTGTTGGAAGTCCCAGATGCTGAATAGCAAAATAAGTGTCCATAAAATACTTTGAATATTGCAATATATTAAATTAGTTGCTAACAGACATCTTATTCCAATCAAACTGCCCAGTATTTGAAGTACACACAGATTTATGAAGGAGGCAAAGCAGTCTGGAGTGAGGCTGGATAAGTCAGGATGCAGGATCATTTTTTCCCAAAAAGGAAATAGGAACAATATACTGTACGTTTAGCCAATTACAATTGCCGATATACTCGAGTATAAGCCGTGTTTTTCAGCAAATTTTTTTGTGCTGAAAATGCCCCCCTTGGCTTATACTCTAGTCACCTTTTTTGCGCTTGATCTCCGGGACTTTGGGGACCCAGTACCAGCCGGCCGTAGGTCCCCTGGACCCCAAACTTGGCACACAAGTAGCCCCCTCTTCCTCTACAAGTGTGCAAAGTTTGTCCGGGGGACCTACGGCCAGGGAGTAATGATTTTTTTTAAAGCCGGTCACCCCTTCCATAGACTCCCATGTTAAACGGTCTCCGGTGAATTTGGTACCCGCTACTGGCCGGTCATAGGTCCCCTGGACCCCAAACTAGGCACACATGTAGCCCCATTTCTTCTCTACAAGTGTGCAAAGTTTGTTGTCTGGGGGACCTATGGCCGGGGAGCACCGATTTTTCAAAGCCGGACACCCCTTTCATAGACTCCCATGTTAAACATCAGTCTAGTAATGGACACAGTGAGGCATGGGCACAGTGAGGCATGGACACAGTGAGGCATGCACATGGACACAGTGAGGCAAAGTGAGGCACAGTGAGGCATGCAGATGGACACCCTAGGCTTATACTCGAGTCAATACGTTTTCCCATTTTTTTTTGTGGTAAAATTAGGTGCCTCGGCTTATATTCGGGTCGGCTTATACTCGAGTATATACGGTAGTTATTTAACTTATTGCCTTACAAGTTCATACTGAAACAATAAGGGAGATAAAATACATTGATTGTGTACTGCATGATCAATCAGTGCATAATAAGGTATATTCTAGAATGTATATATAGGTAAATTTAGTGACTTTTCCATAGCTAAATATGGTTATTTCTTTCAGTTGGTAAACCATTGCAGGCATACCCCACTTTTTAAATACAGAATGGGGTTTATTTACTAAAGCTGGAAAGTGCAAAATCAGGTTCACTTCTGCATAGAAACCAATGAGTTCCTTCCCCCAGCTTGTTAAGCTTTGGTAATAAAACCTGGAAGCTCATTGGTTTCTATGCAGAAGTGAGCCTGATTTTGAACTTTCCGTACTTAAAACTGGGGTATGCCTGTATTTTGTTTTAGTCTTCAGGTGGTAAAATTAAGACCTGTTCCTCTTCTTCTTCAAGTGTTTCCTTTTTAAATGCTCTTCCAGCTCTGTTTTAGAGTTTGGACCAATATAAGTCTTCAGGATATCCCTGACATCCAAGCAGAAGGATCTATGATTTGAATATCCTCCACCCTTTACAGAGACCCCCTAGAGCCATCTGTGGTGGTCACGGCTTTTTTAGATACATGTTTCATCTGTGTTTAATAACTGCTGCCATTTGAAGAATTAACATGTTTTAATAAATGTTGGGCACCTGGTTTTATTGTGTTCTTGCTTTTCCTTTAAATAAGTAACGTTTTAAGATCCATTAACACTGTGCCCAAACCCATGATACATGGACCTTCACCTTAGCATTTTATCATATTGATGAGGAAATGTACGCTAATACCGCGTACACACGATCGGTTTGTCTGATGAAAACGGTCTGATGGACTGTTTTCATCAGACTAAAACGATCGTGTGGGCCCCATCGGTTATTTATCCATCGGTTAAAAAATTAGGAACTTGTTTTAAAATTATCTGAAGGATAAAAAACCTATAGAAAAAAACGATCGTCTGTGGGCACGTCCATCCACGCATGCTCAGAATCAAGTCGACGCTTGCTTGGAAGCATTGAACTTCGTTTTTTTCAGCATGTCGTTGTGTTTTACGTCACCGCGTTCTGACACAATCGTTTTTTTTAACTGATGGTGTGTAGGCACGACTGACCATCAGTCAGCTTCATCGGATAACTGATGGAAAAATCCATCAGACCGTTTTCATCGGATGGACCGATCGTGTGTACAGGGCATAAGGCTTCATTCGCACTGTCTTGGTTGCTAAGGCGTATATAAAGCATCTGTATCTTGCGCAGTGTTCAGTCAATGCTGTTCTCACATGGGGACCCACAGGGAGAGGCCTCAATGATCACTAGGCTGATGTATTTCAAAAACTACAGATAGCGATTTTCTGGCAATTCCTCAATGTACGGCACCCCCAATTCCAAACACAATGGCCCAGATTCACAAACGACTTACGCCGTCGTATCTTCTTATACGCCGCGTAAGTCCACGGATGCGCCGTCGTATCTATGCGATGTATTCTTGAAACCAGATACGCCTGAATTCTGGCTCCATCCGACAGACGTATCTTGGGCGCATATTTACGCTGGCCGCAAGGGGCGCTTCCATTGATTTACGCGTTGAATATGTAAATGAGCTAGATACGCCGATTCACAAACGTAATTACGCCCGTCGCAGTAATCTACGCCGTTTACGTAAGGCGTACGTCCGGCGTATAGTTATCCCTCATAAAGCAGGGGTAAGTCATGTTATGGTATGGACGTCGGAACAGCCGTCGGATTTTACGTTGTTTACGTAAGTCGTACTGAATGGGGCTGGGCGTAAGTTACGTTCACGTCATACGCATTGAGCCGGCGTATCTTCGGGAGTATATGCAACGTGATTCTGAGCATGCGCGCGCATGCGCCGTTCGATCGGCCATTCATTTACATCGGGTCACGGTTAATTTCAATACATCACGCCCACTACCTGCCTACTTTGAATTAGGCGGGCTTACGCCGGCCCATTTACGTTACGCCGACGCAAATATGGGAGCGAGTGCTTTGTGAATACTCAGCTTGACTCTCAATGTTACGTCGTCGGCACAAAGATACGCCCATGTACCTGAATCTGCCCCAATATGTTAAGTCAGTTATTTGGATTAATAGCCACATTTAGATGGAGTGTTTGCAGGGTACTTTGCAGGAGTCATAACCATGTGCACAGCATCTGCAAAATGCTAAATGCAACCACGGTGTCAGCAAGCACTGATGTTGTCAAAACGCAGCAGAACCTTAAAAAAATAACTCTACTGATGTGAACTATCACCACCAGAACAAAGTTTTCTATGTAAAAAAAGTGTAAAGTTGTATTGAAGCCCTGGAAACCATACAAGTGTGAACAATGCCCTTTGTTGTGCTGTCCCAGCATTCAAATACACAAGGAAAATTAAAAATAAACAGGACTGGCAACAAATCAGTTAACTAGATGCCTATTTGTCCTCCAGGGCAGAATCACAGAGACTGATTCTTCTGTGCCACCACTGAATGAGCATCACAAAGCTTGCCAATTAATACACAAAACAGTGTGTGATTTATGGCTTCTTGGGACGTGTAGATTCCTTGCACCTCCCTTCTTCATTATGACAAGCCTGGTGCTGGGTGCTGTTCATTTCTGCCTTTTCCTGCAATCTCTGTTCATTTTAATTAAAGATGGCAAATAAATCTTAACACATGACTTGATGTGCAGGCGCTGTCCTGAGTATCATATCTATGGGAGCTTAGAGGCAGTGATTGCTCAGATAACAGGAGTATTATGTAGACAATCATGAAAGTCAAACAGCTGTCCTATTTAACACATCATACCTGGTTAAAATCTCTGAGCTTAAAGTGAACATGTGATTTGCCCATGTAGAGCAAAGCAACAGATTCACATTAAAGACAGGCCAAGAGAAGAAGCCATGTGTAGAATCCAAGTCACCACTCTGTCCAATTTTTCATGAGACAGCATTGGGTGCCTGGGCAGCCAATCATCAGGCACCAGCACTGTCACATGGGAAGAGGGGGAGCTACATGCTCCCCTCATTCCCAGAACCACAGGATTCTCCTCTTCATTCCTGGTGGCCAAATGTGGAGGTAAAGGAAGCTAAGCAGGTGCTGAGGCTGCCATTAAAGTGAACCTGTTGCTTTTCCCTGCCAATTTAAGGTAAATTTAGATGAATGGTTGTCACCCAATCCATCCAATTAAGGTCAGACCTGTTGGTGATCATACATCTGTGGGTACCTCGCAGCCTTTGTAAGCAGTATATGGATCAGTGGTCACCAAACGTTTGGACCTCTTGGACCACTAAACTCACAATGTTTAATCTCGTGGACCACTAACATGACTTTTACATGCTCCAGCTCTCTGCACCCCTCCCCCTGGATTCCGCTGCTGCCTTATACATACAATATTTCTGCTATCTGCCCCCCCTCCACACACACATTGCATCACACTTCTGCCCTACACTGACTCATCATTGGATCCATAGGTGTGCGCAGCCCATTGCATTAGGGTGTGCACCCCAAAGCTCAAACACATATGCATGTGTGTGTCTATATACTGTATATATGGCCCTGGCACATTGACCTCCAGTGAAAGAGAAGCACGTAAGCTCTTCTCTTATGGCAGAGCCGGTAAAAAGGAGATCTTTCCCATTTTCCCACTGCTACAGAGAGCGATAATGTTAAAGTGCACTAGGGGATTAGGGTGTGCCCAGGCACACCCGGCACACCCTGTGCGCACACCTATGATTGGATCTCACCTCTTTATTCAGCCATGTGCTTGAGCTCTGTGCTCCCTCCCACAGTCTGATCAGTGCTGCTATTGTAAGTCCACTTCTTATTAACCTCCCACTGTATGCACTACTCCCAGGTACCTCCCTCTGAGTTCACAGGAGCCAGGAACTACAGAGGACTAAGTATTGAATGTCAGCGCAGTGAGAACAACACTGAAAACAACATTGAGTGGTATACATTCATTACAATGTTAATATGCGGCGGAACCCCTGGGGACCACCAAATTGTTCTCATGGTCCACAGACCACTGGTTGGCAAACGCTGATATGGATGACTCGTCTCTAGGTAAGAATTGGTCATCTAGATCTAATTTTCATGATTTATTTTTTATCATTAAAGAATTTTTATTGAAATTTCCATACAAATAACAGACACATTTAATGCAGCTGGTTCTGGTATAAAACAATCAGGTATAGCAGTAAAACATTTGCATACTAATCTCAATCAAAGTAATGGACGATAGTCATACAAATGATCAAATAAAGCATACATGATTTTCATGATTTCATTCAAAATGATTCAAATCATGGTGCTCTGGATGCAATTGGATCTACTGATCCCTGTCTCATCACAATGGATGCCTGTACAGTGGCCACAAATAGTAAGAGATCAACCACTCTAATCAAAATGACATAATGATTATGATTATGCCAGGTAGTGAAAGAGCCATTGGGGAAATACGTTATACACCACATCCACAATGCCATTACTCAAATGATATGTCTTGCTGTGCCAGCCACACCAAATCATGTTAAAATTGGCATGCAAACGTACTATTAATGCCAGGTAGTGTGCGTCAAAATGAGCCATCACTTGTGCCATTACCATAGTTGGATAAATACTGTAGTGTGGGGGGGGGGTGGGCAGTGAGGGGCAGCACTGCAGAAGGGAGAGGTAGATGTCTATGGATGGGACAGCACAGCACTATAATGCAACAAACTAACCAAGGGTCATGTGACATTTATTTATTGGCGCATAAAACTATCATTTATGTGTTACCGAGTGTATGTAGGCTCCTTGTGTGGATGGAATCAAGACTTTTTGGATCAAACTATTTTGCGTGTAAAAACTAGTTGGCTGCCCACTGCATGCAGATGTAGGAGATTATCACAGACAAGGCGAAATTACTATTATAAGAAAAATTCTTTCAGAACATTTATTTTTCTTCCAAATGATTCATCTTGAAAGAAGATAAGACATACATAAATATTGATTCCTGTGGCATTTTTACTACTGACTTTTATTTTCCTGAGTTCTCTAGTAGATGTGCTTTGATGCATTTGGCTTTCTAATGGATTGTGAATCATAAACAATTGCCATTTTTTTTAAATGTTTGTTTCCTTCCTTGTTTTATCCTCTGTTCCATCTCAGTGCTGTTGTTTACCTACAGGCTCCTTGCAGCCACTTCCGGTCCACCCGCACTCCAGAGATGACTGTATGATGGCCAACTGCAAGTCATTTCTTAGTGCAGGTTTCCAGATGGTGATAACAGTGGACTATACTAATATAATGAGGGGCTGTTTAGTAAAGGAAAGTGCACTTGGAAGTGCAGTCGCTGTAAATTCGAGGGGGACACGCAAGGAAAATAAAAAACAACATTTTAGCTTGCACATGATTGGATGATAAAATCAGCAGAGCTTCCCCTCATTTCAGATCTTCCCCTCAGATTTACAGCGACTGCATTTCCAAGTGCACTTTCAGTGCAATTTCAAGTGCATTTTGCACTTGTAGTTTCCACTTGTAATGCAAAGTGGATTTGCCTTTCGTAAATAACCCCTGTGACAGAACCCACTGTTACTGTGTGTTTTGGAAGGGACTGGGGGTGGGCTTCCCACCGACAGACTATGGGCCAGAAAAGATACTGGGGACCCGGGACATGCTGGCACTGAGACGGGAGGGGTTACCCCGGCAGACAGACCTGGAACCTTAAGACTACTTTTCCAACATCCTCGAGTTGACCCGTTCGGGGTCCCACTGTGGCTGTTGGACTCTTTCCCAGGGGAAGTATTGTCATGGACCTTGGAATGCAGAAGTGTTCCTCCTTGAAATCTGTTACACAGTGGGGGGGTCTTCTGCTCTTTCTTAAGGCTCCAGACGGCTCCATTGTTCTGTGTCTGGCTATTGTGTACATTGATTGCCCCCTGGGGCTTCTGTCTCATTACACATAGCAGTCCTTCTATTCAAGCTATCGGACCAATCCCTGCTGACTCATTTTCAAGTCCTCATTTGCATGGCTAAGAGGACCTGAAGGAGAACTACATGTACTTTACAATTGACCAATAGTAAAATGGTTGTTGGGGGCGGGATGTTCCAAATTCTGTATAAAAGTGTGTTGTGTGCTTCCAATAAAGGTCTTCCTGTTTGAACTTACATACAGCCTGTCTGGTGTTTTGTTCTAATGGATTCCGAACGGCACATAGCTGTAGTTCGGATCCCGGAGCCTTGGATGGCCAAACCATCAGACGTTGCAATCTGCAATCTGATCCAATAGTAGCAGAGGAGTGTCGGGAGAGCGGAACCGAGCGAGCAAGGGTCTTGTTACAACCCCCAATGTGTGTTATGTCTCTCCTGGAAGCCTGTGTGACAGGTTGACAATGCAGAAGCATAACTGGGAGACTGAAACAGAACGTTGTCACCTTAAAGTGTCTGAGCAAAGATCTTCATGGAAATCCGCCCAAGTATTATTATCATGAAACCCGCAAAATACTTTTTTCCAATGTTTGTACCAAAAATTTTACAGCTTAATTACATTTAGAGCCAGTTCACACAGGCCTGACTCGTCAGGCCAATTTACTTACCCGACAAGTCGCGCTCGGCTCTGTACTATGGAGCCGTTCTAATAGGAGCGACTCAAGTCGCTCCGACTTAGAAAAAGGTTCCTGTACTACTTTGGGACGACTTCAGGACGACTTGCATTGACTTTAATACAGAAGTCATTTTGCAAGTTGCCTCTGAAGTCGTGGGCAGATCGCCTTGCCGAGTCACTCAGCAAGTCGTGCTGCCCCAGTGTGAACCGGCTCTAAATTACTATGTTAATTACGGTATCTAAAATAGAAATATTTCATACGGTATTAGAGGAGAAGACGAAAGATGAGCATGCCAATAATGTCTTGGGAAGTATCTCTATCCAGTATGAAACAAGTCCAAATCAGGTGCGTGTGTAGTTGAATGTGTTATATTAGGTCGGAATGTGAAAGTATTTGAGGCTTAGCGGAGACGAAAAGAGTAGTAGACTTAGAAAATCGGGGGAGGGGGGTTATTTATGAGTGGGGGGAAATAGGGTGAGAGAGGAGAATCGGATAAGAAGGGAGGCATTGCGGATAATGGTCCTGGTATGAAATCTGAGGGATTATTTTAAAGTATTCGCTACCCCAACACTTCATATTCTATGCATTAAAGGGGTTGTAAAGACAAAAATATTTTCCTCTTAAATTAAAGTCTGACAGTAGCTGATAAAGTAAAAAGTAATGTTTTGCATTATAACTAGTTTGATACCTGTTGAAATCGAGCTGTTTTATTCACCTCCGTCACTCCTGAATCATTATTCTCACTGACTTCCTGGTTTGCGGTGCGCATTCATTCTTGCTACATCATGGCCTAATGGGAACTACAGTTCCCATTAGGCTTAGCCTCCATGCCTGTAAGGGATAAGAGAGCATATTCACGCAGGTCTGTAGTCATAGGGAGGGGGTGAGCACATTCTGCTTTCCACCATGCAAAACGGCTCAGATGCTGGTGGAAAGCAAGAAGAGGAGTGACAGGAAATGGCATTTTCAAACCTGGATTACTGTATTTTGGAGGTCAAAAGGAAAAACAAGGTAAGTGATATTTAAATGCTCTTGCTTACAGCAATCAGTTGATCTAATAAAAAACAAACCTTTAGTGTTCCTTTAAGATAAAAAGCCTTCTGTGTGTAGCAGCCCCCCTCGGCCCCCATAACACTTACCTGAGGTCCCTCACTGCCCATGAGTGTCTCAGCCGTCCTAGATTCTCCCTCCAGATTGGCTGACCATTGTCTGCCGCTGCTGTCACTCAAAGTCAGCTAGCCAATCAGGGGAGAGAAGGGGCAGGGCTGGCTCGGGGCTCCATGTCTGAATGGACATAGGGAGCTGTGACTCGGCTCGGGTTCCCCTATAGCAGGAGTCTCAAACTGGTGGCCCTCCAGCTGTTGTGGAACTAAAAGTCCCATCATGCCTCTGCCTGTGGGAGTCATGCTTGTAACTGTCAGCCTTGCAATGCCTCATGGGACCGGTAGTTTCGCAACAGCCGGAGGGCCGCCAGTTTGAGACCCCTGCCCTATAGCAAGCTAGTTGCTGTAGGGGCACTGAACAGGAGGGAGGGGCCAGGAGCACAGAAGAGGGACCAGAGAAGAGGAGGATCGGGGGTGCTCTGTGCAAATCCACTACAACAAAGCAGATAAGTATAACATGTTTATTATTGTTATAGAAAAAAAAACCCTTACAATCACTTTATAACCAGTTTCTAATTCAGCAAAAAAAAAAAACATTTTAAGAAACTTGGCATGGAGGTACATTTTAATTGATCTTAAAGCCTTATGTGCAGTTTTTAACTTCTAGGAAAGACAGGGTTTGCTTTTTAAAAATTGCAGCTACAGATTGTTTGAATGCCAAGAGCACAACATTTGCTATTTTATTCTGATGGCTGGAGAGGATATAGATTTTTAGTGTGTAACAGAGCTGACCTGGATTTCTTCTAATAGGGACTCAGATGAGCAAGGAGAGAAGGTGAAACACTTTAGCCCAAAATGTAATTGCTAATAGATAAGACCACCAGTTATGATTCATGTCACTATCAGAATGACAGCAACAAAGGTATTGCTTAGGGCTAGGTACTATTTGGTCATGACCTTATATGTTGATTCTCTTTTAGGGATGTTGGAAGAACAAAAATAGGGATCTTCTAGGCATATACCTGTATGTATATTATATGATGTTCTGCTTATAAGGATGTTGGAAGTGCATTTGGAAACTGAACTTTAGATGGTTTCATAAGAGTAATTAGTATAAAGCAGGGCTTTTTTTCAGGGGGAACTTGGGGGAACTCAGTTCCACCACCTCTGGCTCAGACCCTTTGGTGCCTGCTCACCACAATCACTTATAAACACAGAAGTCTGGTTTCTGTGTTTACAAGTGACAGCTTTGTAACCCCCTGAACTCTGCACTCTGTATGTAATGCAATTCTGGTATTTAATGCCCCTTTAAGACCCTCCAACTGAGTAACACATATAAGGCCCCTTGACTAGTTAAGTCAATGTTAGGGTCCTTGCTTCATTCACTAACACTGGCTTACTAGTTGCAGACTTTGGGTGTGCTACATACACCCCAAAAAAATAATAATTGTGCATAGGATGTGTGTAGCACGTGCAGTCTCTCTACCCTGCTGTTGGGACCCCCACCCAGTATACAGTATTTATCAGCTTTTATTAAATATTAAACTTTTTCTTACTTGTCAGGTCGCTTTAACTGACATAATTTGCAGATCTAAATTCATTCCTAAATGACCAGAAATATACAAAAGTAACATTATTTTACATTTTATCTTTCTATATTTGCATCGGAGCAAGTGTTATTTACACCTTTTTTGAGTATACAGTAATGCAGGCTTTGCTTAAACTTTTTTTTTTGTTTGTTAATATTTTTAAACGTTTAACATAAATTTACACATTTCCCATTTAAATTAAAATTGAAAAAAAACTTATTTAAATAAAAAATTAAGTTTGTAAATAACTTTGTACCAAAAACAAAATTTTTGTGTCATTTTAAAAAACAAATTGCAGTATATAATGTGTATCTTGTTAATTTTGTTGCATTTTATTGTCTGAGGATTGCAAAAAAATAAATAAAATAAAAAAATTGTTGCAAGACAATATCATGAAAAAAAAAAACAATATATGTATTACATTGTAATACTAAAGTGTAAGTACCCCTCCCCCCCTATCGTTTTCAGGCAAGGAAGCTGCCATCTTTTCCTCTGTTTAACCACTTCATTACTGGGCACTTAAACCCCCTTCGTGCCCAGACCAATTTTCAGCTTTCAGCGCTGACGCATTTTGAATGACAATTGCGCGGTCATATAACACTGTACCCAAATTATATTTTTATGATTTTTTAAACAAATAGAGCTTTCTTTTGGTGGTATTTGATCACCTCTGCGATTTTTATTTTTTGCGCTATAAACATAAAAAAAACAGAACATTTTGAAAAAAAACACAATATTTTTTACTTTTTGTTATAATAATATCCCATTTAAAAAAAAAAAAAATTCCCTCGGTTTAGGCCGATACGTATTCTTCTACATATTTTTGTTAAAAAAATCGCAATAAGCGTATATTGATTGGTTTGTGCAAAAGTTATAGCGCCTACAAAATAGGGGATAGATTTATGATTTTTTTTACTAGTAATGGCTGCGATTTGCGCTTTTTTTTGTCAGGCCTGCGATATTGCGGCGGTCGTATCGGACACTTTTGACACAATTTTGGGACCATTCACATTTATACAGCGAACAGTGCTATAAAAATGCACTAATTACTGTATAAATGTGACTGGCAGTGAAGGGGTTAACACTAGGGGGTGAGGAAGGGGTTAAATGTATTCTCTCATTGTGTTCTTACTGTGTGGGGGAGGGGGGTGACTGGGGGAGGTGACCGATGCTGTGTCCCTATGTAAAGGGACACAGATTTTGTCTCCTCTCTCCCTGACAGCACGTGGAGCTCTGTGTTTACACACAGAGCTCCGCATCCCTGCTGTCATCGACGATCGCCGGTGTCTGGCAGACATCATGGCCGCCAGGCACTCGCATCGGCTCCGGAGCAATGCGCCGGGCATGTTGTTTCCCCGCTGCGTGCCCCAGCGGCGCGCACAGGGAATGACAACAATAGAACCCAATGGCTGGTGTCATAACTGATCACATGTGCAGCATAATGGCAGCATCGAAAGACGTCCACAGCGAGGCTCTCAAGTGCCGAGTTTAGACTCGGCACTTGAGAGCCTCGCTGTGGACGTCTTTCGATGCTGCCATTATGCTGCACATGTGATCAGTTATGACACCAGCCATTGGATGGTTTGACAGTTTGGTTGAAAGCACAACCAATGGGAGTGTTACATTTCCGTCACGTGCAAGAAAATAAAACAGTTTTTTAAACTGGTAAATGGAGGGGGGGGGGGGGATTGCGGCAAGATCAAAGAATATTTTCTGTATTTTCTGAAAATATTTGTAGTATGAAATAAAAAGAAAACACATGCACCCACCACATCTAAGGACCAAAAGCTCCAATATATTACATGCATCTCTTGCGTTTATTTATCCTTTAGGTTCATTGTTGTACCGACCAATAGGCATCTCTGGATCTAATACATTTAATAGAAGACAACTGCTTTTAATACAATGTAATATAATGGGTGGAAGACTGAAGTCTTCTAGATCTGTATAGTGAGAATTTTGTATCCATAGTTTAATTAACGTTTCTAGCAGATCATATGCATGATTTAGTATATAATTTCCAGAATACTGAACATTGCTTTAGAGCAGTACTGTAATAGTATCCTGTAAGCTCATATTAAAATATCTGAGATGGTAACCGTATAATGAGCTGTCCAGTCCTGAAATGATATGGGGGTTTACAGTGCACACTGTGCTTTATTTAAAAAAAATGTGCCATTCATTTCAGTTTTTTTTTTTAAATAGAAAGCAATTTTGAATGCACTGTGGTGGCTCATAAATTAGTCATTTTATGGTGAAGTAGGTATTCAGGGATTCAGTAAAAAAGTCAACAGCTTGGTAGCTTAAAGAAATTGTAATAAACAAACTAAAATATTATGAAACATAAATATTACATTCAGTATAACTATAACTGTTAGGTTCATGTAAAATGTGTTTTTTAAACCAAAAGTTTTATATTTTGAGAAACCTGCTTATAGCCTCCATAAAAAATCGGGAAACATTCAATAGGTTTTGAATTGTAATGCTGTTGAGACTTACAGTAGCAGATAGATGTGTTCTGGTATATTCTCAAGGAACATAGGCGTGCACATGTAGTGTGTCAGGTGTGCCTGGGCACCACCTAATTGAGTACATGGGGTGTGCCTGGGCACACCCTAATCACCCCCTGTAGCCCATATTTCCCCTGCTGTCTGTGTCTTCCGTATCTCCCCCACAGAAGTGCCAGCTTCCATCCTCTCCTCCCTTACTGGCTGCTGCAGGGGATGTTTCAGGAGTCATTGACCAGCCCCTTCCTTTTCTAAATGAACACAGGGAGTGATCAGTGACAATTGCTCCCTGTGTTCATTCATAACTCAAGCATAGTAACTGACACTGTCCACTGCCCTACTGACACCACTATGCTCTGCCCTTCCACAAAGTCCACAGCTCTGCTGACACTGTCCACTGTTCTACTGACTGACACCATTCGCTGTCCTACTGACACCAACCTCTGCCCTACCGACACCATCCACTGCTCTGCTGACACCGTCCACTGCTCTGCTGACACCATCCAGTGCTCTGCTGACACCAACCTCAGCCCTTCCGGCACCATCCACTGCTCTGCTGACACCATCCACTGCTCTGCTGACACCAACCTCAGCCCTTCCAACACCTTCCACTGCTCTGCTGACACCGTCCACTGCTCTGCTGACACCAACCTCAGCCCTAACGACACCATCCACTGCTCTGCTGACACCATCCACTGCTCTGCTGACACCAACCTCAGCCCTTCTGACACCATCCACTGCTCTGCTGACACCATCCACTGCTCTGCTGACACCGTCCACTGCTCTGCTGACACTGTTCACTGCTCTGCTGACACCAACTTCTGCCCTTCCGACACCATCCACTGCTCTGCTGACACCACCCACTGCTCTACTGATACAGTGGAGAAAAAAGGACGTCAATTTTGTTTGGGTGCAATGTCGCATGACCGCGCAATTGTCGGTTAAATCGACGCAGTGCCGAATCGAAGAAAGTGCTCTGGTCAGGAAGGGGGTACATTTTTCCGGGGCTGAAGTGGTTAAAGTGTATGTCCAGACAATTTTTTTTTCTTATAGTTAATGTCCCTGTTGGGTTTGAAATACTATATTTCTGTCTGTGTTGCTGGTGGAGATTTCCCTTTAGTTCATGTCTGGGGAAACTGTTGTTGCTGGGATAACAAGCGAGAAGGAATCTCTCTAATAGAGATAAAAACCAGACAGGTGTTCTAATCCTTTCCCACTCCACGGTATATAAGGCCTCGTACACACGACCGAGTTTCTCGGCAAAAACCAGCAAGAAACTTGCTGGGATTTTTTTTTTGCCGAGGAAACCGGCCGTGTGTACATTTTTCGACGAGGAAACTGTCGAGGATCCCGTTGAGCCAAAAAGAGAGCATGTCTTCTTTTTCCTCGACGGGAATGGAGAAACTTGCCTTGTCGAGTTTCTCGACAGCCTAACAAGGAACTCGACGAGGAAAACTATGTGTTTCGCCCGTCGAGTTCCTCGGTCGTGTGGGCTTTAGATATACTTTAGACAAAGCATTGGCTTGTCTGCCGTTAGGTTAGTTGGAGATCAGCAAACCAAGTAGAGAAGAAGTGACTGAAGGGAAAGTCTAAAAGAACCAGATAATAAAATCAACCATCATCTCAGTCTGTGTGTCTCTGGAAATAAGTGCAGGTCTTCCAGTGCCATAATCTTTATTGATCCTCTTCACGAGGTGGGAGGGAGGAGAAGTAAATCAGAACGCGTAGAGAATTTAACGCTAAGTCTAGAATGGGGCAAAAAGGAAAGGCTGAAGTTCTATGTAATTCTTGGCATTTCACATTAATACCCTTATTCTGCAAATTCGTTTTTTATTTCTCTTTCCTTTATTAACTTGGACCTGTCTTTTTCCCATTTATATGCAAGACTGATGATTCCTATGTAGAGCAATTCTATTCCTCTAAAAAACAATGGGAAAAAAAATAGGTCCTCAGGAAAAAGAATAAGAAAAATTCCTATGGTACCAGTAAACAGAGATGTGCATGACGGAAACATTTGTTTGTTTCGGTTTCATTCGTTACGTAAATCATTTTGTTTCATCATAATCAAGTTAGAATGATTCGTTTTTGGAATTAATTTCATATATTCAAATTCATTTTGCATATTCATTGTTCCGAATCAATTCGTATTTTCGGAAGTTCTGTTATGCTTTTGTTATTTTGAAAATATTGGCTTTATCCCTGCTAGTCCAACCCACAAAGAGAAATGGAATGAGCTGACTGGACGAGATCTACTGACGTCGTCTGCATCCGAAAGTAGCAAATTAAACCAAAATAATCTTGGATCCATTTGTTATGTTAGGATTCGGAGATTCTGATGGATCCACCTCCATCCAACCCAAACACAATAAGTAGGAATCATCTTATTTCACTTTTATATCTTACTGTAATGAAAAAAGTTAATGCAAAAAGAAATAGCTAATTATTTAAGAATCAAAGACTGCGCCACCCTCATCCAAATAAAACAAATGAATCTAAATTAATAGGTATTCATTCGTTAAATCGGGGATTCACCCAAAAAAAATGTTTAATATTACATATAGCAGAGCCTGCATAGTAAGGGCATTTACTTTTGGCGTTTTTTTTTTTTTTTTCTCTGTACATACCTTTATATCCGGGTTCCGATGACTGCGGGACTGGGCTTTCCTATCCTTCCGTTTGATGATTGGCAGCTTGTGAAACAGGTGAACTGTCGCACAACGCGCGTCACCAGATGTCGGGAAATAGCCGAGCTGCGAGTCGGCACTATACGGCACCTGTGCAGTCAGCTCTACACGGCGGGCGCAGGCGCTGTATAGTGCCGACTCATAGCTCGGCTATTTCCGGAAATCTGGTGACGCGCGTTGTGCGACAGGTCACCTGTTTCACAAGCCGTCAATCATCAAACCGAAGGATAGGAATGCCCAGTCCCGCAGTCATCGGAACCATGAGGCAGGGATAGGAACGCCCAGTCCCGGAGTCATCAGAACGCGGAATTTCCGTTATTTCGGATGCTTCAAAATGTAACCACTTGCCGACCGCCGCACGACTATGTACGTCAACAGAATGGCACGGGCAGGACAGATTGACGTACAGGTACGTCCCTTTAAATCTGCCGCCCAGCAGGGGCGCGAGCCTCGCGAGTGCGGCAGCGGGTCCCGTGAACTCGATGTTCCCGGGAGGCCCGCGATTGGCAAGGGCAGAACGGGGGAATGCATTTATAAACATGGCATTCCCCTATTCTGCCTAGTGACACTGTCACTGATGACTGTTCCCCGTGATCGGGAACCGTCATCAGTGACGTGTCACGTGTAGCCACGCCCCCTAAGTAAGTAAGACTTAAGTAAGACGCACTCCCTAGAGAACACTTAACCCCTGCATCGCCACCTAGTGGTTAACCCCTTCACTGCCAGTGTCATTTTTAAAGTAATCACTGCATTTTTATAGCACTGATCGCTGTAAAAATCACAATGGTCTCAAAAGTGTACGATGTGTCCACCACAATGTCGCAGTCACAATAACTAGTAAAAAAAAAATATTAATAAAAATGCCATAAAACAGTCTCCTATTTTGTAGAAGCTATACATTTTGTGTAAACCAATCAATAAACGCTTATTGCAATTTTTTTACCAAAAATATGTATATTTTTATATATTTTTGGGGGATATTTATTATAGCAAGAAGTAAAAAAATATTTTTTCTAAATTGTCGCTCTTTTTTGTTTACAGCGCAAAAAATAAAAATTGCAGAGCTGATCAAATACCACCAAAAGAAAGCTCTATTTGTGGGAAAAAAAGGACGTAAATTTTGTTTGGGAGTCACATTGCACGGCCGCGCAATTGTCAGTTAAAATGATGCAGTGCCGAAACGCAAAAGTGGCCCAGTCATTGACCTCCAAAATGGTCCGGGGGGTTGGGCCGATTAATAAAAACGCCCAAACTATTGCATCATGTCATCCAAATTAAACAAATTAATTTGCTGTTTTCGTTATAACTTATTTCGGAGTTATTGAAATTTGTTACTATTGTGAATCAGAGATTCAGATACATCCGAATCTCCGAATCACGTAAACTTTGTCTGAATTGTGATTCGTAAAACAAAACCATTTGGAAGCAAAAAGTAGTTTTAGAAGAATCAGTTGACCAATTTTACCTGACATTCTGTTTAAAGCTGGCCAAAAATACTACAATCTGGTTGTAGCAACACTGTTGGATACTGTTTGTTAAACTTTTTTTACTTTTGTTAACAGTTACATTTTCAGGACAAGCTTTCAGGGGTCAGCCCACTTCTTCCAAGGCTTAACCAGCACTACAATCACTTAGGCAATCTGGTTGTATAATCACTTTTAGAATTACCAACTATGCATGTAAAGACCTACAGTATTTTGTAATACAGTGGTATACTTTATAGTTGGAATGGATTATTTAGGTAGGTTCTCTCACTGATTGTTGGTAACTCTAAAGGAGATCATACAGAGGTTGCATTATCAGACTGTAACGTGTGCCCATCTCGAATCCAAGATTGTAAGGGCTCAGTTAATTTGAGAAATTATAAAATTTGTCACACTATCTGGTATTATTTATCAGTGAACCATTTTCTTGGGCACTTCAAATTTCCAAATGACTTTTTTTAATGCATGATTTGTCATTCAGACCAGATTGTCCATTGCATAGGTCTTCGTATTCCAAACTATTCTCAAGTCCCACCAACAATGTATGTTTTTTCAGGGGGCCTCATATATGCAGGGCTGTCTTAATAGCATCATGGCACCCTGGGCAAAGTAATGCTCTCGGGCCCCTACAATGATGACAGTGCAGGTAAACAGACATTAAGTAGGTAGGAGGCAGACTGCCTCCCCTTTGCATCTATCACTCTCAGTGCCATCATGGGGCCCCCAATCTCAGGGCAGTGTGGGCTCAAGGACCAGCTGCTTTGGGGAAAGTGCAGGGCCCACATGCAGCTGGGGCCCCTGGGCAGTGCCCAGGTGCGCCCTCTCATTAAGACAGCCCTGCATATATGCAGCGGTGGAGCAAGATGAATTAGCTACTACTGGGATTATCTACAAAACACGCACCATTGGTGACACTTGGAGACATGATCAGGAAAACTGGTTAGCCGCCAAGGACATTTCTTCTAGAAATGTCTATATTTTGCCAAACAAAAATTAATTTACAATCCATTAGAAACACATTAGAACAAACGCTGTCGTAGGCTCTTTAACACATTTTGTCACTCACTTGGGCAATTAAAATTTCTAATAAGATTAAAAAATGTATAAACAGATATTGTTTTCTATACTACATATCAAAACAATCCGTTGATGTACAGATAGAGCAACTGAAGTTTTATGCAAATCTTGTCTTTTAGTGTACAAGTCAAACTTAGCCTCTTCCCATTTCCATAGTCTCCCCGTTATTCAATGAGTTTCATAATCTCACGCCTTTATCTGTGGACCAGCTGATTGCTTTAACAAACTATTTCCTGTTATGCACATGAGATCTTTGAATAGCCCAGTTGTGCGACAGGTTTACATTAAGTTGGTCAAATTAAACCAGACAGGGGCAGGTCCGGGGGGGGTCAACAGGGCAATTGCCCCCACCCCCAAAAAAATATTGCAGACACTTAGACACAGCCATCCTTCTAAACAAGATTGCCAGAACTGGTTGCTAGGTCTAGCAACCAGTGATGTCACAGTCTTACTCAGAGTGAGGCCGAGCAGAGAGAGGCCTGTGCCTACATAGTTACAAAGTTACATAGTTACATAGTTAGTCAGGTTGAAAAAAGACACAAGTCCATCCAGTTCAACCACAAAAAATAAACAAACAAAATAAAAAACACAGTACAATCCCATACACCCAACTCCATACCCACAGTTGATCCAGAGGAAGGCAAAAAAAAACAGCAGAGCATGAGATCCAATTTTCTACAGCAGGGGAAACAATTCCTTCCTGATCCCCCGAGAGGCAATCGGATTTACCCTGGATCAACTTTACCTACAAATCTTAGTACTCAGTTATTTTATGTACATTTAGGAAAGTATCCAGGCCTAGTGCTGCACTGCACAGCTGTCTCCACCCACCTCCTCCGGCGTGAGAGGGAGTGACTTGACAGTAGGGAGGGACTGGTCGGAGTGTGTGTGTGATCTTCTTCATGCCTGTGTCTCCACTGCTCTGCTCCATCTCTGGCACCCGCGGCCCACCACTGCCTGCTGCCCCGGCGGCATTGCATGCAGAAAGAGTGACTTTCAGCAGCTGACCCAACATTTTGCTGCTGCTAAACTGCTGGCTGGGCTGGCTCAGATCCATGGCTGCTCAAGTTCTCCTACCGCCCACGGCCCACCCGAGCAACTGCCTGAGGGACCAGAGTGGGCCACTCACCAGAGCCAAGCCCCAGAGAAGGGATAAGGTGAGGACTGGATTGAATAGTAGTATACAGTAATGAAGGAGAAGGTGAGTGACACAAATGGGAGAGGGGGACAGTAATGAAGGAGAAGGTGACACAAGTGGGGGACAGTAATGAAGAAGAAGGTGACACAAGCAGGGGAGGGGGACAGTTATATAGGAGAAAGTGACATAAGTGGGAGACAGTTATGAAGGTGATGGTGACAAAAGTGGGGGACAGAAATAAGGGAGAAGGTGACACAAGCAGGAGACTGTAATGAATAAGAAGACGGTGACACAAGTGGGGGACAGTATTGAAGAAGAAGGTGACACAAGTGGAGTATAGTAATGAAGAAAAAGGTGACAAAGGTGTAGGACAGTAATGAAGAAGAAGGTGACACAAGTGGGGGACAGTATTGAAGAAGAAGGTGACACAAGTGGGGTATAGTAATGAAGAAAAAGGTTACAAAGGTGGAGGACAGTGATGAAGAAGAAGGTGACACAAGAGGGGGACAGTATTGAAGAGGAAGGAGACACAAGTGGGGGACAGTATTGAAGAAGAAGGTGACACAAGTGGGGGACAGTATTGAAGAAGAAGGTGACACAAGTGGGGTATAGTAATGAAGAAAAAGGTTACAAAGGTGGAGGACAGTGATGAAGAAGAAGGTGACACAAGAGGGGGACAGTATTGAAGAGGAAGGAGACACACGTGGGGGACAGTATTGAAGAAGAAGGTGACACAAGTGGGGGACAGTATTGAAGAAGAAGGTGACACAAGTGGGGGACAGTATTGAAGAAGAAGGTGACACAAGTGGGGGACAGTATTGAAGAAGAAGGTGACACAAGTGGGGGACAGTATTGAAGAAGAAGGTGACACAAGTGGGGTATAGTAATAAAGAAAAAGGTTACAAAGGTGGAGGACAGTAATGAAGAAGAAGGTGACACAAGTGGGGGACAGTATTGAAGAAGAAGGTGACACAAGTGGGGTATAGTAATGAAGAAAAAGGTGACAAAGGTGGAGGACAGTAATGAAGAAGAAGGTGACAAAGGTGGGGGACAGTATTAAAGAAGAAGGTGACACAAGTGGGGGACAGTATTGAAGAAGAAGGTGACACAAGTGGGGGACAGTATTGAAGAAGAAGGTGACACAAGTGGGGTATAGTAATGAAGAAAAGGGTGACAAAGGTGGAGGACAGTAATGAAGAAGAAGGTGACACAAGAGGGGGACAGGATAAACGTGTCACTGTTCTAAACAATGTTAGGCCTGTATGATACATTAAATACAATTCTGTAAGCAACACCTTATTTGGTGCAGTGCCCCTCCCGAGACCAGACTCTGTATCCGGCCCTGATTTCCAGCGCCTTTGTACAATAATCTACCAATAGTACAATAATTACCGTATTAAAGGATCTTGGAAGGTCACTATTGGAGAAAACCTGTGGTTGGAAAGATTCTATGACATGTCATTGGGCTCTTTTGAGTCAGGAAATATAAATACAGCACAGTGCTGACTATGAGGAAAGATACAGCGATTTACCACATTTTCTAAATAGTGGAGAATGGAAATTGGGTGTCCCAAATGTATGATCAAATAATTATATCCGTCGTGTGTGGCCAAGCTTTGGATTCTCCCTAGGCCTATTACTCCCAGATACAAAGTATCAGTGGGGTGATCTCAATCTCTGAACATTACATAATGGGACTAAAACATCAATCCTCATCAATTAAATGCTTCTTGGATGCTCTTCTTCCAGACTCATTAATATCCTTAGAGATCTTACGTCTACCATTCAGAGACATCATATGTGTCACAGCTGTTCAGTGTTTACAGTTCACAGCATCGAAATTTAAAAGAGAAATATGAAGGCTGTTGGTACTGATCTGTTTTTAAAAATGCTCAATTCCTGACTGTCTATGACTTCAATCATTTCAGGGCCACCGACCTGAAACCAGCATGCAGCAATCAATGAAGTCAGAGTTCCTTCCTAATCTGCATGCTTGCTCTTAATCAAAAACCCAGAGAGTACCGAAGACAGATCAACAGGACAGCCAGTCCAGAGAACTACCATTTTCAGCCGAAGTTAATAATGGCAGCCTACATGTGGTAGGGGTTACTGCGCTCATGTGGTGACCTAGTGAAAGCACTCGCTAGTGCCCTCAAAGGCAGGCTAAGGCTGACAATTAACACAAGCTTGGTGTTAAGGCAGCACTCCATTTTAAATATGATCTTACTCCAACAGAACATACAGTAATTAACTTCTTGTAATCTGTGGCACAACTTCTGTACTCTTTGTTCCCTACGACATCAGTTCCTCACTACAATGTATGCACTAAAGATAACAGTTCTTCGATACACTTCATAACTCCTCTCTTTTTGTATTGTGCAGAATTTCTGAGTCTGTACCACTGAACTTGTACCAGACTCCACCAGCCCAGGAACCCATCACCTCATTATTCCCAGTGACATTAGTGCCTCGTACACGGATTTTACAAGAAAAAAGGTGAGGCCGTGTGTAGCCTCCATCTGACTTTTTTTTTTCGGAAGTCCGACGGAGAACCTGTTCTCTTTCTTTCCGTCGGACTTCCGACGGACTCACGGTGGACTTTTGCACAGTCAAAAGTCTGACCGTGTGTACAAGGCACCATTCATGTTTCACTTGATTACTAGGAAGCTGCACTTCTGTATATAACCTGTGCAGGGGCGGACTGACCATTGAAGCTCTCGGGCACTGCCCGAGGGCCGCACGCCACTAGGGGGCCCCATCCGGGTTGCCAGGTTCAATAAAACCAGGGACAGTATGTAAAAATCTGTGTTTTTTTTAATTACATCTGTCCCTGATATGTCTGAAACCGACATGCTTTTGATGTGAAAATCCAGAGATTTTAGCTGCCCTGCCTCTGCACTGCCTCCTGGCGTGGTGGCCATCTGTAAGACCGGGGGCCCCATAATCTCCTATTGCCCGGGGGCCCCATGATTTGTCAGTCCGCCCCTGAACCCGTGCTTCGTTTTTTCCCAAGGCCTCCCTCCATCTTCCTAGGCTGGGTCCCTAGGATGCCCCCTGTCATGATGTCGGGTCCAGTGTTGGGGGTTTCATCCACTAGGGAAAGAGCCTAAGTACACAAGCACCTTCACTACCAAGTGACCACTTCCCAATCGCCTGGCTAATTATGTACTCAACACTAGCAACTGTAGTCATTTTCAACTGCAATATTGGTTCCTCTGAATAGATTCAACACACATTGGACAATTGTACTGCATCTTCTCTAACTTGTCATGTCCCCTTATTAAGCCCTGTTCCTGTAATGCGCCATAATGCATTGCACCCTTTTAAGATTTTCCACAAGTTACTTCACACCAGGCCACGTTGAACAACAATAAAAATTATTTACTGAAATTGTTAAAAAATAACAAATAAACAGTTCACACAATATCTTCAATACACATTCATGTAGATGATCTTCGATGTGCCCCTTTAGATAGTCCACCAGAGCCCCTAATTGCCCCATGAGGTATTTATCTCTTATAAAGGTGACAAAGTCCTTAAGTCCATTTAGCAAAGGCATAAGTCCGTACCCCAACTGGGCTCCTACGGGGGGGGGGATAAGTTCAAAGAGTAGTTCACATGCTTAAATGGGGAGACCTTGAACCGTACCTTCAGCTGACTTACTGTGGAATCTCCAAGATGTAGTTCCTTCTCTGTATATGTGTTTGCCCAGCAAAGGGTGGTACTTCCTCCAAAAAGCCTGGGAAAACTTGACCAGCAGTATTAACCCTTACCTCCCAGGGAGTATCCCCTTAACAGGGCATGCACAAAAAGTGCAATATTCTAACACAGAAATCTAACTATAAACATCAAGGCCCAGATTCTCATACATTTACGTTGCTCCTGGGCAGCGTAACGTATGTGATTTACCTTACACCACCGCAGGTTTACAGGTTTACAGCCTGATTCTCAGAACACTTACCTGTAAACTTGCGGCGGTGTATCGTTAAATTGCTCGGCGCAAGCCCGCCCAATTCAAATGGGGTGGGCACCATTTAAATTAGGCGCGCTCCCACGCCGAGCGTACTGCGCATGCTCTGTCGGGTAAATTACCCGACGTGCATTGCGCTAAATGACGTCGCCCCGATGTCATTTGCTTAGACGTTTACGTAAATGGCATCCAGCGCCATTCACGGACGTCTTGCGCAAACGACGTAATTTTTTTTAAATTCGACGCGGGAACGACGGCCATACTTAACATTGGTTACCCCTCCTAATAGCAGGGGCAACCTTACGCGTCGCGTACGCTACGGAAACTACATAAATTCTCAGCGTCGACCGCGCGTATGTTCTGGAATCTCGCGTAATTACCTCATTTGCATAGACGACGGGGAAAACGACGATGCGACACCTAGCGGCGGGAAAAAAAATTGCTTTTAAGATCTGACAGCGTAAGAGCCTTACGCCTGTCAGATCTAATGGGTATCTATGCGTAACTGATTCTAATGCCGCATACACACCATCACTTTATGTGATGAAAAAAAACGACACTTTCTGTGAAGTAAAAAATGACATTTTTGAAACTTCAATTTTCAAAGACGAAGTTGCCTACACACCATCGTTTTTCTCACAATGATCTTGCAAAGTGAGGTTACGTTCCACCACGTTTTACCATTGAAGCTCGCTTCATAAGTAGCCTCTGGGCATGCGTGGATGAAAAAAAACGTCTTAGAAAACGACGTTTTTTGCTACACACGGTCAATTTCTGTGAAGTAAAAAGTGCACTTTTGAAAAACGACACATAAAATTGAAGCATGCTTCAATTTTTTTTGGTCGTTTTTTACAAGACATAAAACGACGTTCTCCCCCACACACAGTCAATTAAAGTGACGTTTTTAAAAACGTCATTTTTTTTCATCACATAAAGTGATGGTGTGTACGCGGCATAAGAATCAGTCGCATAGATACCCGGGGCCAGATGAGGAGTTACGACGGTGCAAATGGTGTTGCGCCGTCGTAACGCCTTTGAGAATCTGGGCCCAAGTGAACACAATCAAACCATTTAATAAAACATAAACAGGTAACATTCACCTGGTACATCCATATTTCCTTGGTACAGGCTTCTTTCAAAGACTTAGGCCCAGATTCACGTAGAATCGCGGCGGCGTAACGTATCGTAGATACGTTACACCGCCGCAAGTTTTCATCGCAAGTGCCTGATTCTCAAAGCACTTGCATGAAAACTTACGCTGGCGGCCTCCGGCGTAAGCCCGCGTAATTCAACGGGGCGTGTGCAATTTAAATTAGGCGCGCTCCCGCGCCGGACCTACTGCGCATGCTCCCTTTTGAATTTCCCGCCGTGCTTTGCGCGAAGTGACGTAATTTTTCCGAACGGCGACGTGCGTAGCGTACTTCCATATTCCCGGACGTTTTACGCAAGAAGGAACATTTTTTACATTTCGACGGCCATACTTTATACAGCACATACGTGTGCTGTGTAAAGTTAGGGCACCTAAAACGACGACTAACTTTGCGACCTGAAACTAGACTAGCAGCGACGTAGCGAACGCGAAAAACCGTCGTGGATCGCCGTAACTACTAATTTGCATACCCGACGCTGGTTTACGACGCAAACTCCCCCCAGCGGCGGCCGCGGTATTGCATCCTAAGATCCGACAGTGTAAAACAATTACACCTGTCGGATCTAAGGGCTATCTATGCGTAACTGATTCTATGAACCAGTCGCATAGATACTCTGAGAGATACGACGGAGTATCTGAGATACTCCGTCGTATCTCTGCTGTGAATCTGGCCCTTAGACCCCATACACACTATTAGATTTTCTGTAGATTTTTGTCTTCAGATTTATCAAAACCATATAATATAAAGTCAAACCTTAAAGGGGTTGTAAAGGTACAATTTTTTTTTCCTAAACAGCTTCCTTTACCTTAGTGCAGTCCTCCTTCACTTACCTCATCCTTCAATTTTACTTTTAAATGTCCTTATTTCTTCTGAGAAATCCTCACTTCCTGTACTTCTGTCTGTAACTCCACAAAGTAATGCGAGGCTTTCTCCCTGGTGTGGAGTGTCGTGCTCACCCCTCCCTTGGACTACAGGAGAGTCAGGATGCCCACTAACACACAACTCCTTTCTCTATCTACAACGTAGAGAGTGTCCTGACTCTCCACACCAGGGAGAAAGCCTCACATTACTGTGTGTAGTTACAGACAGAAGAACAGGAAGTGAGGATTTCTCAGAAGAAATGAGGACATTTAAAAGCAAAATGGAAGGATGAGGTAAGTGAAGGAGGACTGCACTAAGGTAAAGGAAACTATGTAGGGAAAACAAAATTGTACCTTTACAACCCCTTTAAGAGCTTCAATTTGTATGCAATCAGGCAGGCCCTTGCACTACATGGTTTTGGTAAATCTGCAGAAAATCTAATAGCGTGTATGGGGCCTAACTCGCAAAACTGTGGAAAAAAATCATTTAATGCACTCTGCAGGATTTTAGTTACCTCTGGTGCTGCACTTTAGGATATGTGGACTGTTCCTTCTTCTTTTCACTCATATGAACCTATAATGAGATCTACTGTATCTTAGGTCCCAGAGAGCCTTTTCATCTTGGAACTAGGGATGAGCCAAACACCCCAGCGTTCGGTTCGCACCAGAACCTTCGAACGGACCGAACGTTCGCGCGAACATTTAGAACCCCATTGACGTCAATGGGACTCGAACGTTCGAATTCGAAAGTGCTAATTTTAAAGCCCCATATGCAAGTTATTGTCGGAAAACGTCTTTGAGAACCCAGGTCTTGCCCCAGGGAACATGTATCAATGGAAAAAAGTTTTAAAAACTGTCGTTTTTTCTGGAGCAGTGATTTTAATGATACAGCATCATTAAAAACACTGCTCCAGAAAAAACTACCATTTTTAAAAAAAAAATTCCATTGATACATGTTCCCTGGGGCAAGACCCGGGTTCTCAAAGACGTTTTTACAGGCATACTATAGACACCCAGCAGGTACAATATTTAAAGGAATTTTTTTTTTATTATTATTTAAGCATCATGATGCTTAAATAAAAAAAATAAAAAACAGGAAAAATTCCTTTAAATATTGTACCTGCTGGGTGTCTATTTTATGCCTGTGTAGCTTTATGGTGCACACTGCAGAGGACACAGGCAATAAACCACGTAAGAATTCTGCAGCTAGCACAATCACCTGCCTGCCAGTAAATTAGGAAGAACTGATCTAGCTAAACTATACAGTGTATAAATATATGTACAACACATGAGATGTATATATATCCTCTACACACTGTAAGGCCCCGTACACACGACCAGTTTCCTCGGCAGAATTCAGCTTCCGACCGAGTTTCTGGCTGAATTCTGCCGAGAAACCCGGCCGTGTGTACACTTTCGGCCGAGGAAGCCGACGAGGAGCTCGGCGAGGAAATAGAGAACATGTTCTCTATTTCCTCGTTGTTCTATGGGAGCTCTCGCCCCGCCGAGCTCCTCGGCGGCTTCAGTGCTGAACTGGCCGAGGAACTCGATGTGTTTGGCACGTCGAGTTCCTCGGCCGTGTGTACGAGGCCTAACATTAACTGACTAACCTGCCTGCCTGCCTGCTCTATCTACCTAGAAAAAATGACACTCCCTCTCTCTGACTGATCTCTAACCAGCGCCGGAACACACTACACAAGGCCAACCTGCAGGCAGCCTTTTATAGTGTGGGGCGTGTACTAAACCCCCTGAACAATAATTGTCCAAAGCCATCCTGGCTTTGGCCAATTACGACTCTCTGTACTGACGGCGCTGTGATTGGCCAAGCATGCGGGTCATAGTGCATGCTTGGCCAATCATCAGCGCGCAATGCCGCAGTGAATTATGGGCCGTGGCGCGTCACTCGAATTTGGCGCACACAACCCGTTTTGTTCTTATTTCGACAAATGATCGAACATACGTTCGACTCGAACACAAAGCTCATCCCTAATTGGAACCATACCCAACTTAAACATCTAAACAGAAGAATCATTACTCACTCTATACCTAATATAATTTTGTGTTTCATGAAAAGGCTACATTTGTGAAGTATAACACAAGCATAATGATTTTATTTTCAGCCTTATAATTTTAAAGGAGAAGTAAGGGAATATACAAAAATTAAACATACATACTTAGCTACCTGCTGTAGCATCGATCCAATACTACAGATATCCCCCATCAGCTTAAGACTGGGTTCACACCTATGCGAATTGGAATGCGGCTTACACCACATCCAATCCGCAGAAAATGTTAAAATCTATTAGTTTAAATGCATCAGGTTCACATATGTGCATTGCATTCGCACTCCACATTGTCTGAAAAATGTAGGCATTGCGGTGCGAATTGTCTGCACATTATCTTCTATGGGAACGCATCTGATTCGCAGATACGTTCCGTTCTGAACACAAATTATCTCCCTGCTCACTACACCTCCCCCTCTCCCAGGTCAGCTGATCCACAGCTACAACAGAGAGGAACCGCTGAACAGCTGTTTCTTCTCTTTGCAGAGAAAACAAAGCTGGAATTCGCACCGCACATGTGTCAATCCAGCCTTAAGCCTAAGAACTGAGCAATCAGGTGACCGCTGATCACCCAGTTCTCGGGTCCGCTCTGAGCATTGCTCTGTGCTTTGCCCCTACAGCGCTCACTGGAGCACTGTGCTGTGGAGGGGGCAAGAGCTACTGGCTTAGACTCTTAGCAGGACAATGTAAGACATCTAGGTGGATTCTGACCGGCGCCGAATAGAGCCGAGCCGACCCGAGCTTCCTTCGGGAAGTCGTGATGCGCTGTGTGCGCCGTCGTTTAGCATGCCAATTGATTATCATTTCAATAGGAACGCCTACTCCCGCGGGATTCCCTACCCGGAAGCCGCGGTGAATTCTATGGCTAAACGATATCTACAGGGGAAAAAAAATAAGGTCAGTGTCATGTTATTTGCAGAACTGGGCTGGATATAATGTTAGAAATTTTTTATAGGGTGAACCTCCACTTTAAAAGTGATGGTTGCATTAGCTTTCTTTTCAGAATAGGTATATTTTCTGCAAGTACATCTAGCCAGATCCAGAGGTAAGTTCTAGCCAGAACTCCAATGTTTTTAGCTTCCCCAGCTATCTTCATGAAACTACAAAACATCACCTTATATGTTATGGAAATAAACAGAGGGGTAGGTGTTTGCGATCCAAATAAGGAGCGCAGCGTAGGATGACGACACTCTTCTTTTGGAGAAAGGACAGCATTGTCAGCATTGTCAGCATGTTAATTGAAGCAGAAAAAATCAGGATCATCATTTAATAAAAAGAGAATTCATAGACTTAATACTATCATTATATTTTTTAATTGCACACAGTTTACAAGAATTAAATATTTTCCTTTTTTTTATCTTCCTATTACCGCCTCTCCTTTCTGCTTATAACTCCTTTCGGAAAGTGATGTGTGATGGAATTCAGAGCAGCCAGCACAGGTAAACACATTTACTGTAGATATTAAAATCAGCTCATACAGTAAGCTGTGTTTTAAATAGAACACTCTCTCATACAAGGACTAATGTACTCCTGTGTTGTTGGTTTAACCAGAAAATCAAAGGTATAAGAGGAATGAAAGTTTCAGAGGTTGTTTTCTGTGCTTGCATTATATAACCAATATTCATTTAATATGCATTAATCATTGTTGATGTGATATATTCCCTTCAAATAGATAACAATAGCTGCTCCGCTGACCTGCGGATGATGTCATGTGTTTTAGGAGAACACCTCTTCTAGATAGGATGTGGGCTATTTGTAGACAAAGTAATAATCTATCTGGTTATACCAACATAAGGTAGAGATAATATGTACATCAAATTGAATACCTTTCAGCAAATTGAACGCTGGTTTTAATTCTGTGTTTTAACCGGGTCTTCATTCGATTAGAAAGATGGGGGCTTCATCTAAGCCTGATGACTCAAAATGATGTCACCTTCCTTAATGCCTTGCACCATCATTAACCTTTTTATTTTGACAGGTTTTTCTCACTATGACTTCGTCCGTGAATCATGAAGCAACTCAGCCTCAAACAGACTCACAGACTCACATCGCAGCTTTTTAATAGTTATTTAACATTTAAATGGGGGTGGAATTAAAAATGGGGACTCATACAATTTGTTATTTCCCTTAATGTAGTTACAATATGTTGGTGTATTTCAGGTTGTTTGGCGTTGCCCGGTCTTCCTATCTTAACCTTTTGGGGAGGAAAATCATAGTAATATAAATATACTAATCTTTTATATAAGGGTGTAGGTAAGGGTTAATTTAACTGTCATATATTTTTATTTGGCATATAAGTAATATGTGTACCAGGTATTATTGAAATATCTCCAGGCGTACAGAAGTTATGTGGGAACATACATTTCCCATTGATTTGCATGGGACTTTAAACAAAAACCCCGACCCTCACAAATGGGGGTAGTTAAGGGATAAATTAACTATCCTATAGTTTAAGTGGACATATAAGTAACATGTGACCAAGTGTTATCGAAATATCTACAGCCGTTTGGAAGTTATGAAGTAACATGTATTTCCCATAGAGTTGAATGGGACTTTAAAGAAAAACCCCGACCATGGCAAATGGGGGTGGGTAAGGGTTAAACCACCTATCCTATGTTTGTTGCTGACATATAAGTAACATGTGTGCCAAGTTTCATGTTAATATCTTTAGCCGTTTGGACGTGATGCTGGAACATACATACATACATACATACACACACACACACGTTGAGTTTTATATATATAGATATATACCGTATATAATCGAGTATAAGCCAAGTTTTTCAGCACATTTTTTTGTGCTGAAAATGCCCCCTCGACTTATACTCGAGTCACCTTTTTGCGCCTGATCTCCCGGACTTTGGGGACCCGTTACTGGCCTGGACCCCAAACTTGGCACACATATAGCCCCACTCTTCCTCTACAAGTGTGCAAAGTTTGTTGTCCGGGGGACCTACAGCCGGGGAGCAAAGGTTTTCCAAAGTCGGGCACCCCTTCCATAGACTCCCATGTTAAATTGTAATTTCTCCGGTAACTTTGGGGACCCGGTACCTGCCCCAGTTCTCCTCTACAAGTGTGCAAAGTTTGCTGTCTGGGGGACGTACGACCGGGGAGTACCGATTTTTCAAAGCCGGGCACCCCTTCTATATACTCCCATGTTAAACGTAAGTCTAGTCATGGACACAGTGAGGCATGGGCACAGTGAGGCACAGTAAGGCATGGACACAGTGAGACATGGGCACAGTGAGGCATGGACACAGTGAGACATGGACACAGTGAGGCATCGGCACAGTAAGGTATGGGCACAGTGAGGCATGGGCACAGTGAGGCATCGACACAGTGAGGCATGGGCACAGTGAGGCATGCACATGGACACTCTAGGCCAGGGGTCTTCAAACTACGGCCCTCCAGGTGTTCAGGAACTACAATTCCCATCATGCCCAGTCATGTCTGTGAATGTCAGAGTTTTGCAATGCCTCATGGGATTTGTAGTTCTGCAACAGCTGGAGGGCCGTAGTTTGAGGATCCCTGCTCTAGGCTGATGCCTCGTACACACGACCGAGAATCTCTAAAAGAAACGTTTTCCTCCACGAGGTTCTTGTTAAGCTTGACGATATTCTTGTCAAGCTTTCCTTGTATACACACCGTCGAGACAAAATCTCGTCGTTCTCAAACGCGGTGACGTACAACACGTACAATGGCACTATAAAGGGGAACTTCGATTCCACTGGTGCCACCCTTGGGGCTGCTTTTGCTAATCTCATGTTACCACGTGTTAAGTAAAAGTTTGGTGAGAGACGATTCACGCTTTTCAGTCTGTTACAGCGTGACGAATGCGCTATCTCCATTACGAACGCTACTTTTACCGAAGGTCTCATACTTTATCCTGAGCATGCGTGGGTTTCTAAGCATACACATAAACGTTTTTCTCGTCGTAAACCAGCTCGACGAGAACCACAACGAAAAAATTGAAACTCCCGACGAGAAAAAAGAGAGCATGTTCTCTTTTTTTTCTCGTCGAGATCCACAACAGTTTTCTCGACGAAAAACATACACACGACAGTTTTCCTCTGCAAAAAAGCTCTGCCAGCAGTTTTCTTGATGGTTTTTGCCGAGGAAAACAGTCGTGTGTACGAGGCATCATACTCGAGTCAATATGTTTTCCCATTTTTTTGTGGTAAAATAAGGTACCTCGGCTTATTTTCAGGTCGGCTTATACTCGAGCAGGGCCGCTGATAGGGGGGGACCACCAGCCCTCCTGTAGGGGGCCTGGGCACACAGGGGGGCCCAAACAGCAGGGGGAATTAGTGCGGTACGGCAGAGGGGTGGTTACAGAAGGATGCCCTGTGCGGCTCTCTGCAGCAGCTGAAAGACAGTTTCTCCCCCTCCTGCCGGCTTTCAGCTGCTGCAGGGAGAGGCACAGTGCATCGTTCCTGTAACTGATTCCTGTTCTGCCCGCTTCTGATCCCTCGTCACTGTGATCATATATATTTTTTTTTTATGTAAAAAAACAAATACAAAATAATGATTTTAGGGTATTTTAATTGAAAATATGGTCTTGATATATTGGGGGGGCCCTGCCAGGTAGGCTGTATGGTGCCCCGTGATTTCTAACAGCAGCCCTGTACTTGAGTATATACGGTATATACCGTATTTATTGCGGTATAACGCGCTCCCGCGTATACCGCGCACCCCTAAAGTGGCCCCCAATCCTGTGGAAAAATTATTTTTTTGTTTTTTTGTACTTACAGTTTTGGTGTCTTGCGCGGCGTCCATCGGCGGCCTCGTTGGGTCCGGCATCCTTCTGCGGCTTCGGGTGTCCTCTTCGGCGGGTCCGGCGTCCGTCTTCGGCGGGTCGGGTGTCCTCTTCGGCGGGTCGGGTGTCCTCTTCGGCGAGTCCGGCGTCCTTCTGCAGCGTCCTCGCGCCGTCCTCGTGTCCTCCCCGCTCGTTTCCCGCCACGAGTTTGAATACTGCGCCGGCATATACCGAGCGCAGTACACTCGTGTATCTTCGGACAGGCTCGGCAACTGTCGCGCTGAAGTCCTGTACGCTCAGGACGTCAGTGCGAGAGGCGCTAAGACTGCCTGAAGATACACGAGTGTACTGCGCTCGGTATATGCCGGCGCAGTATTCAAACTTGTGGCGGGAAAGCGGGTATCGGCGTATATCGCGCACCCACAATTTTGCCCTGATTTTCAGGGCAAAATAGTGTGCGGTATACGCCGATAAATACGGTATATATATAGTTGTGTATTAATAAATACAAAGCTGAATTAATGTCTTTTTGTCTGCCTAGAGCTCAGCTTTAAATGCTCTTATACACAGTACTGACGTTATTTGCTGATGCAGAACACAGAGCAAATACAATTTGCCACCTTCCAGCCTGTGACAGTGTTGGCAGAGGGGACAGTGTATGGAACAGAATGCTACAAGCCTGCATGTTCATTTCACCATTAGTACTATGTGTACTGGAAGCTGTGTCTGCTGATAATCCATGCATAATTAAAGCATGTACACATTAGATTAGTAGGTGTTGAATGAGCACAGTCAGAGATTTCAGTACACCTAGTACTACAGGCACTATTGGACAGGATCACAAGGGTGGAAGCACAGTTGGAGGTCAAGCACCATTCTCGGTGATTATGTAACAAATACCATGACCACTACATTACGGTCAATTGGTGACTTTCAAATCAAGGAACTTCTTTTGTTCTATTCAGGGGTGTATTTAGGTTTTGTGCTGCCCTAGGCCTAAACTCGTGCACCCCCTAATTTAAATATGACCCACCCTTCCTGTCAAGGCCACACCCCATGCATTTTAAGACCCACCCTGAAAATTGTCAAGTGGGGACACTAGTTCTGATGGCCTGGGGGGGGGGCAATAGATTCCCTTAATTTGCATAGATTTCCTCTCACTTCCTGTTTGGCTATGGGACAGGAAGTAAGGGAAAATCTCTACAATGGGACAGGGATGGTAAAAAATTTGAAGCGACCCCCCCCCCAGTTTCAGAATGCCAACCGCCCACATACTGGAAGCAGTGCGGCCGATTTTTGGGGGCGCTAAACTAATTTGCCCAACAGTGTAGCGCAAGCCGGCGGGGACACTGTCCGTGCTGCCCCGCTGCAAAGTGCTGCCCTAGGCCTGGGCCTTGTTGGCCTAGGCCAGGATACAGCATTGGTTCTATTGAGCTATCGCACTTTCCAAGCACAGCCAAGAACTTCCCAAAATGTTCTACTAACCATTCTTGTACAAATGTGATGCTTCCACTAATATAATAAAGTGCTCCTGATTTGAGTGTGTCACAGGTGATGAAAAAAGAGCATTATCTTCAGCCTTGGCAGAGGAGGAGAGGGTAGTATGTGTAATTAGGGCGAGATCCAGCATATGCACATCAAACGTCACGCTCTGCCACCAAGATGGAATTCTATTATTAATAAAATGACCTCCTGGAACTGGAAAACTTTGCACCCATTCCCTAGACTAGCAGGCAATGTTAGGCATTGTATACAGTGGGCTGTAATCATGCAGACAGCTATTTGAATTAAGTCAGATCATTTGGAAAGTACAAATTTACAGCAGATAAAAATTAATGAACCCAATTAATTAAATCTAACATAATCTTTATCATGGTAATGTCATCTTAAAAAACATGTTCTAAAGAATTTATAAAAAAAAAAAATTTAAAGCCGCGTACACGCGACCATTTTTCATGTCATGGGAAAAACAACGTTTTTCTCGACGTGATTCTTGTCAAGCCTGCCTTGCATACACACGATCGTGAAAAAAAAATGCTTGAGCAAAGCGCGGTGACGTACGACGGCACTATAAAGGGGAAGTTTCATTCGAATGGCTCCACCCTTCGGGCTGATTATGCAAATTTCACTTCTCGTTAACTTGCTTCTGAGCATGCGCATTTTTTCCCCATCGTTAAAGCGTACACAAGACAGTTTTTAACAACGAGAAAAACGATGACGTGAAAAACCACGAGAAAAAATAGAGCAGGTTCTAAATTTTTAATGGCCATTTTTCTCATCGAGAAAAATGCTCTGGAGCCTATACACGACCGTTTTTAACAACCAATTTAAAAAATTGCATTTTTCTCGTCATGAAAAGCGGTCGTGTGTACGCGGCATAATATTTCATCAAACTGCGACTGGGGGGCCAGATGTGGCCTTTTTATTGCCTTAATCCGGCCCTTGGGGCACTATTCCTCCTACTAATCTTAAGAACTATTCTGCCAACTGACATCAACAATGGGGAACTATTTCTCCAACTGACATCAACTGATGATAAGACATTATTCCTCCAACTGATACCAATGATGAGAGACGATTCCTCCCACTGACACCAATGAAGGTGCACTATTCTTCCCATTGACACCAATGATGAAACACTATTTCTCCCGCTGATATCAATGATGGGACACTATTTCTCCCGCTGACAGCAATGATGGGGCACTATTCCTCTCACCAACACCAATAATAGGGTACTATTCCTCCTACTAATACCAAATGTGGTGATGTTTACTTCAACTGATACAAGAAAAATGATCATTCCCGCTTGCCACAGTCCGGCCCCCACTTAAATTATAAGGCCCTTTTTTTAGAAAATTTGTAAACCCCTGATCTAAGGCTTCATTAAAATAATAGCTTAAAAACTGGGGATCCTACTATTAAGGTTTTTGTTCAGGCACTTTCTGCTATAAGGTGACACTCTATGTCCCAATCTCCCATTTGTGCTTCTGCATTGTCAATCTGTCACATGAGCTCAGGGCGACCAATGGGGGGGCATCAGTACTCCTGTAGGGGGCCTGGGAACACAGGGGGGGGGGGACAAACAGCAGGGGGAATTGGTGTGGAAAGGCAACTACAAAATGATGCCCTGTACAGCTCTCTGTAGCAGCTGAAAGCTGGGATTTCTCCCTCCTGCCGGCTTTCAGCTGCTGCAGGAAGAGACACAAGGCATAATTCCTGTAATTGCTTCCCCCACACTGATCCCCCTCCCTGTTCTACCTGCTTCTGCTTTCCCCTGTGTGCCCCCTGTCACTACCATACCACTCCCTGTCCCTTCTTATGGTGCTGCCAGCTTCCCTGTCCCGTCGGTTGTACACGGCATGTTTCAGGATGAAGAGTGGAGAAAGCTGCTCCTTTTCACCATCTGAAAACCTGCACTAAGAAAGCCATTACTGGAGTGCTGGTAGGTCAAAAATGGCTGGTTAAGGGTAAGGGCACAGGTAATCAACAGCAACAGAGAATGAAACAGGGACGAAATCAAGCAAAATAATAGCTGATGATCCTACCATTAAAGTCCTTGTTCAGGCGCTTTCTGTTATAGCATGACAACCCTCTGTCACTATCTCCCAATTGCTCTCCAGCGTTGTCACCCTGTCACATGTACTTCTGGTGGAGACTATAATTGGACCTGCCCAAATGTGACAATTAATCACAGTGGTGACATGATTGTGAAGTCTTTCCCCCTCCAGGTATAAAGACATCGGGGCTAGGAGGGAAAGGGTTGACAAACTAAGGGTCATTCACATTATGCGCGGTGTCTGGCGTTTTTCTGCTGAAAAACTGATCAATGCTAGTTGCTGCAAAGGCACATGGAATACAACTGTTTTCTATGTGCCTTGGTCACACCACAACTCTGGTGTTGTGCATTGTGGAAAAATCCAAACATGCTGCATTTTGCCGCATATCATTGGATGGCACTATGGGTCACAGGCATAGGTGTGTGCAGCCTATTGCATTAGGGTGTGCACACCAAAGCTAAAACACACATGCGTGTGTAATATACCATATATGGCAGTGGGCAAGTCAATAGGGCTTTGTCAGCAGGGCAGAGACCGGTGTCAGTAGTTTATCTTTATTTGTATTATTATTAATTTTTTTTTACAATTTTATTTTTATTATTATTATTTTTTAATATTATTATTATTATTTTTTTTAGGAGCCCTGTTTGGGGGCTTTGGTGAAATATTAGTGGTCTAAACAGACCCCTGATTTCTAACTTTTGAGACAGAGTAAGGGACTGAGGACAGAGATTCCCCAGTCCCTTTCTCTGCAGCCAGGCAGCAGGGGGAATCTGCATAGTACAGGGTGATTAGGGTGTGCCCAGGCACACCTTACACCCTATGTGCACACGCCTATGGTCACAGGACAATGCACTGCAGTGTGGAGACTGGAATGGAGTGCAACTTTGTACATTCTGAATAAAGTTACATAGTTACATAGTAGGTGAGGTTAAAAAAAGACACAAGTCCATCAAGTCCAACCTATGTGTGTTTTAAATATATGTTAGTATTACATTGTATATCCCTGTATGTTGTGGTCGTTCAGATGCTTATCTAATAGTTTTTTTAAACTATCGATGCTCCCGGCTAAGACCACCGCCTGTGGAAGGGAATTCCACATCCTTGCCGCTCTTACAGTAAAGAACCCTCTTTTTTTTAATGTTTAACCTCTTTTCTTTTTAATTTTAGTGAATGGCCACATGTCTTGTTAAACTCCCACGAAAAAAGTTTTATCCCTATTTTGGGGTCACCAGTACTGTATTTGTAAATTGAAATCATATCTCCTCTTCACTTCTCCAGAGAGAATACATTCAGTGCTCGCAACCTTTCTTCATAACTAATGTCTCCAGACCCTTTATTGGCTTTGTTGCCCTTCTTTGTAATCACTCCATTTCCAGTACATCCTTCCTGAGGACCGGTGCCCAGAACTGGACAGCATACTCCAGGTGCGGCCGGACCAGAGTCTTGTAGATTGGGAGAATTATCATTTTATCTCTGGGGTTAATCCCTTTTTTAATGTATGACAATATTCTATTTGCTTTGTTAGCAGTAGCTTGGTATTGCATGTGAAAAATATATATATGCTAAAGCTGCACATCTCAGTGCCCAGCAAAACAGTCACGTACAGAGAGTTTTAGTGTGCGTCTAATGTGGACTGGCCCTGACTCTCATCCATTTAGTGTTTTTTTTTGTTCCCTTTACTAAACTTGAGGCTAAATCTAGATGCCGCTTGTAGAGAACAGAAGGCGTGGAGTGGAAGGTTAATTTCCTCTTTTCTTATTCGGTTACCTAGTTCCATATGTGTGATCAGATGTCTCCCCTGTTATCTGTTAGATTATCAGCTCCTTCCTTCGGAGATCAGTGTTCTTATTCAGCCTCCGTGAAGTCATTTTCTTGCATCCTCTCTTATCACAGAGTTTTCCTTAAGTACTCATTTCCTCTTGTGGTTTACCACTTTCTTAATTCTCTCTCGCCTCCATCATTCATAGCTTGTGCCTCCTGTCTTTTTACAAATGTAGGTTTCCTCTCCTAGGAGTAATAATGTATCATGTACATACACACATCTGCCATTTACACTAGGTTTTAATACACCATCTATTACATACATATTCAGCATGACTGTTTGAGTTATGTGAACATTGCAGCACAAGACTTTAAAGTGGAATGAAAGGAACACAAAAGGCAAAAAAAAATTAAAAATAACAAACATGTTATACTTTTGCACAGAGTGTCCCCGAATCCTGTCTTCTGGGGTCCCTCGGCGGCTGTCTCGGCTCCTCCTCACAAAAGCTTTCCACCTTCATGCAAGCTTTGGTGGAAAGCTTTTGCGGGCGCGCTCCCCTGATACAGCGGCGGGCGGTGGACTGTATCACTCGGCCCCGGCACGCCGCATCATCGGATGTGATTGACATCAGCGCCAGCCAATGGCTATCATAGGATGCATTAAGGTGAAAAAACATTTACCTTTACAACCCCTTTAAGCCTTCCAATCCTTTACAGCCAAGGAAGCTGCCATCTTAGCCTCGGTTTGATCTGCAATTGTCATAGTGCTACACATGTGATCAGTTATGACATCAGCCATTTAATGGCTTTAAGCCCTGTACACGAGATCGGTTTGTCTGATGAAAACGGACCGATGGACCGCTTTCATCAGACAAACCGATCGTGTGTGGGACACATCGGTTTGTTTTCCATCGGTGAAAAAAAATAGAACTTGTTTTAAACTTTTCCTATGGATAGAAAACCGATGGTCTGTGTGGAAGTCCATCGGTCAAAAATCCAAGCATGCTCAGAATCAAGTCGACACATTTCATTTTTCTCAGCACGTCATAGTGTTTTACGTCACCACGTTGGACACGGTCGGATTTTTGACTGATGGTGTGTAGGCAAGACTGATGAAAGTCAGCTTCATCGGATATCCGCCGAAAAAATCCATCGTATTAGATTCCATCAGATATCTGATCGTGTGTACAGGGCATTACAGTTCTGTTGAGAGCACAAGCAACTGTGACAGTTATAATTCACGGGTACCATGAATGTAACCCTTTTGGGAAACAGTTAAATTGATGGGTTTAGTTCCCCTAATGGTGGCCGTACATGCTTCTGTATGGCTTACCTCCAAGGGAACCGATGATGCTTGGGTCCCCTGATTCTAGATAATATAGACCAGTGATGGCGAACCTTGGCACCCCACAAAAAGAGGAGGCTTTCACCGTGTCAGAGAAACAGTGTAGTGGCCACATCCCTAAACAATGTGGAACAAAATAAATATTCCCCCTTGAATGGGACTTTAAAAGCCACAGACACTGATTTGTATCAAATAGTAATTTTATTACATAAAAAGGCAGATCAAACACACCGATCACTCTGTTTGATCTGCCTTTTTATGTAATAAACTTACTATTTGATAGAAATCAGTGTCTGTGGCTTTTAAAGTCCCATTCAAGGGGGAATATTTATTTTGTTCCACTTGGCACCCCAGATGTTTTGGAACTACATTTCCCATGATGCTCAAGCACTCTGCAGTGTAGCTGAGCATCATGGGAAATGTAGTTCCAAAACATCTGGGGTGCCAAGGTTCGCCATTGCTGATACAGACCTTTCCGGCAATGCCACACCAAGGTAAAATAAGGAGGATTTATTTGAGAAATACTCCCAACAAGGCAACACAACATTGATGACATAAACAACAGCAGATAATAAGTTTATACAACACCACAAATAACAGGAGGACCCAGTGTCTCTATAACTAGGGATCGCTGGGGCCCAACCTCTGTTGGAGTGCGCAGGTTTAAAGTGGATCCTGCAGTACAGGGTGTAAGTACCCAAACTGTATTGTAGGTAAGGTGATTAAGAACTGGGCAAGAAGATTGTAGCTAGTGGCCTATCAACTCCACTTTCTAGTGTCTGGAGTGGCAGAATCGATGATGTCAGCATTGAACAATGCAATAGCAATCTCTAACAGAACCAATGATATCAGCATTGACTCAGGACCTGGAAATGACGATCTCTCATAGAACTGGTGATGTCAGCAGTGGCTCAGGACCTGGCAGTGGTGACTTCTCACAACTGTGATCTCCACAAAAACAGCAGAGTCTCTCTCTTTCTCCAACACTGCGGTGAACACTCCAGCAGGCAGCTCTCCAATACAGCAGCCACTCTGATGGCCACTTCTCATTTTCCCCCTGAGATTGCCTCACGCCCCAGCTTCTGGGTTTTGTAGTCCCACATAGACCTACAACACTGAGTTCAACCTCTCTGGGGACTACATCCCCCACAAGTCAAACACAGCCAGTGTGCCCAGCAGCCACTGTGTCCATCATACGCAGCCACTGTGCCCATCAATTGCTGCAACTGTGCCATCAATTGCTGCCACTGTGCTATGAAAGGCAGCAACTGTGCCCATCAAACGCAGCCTAAATTCTAAATAGTCTAAATTGATTGATAGGGAAGTTATGTAAATTTGATTATTTGCCTATTTAGCCCTTATTTACATTTAGACCTGGATTCACACCTATGCATTTTTAGTGCTTTTTGCAGATTTGCACTACAGTCCATGTAACATGGTTTCCTATGGAACACGTTCTGTAGTGCAAATCTGCAGAATGCAAAAAGCACTGAAAATGCATAGGTGTGACTCAGCATTTAGCCCAGGTTCACACTGAAATGGGATAGAAATTGTGTGAGTTCAGCTGAACTCGCACAATTTCATACCTGCATGTAAGGCTGCATTGACACCTATGCATTTTTAGTGCTTTTTGCATCTTACAGATTTGTACTACAGAACGTGTTTCATAGGAAACCATGTTAAATAGACTGTAGTACAAATCCAAATCTGCAAAATGCAAAAAGCACTAAAAATGCATATGTGTGAATCCAGCCTAAGTATGACTTTGGGGGCGATTTCAGAGACATCTGTTTGGGTTCCTGCACAGGTGTCTATACAAATCGCACCCCGAAGTCGCCAAAAATAGTACAGAAACAACTTTTGGGTATCGGCGCGGCCCCGCGAATTTGGCGTTGCACCGATTCAGATGGTTCCATTGCTGGCAATAGCTGCTCATTTGGCATGCAATTTGATATGTCAAATTCAATGTGAACCAGGGCTAAATGCGGCTGATTCATCGGAAATCGCACAATTTGAAAGCTCAGTGCGACTTGAAAGACTTCTGCGCGGCTTCATGCTCAGATCCAGGGGTCAAGTCCTGGGGGAAAAAGTGTGGGAACTCCCACCCAAGGTCCACTCCCCCACCAAAAAAAATAAAATGATACGCTCATATGAATAATTACTAAACTGCAAGTTCTTTCTAAATCCCGTGATAACTCGTGGCAGACCTCCACAATGTCTCCTGGGAACAATGACAAAAGCTCCCGGAGACATTGTGGCATTGAGGAAGTGACGGAATACCCGCACACTACCCGATGAATCCATATACAGGAAGTGGCCAGTAACATAAAGGATTACTAAGGTTCGCCTGCCCCTGACAGTGACTCGAGCTGGGCATCGCCGCTTAGTGAAGGATTGGCTCGGGCGGCTCGGCTGCTCTAGTCCTGCAAAGGGAACTGCGTTCCTGCTGTGAAAAAAGTGCAGGAACTCCCGTTCCCACGCGTTCCCACAGGACTTGAGCCCTGCTCAGATCTCTTTCGAAGTCTCACCCAAAAATCGCCAAAAGCAGTGCAGGAACTACTTTTGCAAGTCGGTGCGGCGCCCGCAAAGTCGGCATCGCACCGATTAGAACAGTGCTATCGTCGGCAATAGGCTGCGACTTGTCATACGATTTGACCTGTCAAGTCGCATTTTAAGTCGCTCCAATGTAAACGAGGGCTGAGCCTTTTTGAGCGAATTCTGCATCAGTCGGATTTAAAAAAAAAATCAAAGCATGGATCGGCCACCTTAAAACCAGCAAACACTGAACTCTTGCCATGCTCCAAGGTATAATGATAATTTCCCGACAATACGTTTTAATCCTGAAGCACAAAAGGTGGCTGCTGATAAAGCTACTTTATTTTCTACAAATCAGACAGGTCCCTATATTGGTTCTAACACTAGTTAGGTGCTTAGACTTTGTTCTGTAGCCCAGTCCTGGCAGGCGAGGGGTTAACCCTAGCCAATCCAGGCAGCCTGCGGCTTTGGCAATGCATTTTCTGGCTGATTGCATTTGATGGCTGTGTCTGCTCCTTCCTTTTGCCCTTTTCACTCCAGCACAGTACATGTGTGAGTGCTCCCCCCTCCTTCCTTCCCCTGGCTTGCTCCTGGCTGCAGTTTATTAATTAAACTGGGTGTAGCTGAGTGCCCATTTGCTGCTGTCTTCATTAGCACTCAGCTCCTCCAGAGGAGAACGATCCACCCAGCTGGGAGACAGCATCATCCTCATCATCCTCCCTGGACCCCATCACAGGATACAAATACTACATCCTCCCCATCTACAGCTCACCTTAGAACTTTCCCTATTCCCTCTCTACACAATACTTTAGGGTGGGCTCCATCCAGCCCCTATGTGGTGCAGGTCCCTTTTTTTTTTGGAGGATGTGATTGATCAGGACTGAGTCTCCCCTGCAGCAACTTTCTTTCCTTGGGTGGATTTCATTGTGCGGATCATCAGTTGTGTCGGATCCCAAGGAGGGGGGTTGTGTCGGATCCCAAGGAGGGGGGGTCGTGTCTCCTCCTGATCCATTTCCCAAAAGCAGCCAGACAGGGACATGCAGCATGATCAATGACAAGAGGCAGTGCGGAGCCCTGCTGCATGCTGAGCACTCTACAGCTACTGGGCTCAGATGATCTAGACTTGTGCCAGCTGTAAGCTGCACCACCCTGTGTCACTGGACAGCAGCAGGCACCGGACAGCATGGACCAGTCTGGCTGAGGGATTACCAGCTTGGCAGCCCAGCTCAGTCTTCTTCTTCTTTCAGACACGCCCTGGAGACATCAGAAGTGGATTATTATTGCAGAGGGGCAACTTTCTACCTCCTATAGAGTGTCAGCCCACCATGGCATCTGTCAGGTGGGCACTGTGCATCCTCTGCCTGGCTCATGGTAAGTTCTGCTTTATCCTGATTAGGGGCTCAGCCACGATCTATCAGTGAAACGTCCCTTTAAGGGAAGTTTTAATATATAAGGAATACAAGCTGTATAACAATAATTATTTTAATAATTGCTGTTAAAGTAATAATGATTAAGCACCCTGGGGGTTTCAAAGGGTTCCTTGAGCAATGTCTTCCTTTCAGATAAGTAACCTCTGACACCGATGGTCTTTTTGGCTGAGATTCTTCCCAATGACCACAAATCTAAGAAGCATTCTTCCTATTGATCATCGCACTAATGTACCGCAGGTTGTAGATATAGTAATCATTCAACCAGAAAGTTATATCAGGGGTTCCTTCACCTTAAGAACAATGAGAAGGCAAACTGTCAGATTCTACAAAAAGGACTAGAAAGACGAATTATCAATAGTTGGGTACCAATTTCAGATAAGACAACCTAATAATGTTACAGATTGTGCTTAATTTTTGTGTTGTTGGGCTTGTACAGACTCTTGAAGTATTCATCATACTGAGTGTGATTTATTAAATCTTTCATTAGAATTTTATTTTGAGCAGATTTTTTAAAAAGCCTGTACCAGCATAAGGAAACAACCTAAATAATAAGCATATTAAATGTCCCTCTGCTAGCCTCTCATGCAGCCCTTCTCCACCTGGGTTCCTCCAGAGGCTGTTGGGTTTCCTCCAGAAGCTGTTGGGTTTCATCCAGAAGCTGTTGGGGTTCCTCTAGAGGCTGTTGGGGTTCCTCCAGAGGTTGTTGGGGTTCCTCCAGAGGCTGTTGGGTTTCCTCTAGAGACTGTTAGGATCCTCTAGGGGGCTGTTGGGGTTCTTATAGAGGCTGTTGGGTTTCCTCTAGAGGCAGTTGGAGTTCCTTCAGAGGATGTTGGGGTTCCTCTAGAGGCTGTTGGGATCCTCTAGGCTATTGGGGTTCTTATAGAGGCTGTTGGGATCCTCTAGGCTGTTGGGGTTCCTATAGAGGCTGTTGGGGTTCCTCTAGAGGCAGTTGGAGTTCCTTCAGAGGATGTTGGGGTTCCTCTAGAGGCAGTTGGAGTTCCTTCAGAGGCTGTTGGGGTTCCTCTAGAGGCTGTTGGGGTTCCTCTAGAGGCAGTTGGAGTTCCTTAAGAGGCTGTTGGGGTTCCTCTAGAGGCTGTTGGGGTTTCTTCAGAGGCTGTTGGGGTCCCTTCAGAGGCTGTTGAGTTTCAGAGGCTGTTGAGGTTCCAAAGCTGTTGGGGTTCCTTCAGAGGCTGTTGGGGTTCCTTCAGAGGATGTTGGGGTTCCTTCAGAGGATGTTGGGGTTCCTTGGGTGATTTGAAATGTATGCCTCTGTATAAGTAACCTCAGACACCAATGGTCTTATTAGCTGACTGTAAGGGGGGATTCTTCCCAATTACCCTAAATGTATGACGCATTCTTCCTACTGACCATCACACTAAAGTACTGCGATTTGTAGATATAGTAATTATTAGCAGGTGTTCCCTGGAACCAGATTGTTTTTTCAAGGGTTCCTCCATGTTAAAGTTGGGAGAGGCGGCTTTAAAGGATCAGATTTTACAAAAAGGACAAGAAAGAATAATTTAATTCTACACACATTGACTAATAATTGGGTTCCAGTATAAAGAAGAATAGCCTAATATCATTGGAGATTATTATCTATGTTGTTTTCTTTAGGCGTGTACAGACTCTTGAAGTACCAAGTACTTAATGCGAGTGCCTAATTTAATGTGTTCTTTGGCCAGCTGCAAACAAAGTCTTCCAATATCATTTACAGCAGATACTTCAAAAGCCTGTGCAAGCATAAGGGAACAACATAAATGATAACAATCTTAAAGCCTCCCCAGCTTTTCCCAACCAAGGTTCCTCCTGAGGTTTTTAGGTAGCAATGAGCACTTTCTGCCTCTCATAAAAGAAACCACTGACACCAATGCTATTATTAGCTATTATTATAGAGGATTTATATAGCGCCAACAGTTTGCACAGCGCTTTACAACATGAGGGCGAAAAGTACAGTTGCAATACAATTCAATACAAGAAGAATCAGAGGGCCCTGTTCCTTAGAGCTTACAATCTAGGAGGATTCTTTCTACTGACCAAAAATGTAATATTTAAAAAGAGAAAAGTAATTGAATCTGTTCCCTGGCCAGCTGCAGACATTGTCTTCTAATAGTAATCCAATTCACCATGAGTACAACAGATACTTCATAAGTCTGTTCAAGCATAAGGGAACAACATAAATAATAACTATTTTAATAGCGTCTCTGCTAGCCTTTAAAATTTTACAAAGTGGACTAAAAATAATAATTTTATTCTAACATTGCACAGCTTATCAGTGACCTCTGTACAGTAAAACAGACCTTGATTTGACAGCAGGACAGCTATATAAAACAACAGGTTGCGATTATTACCAGGCTTGTTTGTTTAGGCTCATACAGACTCTTGAAGTATCTAGTGTAAATACCTAATTTAATACCTGGTGGTTAGCAGTGGACAATGGGGTTGATTTATTAAAACTGGAGAGTGCAAAATATAGTGCAGCTCTTCACAGAAACCAATCAGCTTCTAGGTTTTATTGTCAAAGCTTAATTGAACAAGCTGAAGTTCGAAGCTGATTGGCTACTATGCAGAGCTGCACCAGATTTTGCACTCTCCAGTTTTAGTAAATGAACCCCAATGCCTTATAGAAAGGAAAGACTCTTGTTATGGCCCTTTCTTGGGTTCAAAAGATAATTCCACTAAAGAGGACACATTGGGATTGATTTACTAAAACTGGAGAGTGCAAAATCTGGTGCAGCTCTGCGTAGTAGCCAATCAGCTTCCAGTTTTTTTATCAAAGCTTAATTGAACAAGCTGAAGTTAGTTAGAAGCTGATTGGCTACCATGCACAGCTGCATCAGTTTTTGCACTTTTCAGTTTTAGTAAATTAACCTCACTGCCACAATTTGAGGTTATTATTATTATTATAGGTACTTATATTGCGATGTCAATTACGCAGTGCTCTACATATATAGGGGTAGATTCAGGTAGAATGGCTTATTTTTCTGCGGGCGTAGCATATCTCCGATACGCTACGCCGCCGTAACTTAGTGAGGCAGGTTCTGTATTCACCAAGAACCTGCGCCCTAAGTTACGGCGGCTTAGCGTAAATCTGCCGGCGTAAGCGCGCCTAATTCAAATTGTGAAGAGGTGGGCGTGTTTTATGCACATAAAACATGACCCCACGTAAATGACGTTTTTGACTAACGGCGCATGCGCCGTCCGTGAAAGTAACCCAGTGCGCCTGCTCCAAATTAACCTGCAAAAAGCCAATGCTTTCTACGTGAACGTAAATTACGCACAGCTCCATTCACGGACGACTTACGCAAATGACGTAAAATTTTCAAAATTCGTCGCGGGAACGACGTCCATACTTAACATAGGATACGCCTCATATAGCAGGGGTAACTTTACGCCGGAAAAAGCCTAATGTAAACGACGTAAAAAAATGCGCCGGGCGGACGTACGTTTCTGAATCGGCGTATCTACCTAATTTGCAAATTTCTGGCGTAAATCGACGGAAGCGCCACCTAGCGGCCAGCGTAAATATGCAACTAAGATACGACGGCGTAAGAGACTTACGCCGGTCGTATCTTAGTCAAATCTATGCGTAACTGATTCTAAGAATCAGGCGCATAGATACGACGCCGCACACTCAGAGATACGATGGCATATCCGGAGATACGATGGCATATCCGGAGATACGCCGTCGTATCTCCTACCTGAATTTGGCCCATATTGTACATTCACATCAGTATCTACCCTCAAGGAGCTTACAATCTAAGGTCCCTAACTCACATACTGACAATTTAGACAGGATCCAAATAACCTACCAGCATGTCTTTGGAGTGTGAGGTTAGAAGAAAGGTGGTTTAACCCTAGATTGCACAAAGGGTTCTTTACTGTTAGAGCAGTAAAATGTGGAATTTTCTCCCCTATGAAGGGACTATGACAATTGTTATAGGATACAAATCACACACAAACACATACACAGGTTGAACTGGGTGGACCTGTGTCTTTTTTTAACCTTATAAACTATGTAACTACAGTAAAACCTTGGTTTGAGAGTAACTTGGTTTGAGAGCATTTTGCAAGACAAGCAAAATGTTTTAATACATTTTGCCTTGATATACAAGCGATGTCTTGATATAAGAGTAGCGCCATTTCACAAATGAGTATAAAAAAGAAGAGAGGAGCCTCTAAGTGTAGCAATGTGGTTACATTTAATGAAGGTACAACATTCAGCAACTTATTGCTACACTTAGAGGTGCCCCTCTTCTCTTTTATACCCTGGAAAAAAATGCTTTGATATACAAGTGCTTTGGATTACAAGCATGTTTCTGGAGCGAATTATGCTCGCAATCCAAGGTTTAACTGTATATATGTAAAAGGCTGAAGAAGCATAAGGGGACAAGGTGGATAACAAACATTATACAACGTTTCATTGCGAATCCCTATATTATTATATTCTACAAAAAGAACTATTACATAGTATTTAATAAATATTATTGGTAATTAGGTATCCCAGACACACAACATTTACACATTTTACAACAAGGATATCATTGTAACCATTCAGCACATAAGACTTTGGAAAAAAAGTGAGATGGGAAGCTGAGTTGTAATTTAATTTTTCCACTACATGACAGGTTAGGATCTCATTTATTGTATGGGAAACAGTTGCATTTTCGTGCTTATTTCCCTATCTCCGGTGTTTTTTTTTTTTTTTTATTATCAAATTTTTTATAAATTTTTCAACAACATTTCCATTTAACAATATATCACACCATTATAATACGATACACATCCTTATCTGTATCCTGTACCCCCCCCCCCCTGAAAAAAAAAGAAGGAAAATTGTCCCCCTCACGTATTGCCCCCCACCAAAAAAAAAAAGTGACCCCTTATATATGAGGCTTCTAAAAAGCCGTTAACCCCTGTATAACTTATCACTCATTATTATCTCCGGATTTAATAAATGAGGTTTATTTATTTATTTATTTATTATTATTATTATTATTATTATTATTATTATTATTATTTTCCATACATTTCAAATTATTATTATTATTTAAGTACTTATATAGCGCCGTCAATTTATGCAGCGCTTGACATATTTTATTTTATTTTTATTTATTTTTTGGTTTATTTTCTTGTATTTCTCAAGGTTTGGTTAGGTAAAATGAATATAATATGATGACAGAAAGGTATTGTGATTGGTGTAACAGTAGGTGCAGGGTCAGTTCAGCGCTGAGCGTCCCTTCTTTATGCCCTGTGACGCACGAGGAGTAGCATGCAGGTGGCTTGCTGCTGCCCGCAGGTCTGATAAGGATCCGAGCAGCTGCTTCTTCTACTAATGTAAACAGGAGCCTGTGGTATAGTTCTTATCTCCATATGTCAGTGTTTGCTCATAAATTTCAGGCCTACAGGTGATACAAATCAAGGCTGTTGAATACAAGCGCGTGGAATAAGTGAGAAGCAATGATAGGCAGAGCTCTGTAGTGTGGAGGGATAGATGTCCAATAATAATAAAACGTATTTATTGCTCGATAGGACACTTCTGTATTTTTCCTTTATAGCACAAATACATCATAATGTTTCTGTTTCTACAATACAGGAAAACTCTTTATTGAGACAGCCACAAATCCGTTCTTCTTAGGGCCAGTTTTTAAAACCTGTGGATGCGTTTTACATGCAGTTTGACTTTGTTACCATTAATAATGTGCGTTTTTTCATGAAATCGCACCTAAAACACTAAAAAAACGCACAGGGCACAAGGCTTCCCAGCACATGTATTATTTATCATAATATGTATGTAAAGTGCTCAGGGCCGCTGATAGGGGGGGACCACCAGTCCTTCTGTAGGGGGTCCTGCACACAGGGGGGCCCAAACAGCAGGAGGAATTAGTGCGGAGGGGCAATTACAGAAGCATGCCCTGTGCGTCTCTCTGCAGCAGCTGAAAGCCAGTTTCTCCCCCTCTTGCTGGCTTTCAGCTACTACAGGGAGAGACAGGGCATTGTTCCTGTAATTGCTTCCCCGACACTGATCCCCCTCCCTATCCTGCTTCTGATCCCCCCATGTCACTGTGCTTCCCCACAACATGTAGGCTTTCCTGTCCTGTAAAAAAAAATGTAAAAAAATAATAGTTAAGCATTGAAATAAATAATTTTAAAAAATTGTAAAATAAAATAATGATAAAAAAACATTTTAATAAAAAGTATAATTTTTATTAAAAACAATTAAAAAAAGGCTAATTCACACATGTTCTCTGTTATGTTTGTGTTCGCTAATAATGATTTTAGTGTATCTTTAGTGAAAATATGGTCTTGATATATTGGGGGGGGGGGCTGCCAGGTAGGCTGTACAGGGCCCCATGATTTCTAACAGCAGCCCTGAAAGTGCTGATAAGTTATGCAGCACTTTACATACATATTGGGAGGAATTTACTAAAACTGGAGTGTGCAAAATCTGGTGCGGCTGTGCACAGAAACCAATCAGCTTCCAGGTTTTAGCCCTGTTTCACATTGACGCTACTTTGAAAATCGCGCTACTTCACTGGAAGTAGCGCAATTTCAAAGTAGCAAGGTCAGCGCGATTTCAGGTGCTACTTGATAGACATTTGTGTGGCTTCATACATAGAATGTCTAGTGAAGTCGCACCTGAAATCGTCAAAAGTAGTGCAGGAACTACTTTTGTAAATCGGTGCGGCACCGCAAAATCGGTGTCGCACCGTTTGGAACAGTACCAATGCCGCCAATAGGCTGCGACTTGCCATGCAATTCGATCTCTCAAATCGCACGACAAATTGCTCCAATGTGAACCTAGGCTTATTGTTAAAACTTAGATGTACAAGATGAAGTTAGAAGCTGATTGGCTACCATGCACAGCTGTACCAGATCCTGAGTGCTCCAGTTTTAGTAAATCTCCTCCATTGCATACCTCCCAACTATTTGAGATGAGAAAGAGGGACACCTATTAGCAAAAGTATGTAGGCATAGGACCCACCCCCTGCCACGCCCCCTTAAAGGAGAATTATACAAAAAGAAGATTCGTTAAACCCACAAGTGCTTTTTTAACCACTATTATTCCTTTATATTGGCTTTTGAAATTTAGAAATGCAGCAATTTAGAAATTGGATTAAAGGTTTAGCGCTTTTTTGAAAGATAGTGCATTTTATATACAACGACTGTAAATAGTTCAGACCAAAATGAGGGACAAATGAGGAGAAAAGAGGGACAGAGCGACTTTGCTCCAAATCAGGGACAGTCCCTCGAAATCAGGGACAGTTGGGAGCTATGCCATTGCACATTCGCATCAGTCCCAGCCGTTGCAGCTCATAATCTAAGATCTATATATCACATGCATACATACACATACTAGGGCCAATTTAGAGAGGAAACAATTAATCTATCAACATGTCTGGAGTGTGGGAGGAAACCAGAGTACCAGAGTACCAGAGTACCCGGAGGAAACCCACACAGGCACAGGAAGGACATTCAAACTCCATGTGTGGGTGGCATTCAAACCAGAACATACATTTAGAAGGTGATGGTCTCAGTGCCGGCCCAAGACATTGTGCTGCCTGGTACCAAGAATAAAAAGCTTCCCCCACCCCAAAAAAAAAATTACGCCCACCAAAATACCCCCACATCCATTATTTTATATCATGATAACTAAAGTGGACCTATCATGGCTCTATACATGTATATAGGAGTATAAAAAGGACTTGTTATGGCTCTATTAATGCAATTAACCCCACAGTGGAGCAGAGAGCGGAACGGGAGGAGCAGTCGGGCAGCAATTAGCCCCACAGTGGAGTGGAGAGTGGAGCTGGCGGAATGGTATGGCGTGCAGGCGGGAAAGTGCTGCCTGGTACAATGGTACCATCGGGTCCCATGGTAGGGCCGGCCCTGGATGGTCTGTAAAAGGATTGAACCCCACACACCCTGATTGTGGAAGAACCCCCGTAACAGTATCAAGGAGGAATTGTTCAAATTGGAGTCATGTACTTGTTCTCATTGGCTTGGATCTCATGCTCATCCAAACACAGGGGTAGATTTGCTAGAATCTGCTGCGCATGGTAGCCAATCAGCATCTAACTTCAGCTTGTTCAATTAGGTTTTGGCAATAAAACCTGTAAGCTGATTTCTATGCAGAGCTGCTCTGGATTTTGCACTGTCCAGTTTTAGTAAATAACCTTGAGTGTTCTGTGCAACCTCATCTGTTTTTATGATTGCTTTTGATCTCATCCGACCCTAAATAAATTCTTGCAAGTTAGATCTAGTAGATTGTATCATTCGTTTGTGGTGGCGTGTATGTCCAGATTGATAGAGTGCCATCCCTGTTATTAACAATAGCAGTTCTAGTTGGGTTATATGAATGAGGCAGGTCACCAAGTGCAGTGACCTACAACAGCCATTGTTCTGCCTTCTGTAGGCTGATGAATGCTGAGCAGTTACTAAGGGATCATGCACCCGTTGCTTTTTGTATTCTTCTAAGAAATTGATTTGTAAGCCGGTTCCAGAAGTCAAATTGATACTTTAGATATGTGTCAAGTAAGTTTTGTTATGAGTCTGTTGAGATAAACCTATTCCCCTCCCTGCATGGAAGTCAAAGAGATTAAAGTTATTTAGTGCGTCTGCGCTTTATGTATTCAAGTCAGTGAAAATCACTGCAATTTCAGTTTTTCTTTGAGTTGACTTTCATTTTACCCTGCATCATAATTTTATCGTTTGAAATTAATTTTATGTTCCCTGGAAAGAGACTTCTGTCCTCTTCCTGCAGCAAATGCTCATTACACAAGTGATTTCATTACAGAGGCACTTTAATGTTCTGAAGCCAATTCACTGGCTAATTTTTATGTGGCCTGTGTTGCAGCAGCAGTTACAGCAATATGTGTTTGTGACGGTATTGTATAAAATATTGCGCAGCATCCATGTGATAGAGGTTGGTGGAAAACCAATGTGTGCGCTGCCAAGTCAAGAGACTTGGAAGATGGAAGACTTTAAGATCTGTTCTGCTAGATGTCTACCTGTTACTTCCATAATATATTATTTTATTCAACTTATTAAATGCTTTATTAATAAGGCAGAGAGCATTTACAATCCTGCGTTATACTCATCTGCGTTATACACCATTATTCTTCTTTTCACTGCTTTATTAAATAAGATAGGCAATGTTTGAAGGATCACACTACCCAAAACCGATATTTCAGTATTGGTGGGAAAAGCTGGGGGAAGGGTTAAACCCACCAATGTTCTAACCATAGGTGTGCGCAGCCTATTGCATTAGGGTGTGCACCTCAAAGCTCCAACACATATGCGTTTGAAATATTTACTGGCCTCTTACCCGCTTTCCATCCTGAAACAATGGGGGGAAAGGGGGATCAAGGGAGCACATGGGGGACCTGGGCAACAGAAGGAAGAGGAACAGGGAATTGTGGGGTGGCGGGGGTGGCATATATTGGTACCAATCCCCTATATTTTCCGCCTGTGGCAGCTAAATGTTGACAAAAGGGAGAGGAGGAGAAGCCTACTTTCAGCTGCTGCAGGAGGAAAATGCAAATCGGTTCCACTAAATTGCACCCCCACCATCTCTCCTGTCCAGGTTCTCAGGGTCGGCAATAAAGGATTGTGGTTTACCTGTCACCTGCCCACCAATGACAGGTTGCCAATCCCAGGATTTGGGTGTGCCCAGGCACACCTGACACACCCCTTGTGCACGCCTATGGTTCTAACCATCAGATGGTCTGCTAGAAAGATTTTCACAGTTGAGGTGCCAGCTCCAGCTGTATGAAAGTTTTTTTAGGAATGTTACATTAGGGAAACTGATGCTGGAGGAACGAGACTCCTCGCTGAAACAACAAGAGATAGAAATTGGAGAGGCAAAGATTATAGGGAGATCTCACACCCAAACTTTATGTGATACCCACCCCGCATCTGTATCTAGAGAAGTTAGACTCCTAAGATGGAAAAGAAGAGGCATAGATATGGGAAGATCTCACTATAGAGTCCCCAGACTCTCTAAGAGACCCACCCATATTTGCAACATGAGGAGTTAAGCCCCGTACACAAGATCGTAATTTCCGATGGAAAAAGTCAATGGAAATTCCAACTGTGTATATGCCCCATCGGAGTAATTCCATCGGAAATTCCGATGAATTCCATCGGAGTTTACATAGAAAACATGTTCTATTTTACTCCGATGGAATTCCGTCGGAATTCCGATATGAATTTGGTCAGATAAAGGTTCGATCGTGTGTACAGGGCATAAGACTCCAGAGATAGAAGGGGATGAGGCATAAATCTGGGGAGATCTCACTACAGGAGTCCTCAAACTTTATTTGAGACCCAACTCCATCTGTATCATGAGGAGTAAGACTCTAAAGATGGAGAGAGAAGAGGCATAAATCTGTGAAAACCCCACAGTAGAGTCCCCAGACTCTCTGAGAGACCCACCCATATTTGCAATAGGAGGAGTAAGACTCCAGAGATAGAAGGGGATGAAGCATAGATCCGGGGAGATCTCATTACAGGAGTCCTCAAACTTTATTTGCGACCCACCCCCATCTGTATAATGAGGAGTAAGACTCCAAAGATGGAAAGAGAAGAGGCATAAATCTGTGAAAATCCCACAGTAGAGTCCCCAGACTCTCTGAGAGACCCACCCATATTTGCAATAGGAAGAGTAAGACTCCAGAGATGGAAGGGTATGAGGCACAGATCTGGGGAGATCTCACTATAGGAGTCCCCAAACTCTATGAGAGCTGTTCCATCTATATCTGCAATACGAGGAGTAAGACCCCCAAGGTTGGAAAGGGAAGAGGCAGAGATCAGAGGGAGATCCTTAAACTTTATGCGAGACCCACCCATATCTGCATCACAAGAAGACACCCAAGATGGGAAAGAAAAGGCAAACATCTGGGAAGAGCTCACTATAGGAATCCCCAGACTCTCTGAGAGACCCACCCCTATTTTCAATATGAGGACTAAGACTCCAAAGGTGGAAGGGGACACGGCATAGATTTGGGGGATCACACTATAGGAGTCCCCAAACTCTAAAGAGAAATCCCACCCATATCTGCAAAACAAGGAGTAAGACTCCAAAGATGGAAAGGGAAAAAGCAAAACTCAGAGGGAGATCTCACCACAGGAGTCCCCAAACTTTATTTGAGACCCACTCCCGTCTGCATCACGAGAAGTAAGACTCCAAAGATGGAAAGGGAAGACTATAGGAGTCCCCAAACTCTCTGAAACCCACCCATATTTCAACATGAGGAGAAAGACTTCAAAGAAGGAAGGGGAAGAGGCATAGATTTGGGAGATCTCACTATAAAAATCCCCAAACTTTATCAGAGACCCACCTATAATTGCAACACTAGGAGTTAGGCCTCGTACACACGATCGAGTTTCTCGGCAAAAACCAGCAAGAAACTTGCTGGGAGATATTTTTTGCAGAGGAAACCGGTCGTGTGTACATTTTCGTCGAGGAAACTGTCGAGAAACTCGACGAGCCAAAAAGAGAGCATGTTCTCTATTTCCTTGATGGGAATGGAGAAAATTGGCTTGTCGAGTTTCTCGACGGCTTCACAAGGAACTCGACGAGCAAAACGATGTGTTTCGCCCGTCGAGTTTCTTGGTCGTGTGTACGAGGCCCAAGACTCCAAAGATGGAGAGGGAAGAATCAGAGATAAGAGAGAGATCTCGTTACAAAAATCCTCAAATTTTATGACAGACCCACCCATATCTGCAATACTAAGGGTAAGGCTCCAAAGAAAGAAAGGGTAGAAACAGAGATTAGAGGGAGATCTCACTACGAGAGTCCCCAAACTCACTCGTATCTCTCAGACCCTTTAAAGGCCAATTCAAGTTCAGATAATTCTAGTTGGGGAAAAAGAACAGTTATGTATTTTACCAACAGCTGTTTGTCCTTCTGTTTGGCTGCGGGATTGCATTGATGTGTGATAAAATATAAATAGTGTAGTAATTAGTAAAGCTGTATTTGCAGACACTTTAGAATCTTGCTTCAATGGTTCCAACATGTAAACTAGATAATTACCATCTAATACAACATATGTGTTGGCAAAGTAAAAATTCTGTATTGAGCTGAAGTTAATTATAATGGTTCAAAATGTTGGTGTTTCTACACTAGAAATCTATCCTTTGTGTACTTTGAAGTGCATATGAAGCACTCTCTTGCATTTGAATGGTTATTTATTTCCCTTTTTTTTCTGTTATGTAACCTTGTTGTACATATTTAGGAAGTGCAGCCTGTGTGTACATTAATAGGAATTAGTTACGTCTGTAAATGATTAGTAAAGCCATTCCCTGAGTTTCCTATCAGACAAAAGTTTGATGCTTGTAATGTCAGCATCTCTATTGGGGGCTGAGATTTAACTGAAGATAAGTGTAGTCCAAGGACATGGATCCAGATTCAGTACAGTATTACTAAACGGGAGCCTTCTAAATCCAGTTAGCATATGTTTGGCGCCCTTGCTAAATCCCAGGTTAAACTGGCAAACACTGACACCAGCACTGAGATAGAGAACACTGACACCAGCACTGAGATAGAGAACACTGACTCCAGCACTGAGATAGAGAACACTGACTCCAGCACCGAGATAGAGAACACTGACACCAGCACTGAGATAGAGAACACTGACACCAGCACTGAGATAGAGAACACTGACTCCAGCACTGAGATAGAGAACACTGACTCTAGCACCGAGATAGAGAACACTGACACCAGCACTGAGATAGAGAACACTGACACCAGCACTGAGATAGAGAACACTGACTCCAGCACTGAGATAGAGAACACTGACTCCAGCACTGAGATAGAGAACACTGACACCAGCACTGAGATAGAGAGCACTGACTCCAGCACTGAGATAGAGAACACTGACTCCAGTACTGAGATAGAGAACACTGACTCCAGCACTAAGATAGAGAACACTGACACCAGCACTGAGATAGAGAACACTGACTCCAGCACTGAGATAGAGAACACTGACTCCAGCACTGAGATAGAGAACACTGACACCAGCACTGAGATAGAGAGCACTGACTCCAGCACTGAGATAGAGAACACTGACTCCAGCACTGAGATAGAGAGCACTGACTCCAGCACTGAGATAGAGAGCACTGACTCCAGCACTGAGATAGAGAGCACTGACTCCAGCACTGAGATAGAGAACACTGACTCCAGCACTGAGATAGAGAACACTGACTCCAGCACTGAGATAGAGAACACTGACTCCAGCACTGAGATAGAGAACACTGACACCAGCACTGAGATAGAGAGCACTGACTCCAGCACTGAGATAGAGAACACTGACTCCAGCACTGAGATAGAGAGCACTGACACCAGCACTGAGATAGAGAGCACTGACTCCAGCAGTGAGATAGAGAACACTGACTCCAGCACTGAGATAGAGAACACTGACACCGGCACTGAGATAGAGAACACTGACTCCAGCACTGAGATAGAGAACACTGACTCCAGCACTGAGATAGAGAACACTGACTCTAGCACCGATATAGAGAACACTGACACCAGCACTGAGATAGAGAACACTGACACCAGCACTGAGATAGAGAGCGCTGACTCCAGCACTGAGATAGAGAACACTGACTCCAGCACTGAGATAGAGAACACTGACACCAGCACTGAGATAGAGAGCACTGACTCCAGCACTGAGATAGAGAGCACTGACTCCAGCACTGATATAGAGAACACTGACTCCAGCACTGAGATAGAGAACAATGACACCAGCACTGAGATAGAGAACACTGACACCAGCACTGAGATAGAGAGCACTGACTCCAGCACTGAGATAGAGAGCACTGACTCCAGCACTGATATAGAGAACACTGACTCCAGCACTGAGATAGAGAACACTGACTCCAGCACTGAGATAGAGAACACTGACACCAGCACTGAGATAGAGAACACTGACACCAGCACTGAGATAGAGAACACTGACACCAGCACTGAGATAGAGAACACTGACACCAGCACTGAGATAGAGAACACTGACTCCAGCACTGAGATAGAGAACACTGACACCAGCACTCAGATAGAGAACACTGACACCAGCACTGAGATAGAGAACACTGACACCAGCACTGAGATAGAGAACACTGACACCAGCACTGAGATAGAGAACACTGACTCTAGCACCGATATAGAGAACACTGACACCAGCACTGAGATAGAGAACACTGACACCAGCACTGAGATAGAGAGCACTGACTCCAGCACTGAGATAGAGAACACTGACTCCAGCACTGAGATAGAGAACACTGACACCAGCACTGAGATAGAGAGCACTGACTCCAGCACTGAGATAGAGAGCACTGACTCCAGCACTGATATAGAGAACACTGACTCCAGCACTGAGATAGAGAACACTGACACCAGCACTAAGATAGAGAACACTGACACCAGCACTGAGATAGAGAGCGCTGACTCCAGCACTGAGATAGAGAGCACTGACATCAGCACTGAGATAGAGAGCACTGACACCAGCAATTTAAAGCTCTTAATATATGCAATTTCTACAGTAAAACATTTTTATCGCTTGAATAATTTTTCCCGTTATGGGCGTAAGTGGGGCCTCGTGTTTAGGTTTTGCTTAAGGCCTCACAAAGCCTAGCGCCGCCTCTGCCTCCTGCGCACATACAGGCTCACGTTTGCTGGTTTATCCCAAAGCACATGATGGTGGTGCAGTCTTTGTGACGCTATGGCTGCATTCACACCTCGGCGTACTAAATCGCAGCGTTTTGTCCCGCGAATTTGGGCGACAAATATCAGCGTTTTGTACCGCGATTCGCCGCGATTGTGAATGCAGCCTTCACCCCCTCTATGGAGAAGGTTCACATCTCCTATGCCGAACGCCGAAAGACGCCTGAAAAAAAGGTACGGGACGTTTTTTCAGGCGGCAGGCGTTCGGCGTGGAGATGTGAACCATCTCCATGGAGGGCAATGTTACATCATCCCTCTGGCGTGTCGGGGCGGCAGCGGGCGTCACACCACAGGCGACAAAACGCCTAGGTGTGAATGGGCTTTAACTGTACAATACTCTGGTACAGCAGGTTGCATTTTGAATGGCAGCAGCAGTCCCGGGACCTTGGCTTGTTGTTGTATCTGGATGGGTATCAGAGATGAGTAATACAGCGAGATCATAGTGTAATTTAAAGACTGTATGTCATTCCTGATATTACTAATACCCATTTCTGCAGTATCATACTATATGCAGTAGGCTCCTTTTCCCAGAAATTCATGGTTATAATCTATTGGACTGCCTTAAACCAAAGGGAGGGGAGGTGGAACAGATTCCTTTTATCTTTAGAAAGAGATTTTGTTTCTTTTAACTTTATAGAGAAATGGTAAATATGGTGAAAAGGTGTTTTAAAGAGTACGATAAACGTGGAGCAAATGTTAGTTTCTTGCTGGTGTTTTAAAGTAACTTAACATTGACTAGATGTGTGCATTTATCTAGCACTGATGGGGTTAACTAAACTGCTTGCGAGTGTATTAGTGCGCCAATTCCTGGTGAATGTAGTGAGGGTTCGGAGCCGTCATCCGGAGTCCCTTTTGGTAAGGAGCATTGATTCCTTTCACCGCAGTTCTATAGGGAGGAACAATACGGTCAGCTTGCCAGCATAAGGATGAGCAATTACAGACATGAAAGCAGCATGGGCATAGTTTTATGTCATATAGAAGAACACACTGTGCTATTTCACAACTACAGCTACTTTCTGGGACTGGGGATAAGGATTTACTTGATGAAACAGAAGGAGCTGCTCAATGACTAAGTGAACTGACAGCAAAGTAGTGACATGAGACACTTGTGATGTCACAATGTGACATGACAGACGGCTGGAGATCCCAGGATTGGGCGGCTGCTGGGCTCCTTCTAATGATGGACAAGCTAACTGCAGCCTTCCTTTGTTCAATGTATAATCTGTAGCAGGGAATCGATGGACTGGGATGCTTACAATTAGGATTATCACATTTTATTTTCTATAATGATTCAAAAAAAAATATTGTTTTCAATCACTTTTATTTATTTTTTTATAAATACATACATACATACATTTTCACAGTTTGACATACATTTACCATTGCTTTTCCTCCTAAATGTCAGCTTAGATCCTTGTCGTACATTATGGGGTCTATTAATCCAATTATATTTCTCATACCTTTCCCATATTACTCTATGGGGTAGATTCACATAGATTTTGGCCGGCGTAGCGTATCTCAGATACACTACGCCGCCGTAAGTTTGAGCAGCAGGTCCTGTATTCACAAAGAACTTGCGCTGTAACTTACGGCGGCGCAGTGTAACTGGGCCAGCGTAAGCCCGCCTAATTCAAAATAGGCTGGTTGGGGGCGTGTTCTATGTAAAATACTAGTGACCCCACGTATTTGACATTTTAACGAACGGCGCATGGATGTATCCCAGTGCGCATGCTCCAAATGACGTCGGCAAATCGTCATGCTTTCGGCGTGAACGTAAATTACTGCCAGCCCCATTCACGGATGAGTTACGCAAATGACGTAAAATTTGAAAAATTTTACGCGGTTCCGACGTCCATACTTAACATTGGCTGCGCCATGTTTTTGGTACTTTATCTTTACGCCTGAAAACCCCTTACGTAAACGGCGTATCTTTACTGCGACAGCCGGGCGTACATTCGTGAATAGGTGTATCTAGCTGATTTACATATTTCTAGGCGTAAATCAGCGTACACGCCCCTATCGGCCAGCGTAAATATGCAGTTAAGATACGACGGCGTAGGAGACTTACACCGGTCGTACCTTAGCAACATTTAAGCGTATCTCAGTTTGAGCATACGCTTAAAGTTGCGACGGCGGGGATTCGGACTTACGACGGCATATCTACTGATATGCCCGTCGTAAGTCTTTGTGAATCTACCCCTATGTTTTCTTCCAGAGTTCTATATTCTCCTCACCCATCCTCATTTACTCTAACATACAAACAAAAAAAATAATAATAATTAATAAATATATATTGTAATGCTCATTGTACCTGCTCTGCCAGGTAAACATCCAGAGAATCTGTTTTCCACAAAAAAATTACATACATATTGTAAGTGTCTTTGTACAAACTCTTGGAAAGCAGGAAGATTGGCACTCGAACCCCAGGGTTATCCTATTGGTATGAGAATTTAAAGGTGGTATTTGGACAGAGAGTTTGGATTCTTAGCTGGCAGCTTTTCCATGGCAAATGATGTTTACAGTTTCCTTAAGCCTCGTACACACGACCAAGGAACTCGACGGGCGAAACACATCGTTTTCCTCGTCGAGTTCCTTGTTAGGCTGTCGAAAAACTCGACAAGGCAAGTTTCTCCATTCCCATCGAGGAAATAGAGAACTTGCTCTCTTTTTGGCTCGTCGAGTTTCTCGACAGTTTCCTCGACGAAAATGTACACACGACCGGTTTCCTCGGCAAAAAAATATCTCCCAGCAAGTTTCTTGCTGGTTTTTGCAGAGAAACTCGGTCGTGTGTACGAGGCCCTAGGTTGTACCTAACAGGGGCGGACTGACAACTCATGGGGCCCCCGGGCAATAGGAGATTATGGGACCCCTGGGCAATAGGAGATTATGGGGCCACCAGGTAATAGATTATGGGGCCACACAGTAAAAACACACACACACACACATACAGTATACATACACAGTATACACACAATATACACACACAGTATACATATACACAGAATACACATACACACACTGAAAAGGTACTGGAGAGGCGGGCAGCTATTATCTTGGGATTTAAAAAAAACACAGATTTTTACATACTGTCCCTGGTTTTACTGAGGCTGGCAACCCTGATGGAGCCCCCTAGTGGCATGGGGCCCTCGGGCAGTGCCCGAGTGCCCGAATGGTCAGTCCGCCCCTGGTACCTAAATAGATCTTAGATTAAGATCTAAAAATGCAATTCAATTAATTAAAGGAAGATCCAATGCGTTTTGGGGCCTCGGAAATGCCACCCTCATCCAGGCTAAAACAGCAGAAATATTAATATATTTAGTATAGTATATTAGTATTATAGTATAGTTATATATGTATTTCTGTTGTTTTGTTAGCCCTGATGAGTGAAGCATTTTTTAGCCCCCCAAAATACATTGGATCTATCCTTTATCCTAATTCATACTGCAAAAATGATATACCTGGACAATGAAATCCTATTTGTACAAGTTCTGGTCAGGGGGACATCCAGTTTTCTAGAATTATCCTTACATGCACTGTGAGCCACATTGTTTAAGCTCATAGATCCCTTTGTCCATCTTTCCTCCTCAGCTGTTCTTCTTTTTGGTTTGATGTGTAGACCTCTATAAAAAAAAAATACTACCAGAAGTGTTCTATTACAATAAATATTTTGTCCAGCCTCTAGATGATTGCATTTCCTTTTTTTAAAAGAATCACATTTTCTAGAATAAATATTGCAATTCCCATTGTATCAACTCCGATCTGGGGGGCATCCGAGAATGCTTTCTAGAATTATTCATATGCACGTTGTAAGTTTCATTGTATCGGCTCTGACTAGAAAGACATCCAACGAATATTATTTACAGGATTTATATAGCACCAACAGTTTATGCAGCGCTTTACAATGTAGAGGGGCAACAGCACAATTACAATACAGTTCAATACAGAAGGAATAGGAGGGCCCTGCTCATGGAGCTTACAATCTAAAGGGAGGGGAAGGTGGTACAATTGGTAATAGCTGCGGGGAATTACCTGATGGAGGTGACTTAGGTACAGTTCTTATGCCGGGTACACACGAGAGGATTTATCCGCGGATACGGTCCACCGGACCGTTTCCGCGGATAAATCCTCTGAGGATTTCGATCCGCTGGATTGTACTCACCATCAGATCGAAATCCGCGCCGAATTTACACCGCGGTGACGTGTCGCGCGTCGCTGTCATATAAGCAATTCCACGCATGCGTCAAATCATTACGACGCATGCGAGGGATGGGTTCGGACGGATCGATCCGGTGAGTCTGTACAGACCACCGGATCGATCCGCTGGAGCCGATTCCAGTGGATAGATTTCTTAGCATGCTAAGAAATTTTTATCCGCTGGAAATCGGTCGGCCCGAAATATATCCACGGATAAATATCCGCTGGATCGTACACACCAGCGGATCTATCCGCTGAAACCGATCCGCGGATCAATTTCAGCGGATCGATCCTCTCGTGTGTACGGGGCCTTAGGTGGAGGTGGGTTAAGCTTCCCTAAATAAGTGAGTATTCAGGGATCGCCTAAAGACGGACAGGGTGGGGGCTGTCTGGGAGTTCCAGAGGATAGGAGAGGTTTTGGAGAAGTCTTGGAGGGGAGCACGGGAAGAGGGGACAAGAGAGCTGGGGAGGAGCGGAGAGGACAATTTGGGCTATCTGGAGATGGGGTTGGTGATGTAGCACGGGGCGATGTTGTGGATGTCCTTGTATGTTGTGGTTAGTATTTAGAATTTTATTCTAGAAACTCTTTTATAGAATTATTTATATAGACATTGTAAGTCTCATTGTACCGGCTCTGATCAGGGAATCTTCCAGAGAATATGTTTACTAGAATTATTCATATACACATTGCATGTGTCCTTGTACAGTCTCTGACCAGGAGGACATCCAAAGAATATGTTTTCCAGAATTATATATATAGACATTGTAAGTGTCATTGTACCAGTTCTGACCAGGGGGACATTCAGAGAATATGTTGTTTTGGCTAATTTATATATACATTGGGGGTTATTTACGAAAGGCAAATCCACTTTGCACCTCAAGTGCACTGCAAGTGCAGTCGCTGTAGATCGCTGTAGATCTGAGGGGAAGATCTGAAATGCGGGGAAGCTCTGCTGATTTTATTGTCCAATCATGTGCAAGCTAAAATGCTGTTTTTTATTTTCCTTGCATGTCCCCCTTTAGATCTACTGTACTTGAAAGTGCACTTTCAGTACACTTTCAAGTGCACTTGCAGTGCACCTGTAGTACAAAGTGGATTTGCCTTTCGTAAATAACCCCCATTGTGTCTCATTATACCAGCAATGCTTATTTGGACATCCGGAGAATAAAGAAATGTTGGGGAGTAATTAGTGCACATCAGAGAGCACAACACATGTAACCCAAAACATTTGCTTCCCCCATCCATACAAGGGACACTGCCATAATTGTATTATGATTGTATTCAAGTAATTGTAGCAAATCAAAACGTAAACATGTAATTTGATGTGTATCCAATGTGATCTCTAACATTAGTATAATGATAACCTATGGAAAAAATGGTGTGTTTTATGTAATAAAACTACAGTAAAACCTTGGTTTGCGAGCATAATTCGTTCCAGAAACATGCTTGTAATCCAAAGCACTTGTATATCAAAGCATTTTTTTACAGGGTATAAAAGAGAAGAGAGGCACCTCTAAGGCCTCATACACACGACCGAGAAACTCGACGGACTAAACACATTGAGTTCCTCGTCGGGTTCCTTGTTAGGCTTGTCGATGAACTCGACAAGCTTGCTTTGCGTACACACAGTCAAGCCAAAATCTCCTCGTTCTCAAACGCGGTGACTACAACACATACAACGGCAGGGGAAGTTCGATTCCACTTGGGGCTGCTTTTGCTAATTTCATGTGTTTGCGTGTTAAATAAAAGTTTGGTAAGAGACGATTTGCACTTTTCAGTCTGTTATAGCTTGAAAAATGTGTTATCTCCATTACAAATGCTACTTTTACTCCCGTCTCATACTTTATTCTGAGCAAGCGCGGGTTTCTTAGCATACAGACGTCCGAGTTTCTCGTTGAAAACCAGCCCGACGAGAAACTCGACGAGCTAATTCAGACTCCCGTCGAGGAAATAGAGAACTTGCTCTCTTTTTGACTCGTCGAGTTTCTCGACAGTTTCCTCGACGAAAATGTACACACGACCGGTTTCCTCGGCAAAAAAATATCTCCCAGCAAGTTTTTTGCAGAGAAACTCGGTCGTGTGTACGAGGCCTAAGTATAGCAATACGTTTCTAAATGTTGTCCCTTCATTAAATGTAACCACATTGCTACAATTAGAGGCGCCTCTCTTCTTTTTTATACCCAGTTGTGACATGACGCTACTTGTATATCAAGACATCGTTTGTATATCAAGGCAAAATTTATTAAAACATTTTGCTTGTCTTGCAAAACGCTCTCAAACCAAGGTTTTACTGTAGTTGTATAATGCCTATACACATTGTATGATGCCTTGCCATGAACACATATAAAGACATTGCTTTAAATCTAATTAAATAGAAAACAATGACCTAAACCTTACATTAATTCATCTTATTAGTGAAAAGGAAAGAAAGAAAGTTGGACAGCATTTTACCAAATCACCAGATGGACAATAGCATTTATTTAATGATAAAGATTGATGGTTTCCGTCACTGGTCCTGTGTCTGATTCATCTTGGATGACACCCAGGAAGCTGCTTTTTTGTTGGCATGCGTGTCCGCTGCTACATATGTAATGCACGCTTTTTGTGTGTGCTGCGGAGTCTCTTACTAGAGATTCTGTGACCGTTGCAGTCAATGGCTAAGTGTGCAGATTATTTTGCTGCTTTTCTTGCTTTTTCTGTTAATTACTTCAGTTAGTTGAAGTATATTGCATGTCTCTGCATAGAGAAGGAAGTGAAGGAAGTGCTTAGGCATAATTGTGTGTGATAATCCAATTACTAATGGAGGGAGTATTCACTGTTGATGGCCTTTCCGTGTCATGCTTAGCCCATCAAGAATGAAAGCTTCCCCATTAGTAACTGGATTACTGGACACAATTATGCATTCATGCTTTTTCACGCTTTCTTCATGGTAATGTGTTTAACCTAGCTGCTGTTTTGAGTGTTTGTATGGTAGATCTCTTAAAGCTGAACACTATAATAAGCAAGCATCGTCTAAATACAAGAGGCATGTGTATTCTTACTTGGTGTCAGTGCCGGCCCAAGAAATTGTGCTGCCTGGTACCAAGAATGAAATGCTGCCCCCCCAAAAAAAAAATTACGCCCACTAAAATGCCCCCACATCCATTATTTTATATCATGATAACTAAAGTGGACCTATCATGGCTCTATACATGTATATAGGAGTATAAAAAGGACCTGTTATGGCTCTATTCATGCAATTAACCCCATAGTGGAGTGGAGAGCGGAACGGGAGGAGCGGTCGGGCGGCAATTAGCCCCACAGTGAAATGGAGAGTGGAGCTGGCGGAATGGGATGGCGTGCAGGCAGGAAATTTGCTGCCCCCCTGAAAGTGCTGCCTGGTACAATGGTACCATCGGGTCCCATGGTAGGGCCCGCCCTGCTTGGTGTGCTTTGTGATTTCTTCCAGATCTGTGCAGTGATCTAGCATGAAACCTCTCTGCAGGAAGTTCCTGTACTAATACCTGCTTTCTCTCTTTGTGCTGGGTCACTGGTCTTGTCGCCGCCTCTTCCTGTAGTTTTCTGAAGGCAGCCTGTAGTGGGTGAGGCCTGATGGGCCCCTCCTATAGTGTGCTTTCTGCTGAGGCTATGTGCAGCACTGTGGTGATGCCACTGAAACTTTTACAAAGCAATAAATGGGTTTGCAAAGACATTTGGTACACACAAAGTGGATTTATATTCTTTGCAGCTATTATAAGAGATGCATGTGTTTTTTTTTTATTATTCATACTTGCCTAGGTGGATGCAGCATCGATCCACATCTGTCCCCTGGTGCCTATAACACTGATGCCGCGTACACACGACCATTTTTAATGGTCTAGAAAAAACAAAGTTTTTTTCAACCCGATTATTGTTAAGCCGGCCTTGCCTACACACGATCGTGAAAAAAAATGCTCTAGCAAAGCGCGGTGACGTACAACACGTACAACGGCACTATCAAGCCTCGTACACACGACCGAGCATCTCGACGGGCGAAACACATAGTTTTGCTCATCTAGTTCCTTGTTTGGCTGTCGAGGATGTCGGCGAGCCAAATTTCTCCATTGCCATCGAGGAAAAAGAAGACATGCTCTCTTTTTGGCTTGACGAGATCCTCGACAGTTTCCTCGACGAAAAGTGTACAAAGAGATAGGATGGCCAAAGGGATAGGATGGCCAAACGAGTGGCAACTCTTCAACAATTTCCACCACTTCCAAACAGATTGGAATCAAAATCCTAAGTGACAGTATGGAAATTGGTGGCTTCAATTAACCGCATGGAGATGGAATCCAAATTGCATGGAAAAAAAAGGGTAAAAAAAATTGGATCACTTTCAATGAAATTGTCATTTTATTTTTCAGCATTACATGTTTTAATAACCTGTATTGAAGCTGCTAAATTATAGCCCAGTTTAATTAAAAAATAACAATTTAGGTAGACGATCATGGCTAGGAGATTCTCGATGGACTGAAGCGGTTAAAATTGCTTGATAATGTGTGGCCAGCTTTAGTGTGAGGCCTCGTACACACGGCCGAGGAACTCGACGTGCCAAACACATCGAGTTCCTCGGCCAGTTCAGCACTGAAGCCGCCGAGGAGCTCGGCGGGGCGAGAGCTCCCATAGAACAACGAGGAAATAGAGAACATGTTCTCTATTTCCTCGCCGAGCTCCTCGTCGGCTTCCTCGGCCGAAAGTGTACACACGGCCGGGTTTCTCGGCAGAATTCAGCCATAAACTCGGTCGGAAGCTGAATTCTGCCGAGGAAACTGGTCGTGTGTACGGGGCCTGAGGGTTGGTGAAACAAAGGCAGTTTTTGTGAGGGTAAGAGAAAGTTACAGAGGTTAGCCCTTGCAGACTATTAACAATCTTATGTTTACACACTTATAGCTAGATTCATAGAGAGTTACGGAAGTGTATTAAGCGTATTCTGGAAACCAGATACGCTTAAATTAGGCTAAGATACGAGCGGCGTAAGTCTCCTACGCCGTCGTATCTTAAAGTGTAATTTTTAGGCTGGCCGCTAGGTGGCTCTTCCGTTGAGTTGGGCGTAGAATATGTAAATGACTAGATACGCCGATTCACGAACGTACGTGCGCCCGTCGCCGTAAAGATACGCCGTTTCCGTAAGAGATACGCTGCGTAAAGATAAAGCTGCCCCTAGGAGGCGTAGTCAATGTTAAGTATGGCCGTCGTTCCCGCGTCGAAATTTGAAAATTTTACGTTGTTTGCGTAAGTCGTCTGTGAATGGGGCTGGACGTAATTTACATTCACTTCGAAACCAATACGTCCTTGCGGCGTACTTTGGAGCAATGCACACTGGGATATGTACACGGACGGCGCATGCGCCGTTCGTAAAAAACGTCAATCACGCCAGGTCACGAGTATTTAACATAAAACACGCCCCCCATCCTCATTTGAATTAGGCGCGCTTACGCCGGCCATATTTACGCTATGCCGCCGTAAGTTAGGAGGCAAGTACTTTGTGAATACAGTACTTGCCTCTCTGACTTAAGGCGGCGTAGCGTAAATACGCTACGCTACGCCGCCTTAAAGTTGCGGCGGCGTCTTTGAATCTAGGTATTAATTTGGAATTCCTCTGAATATTTGCCTCCTGAATCCTCATGACAAAACCCCCTTGACATCCTAACTACCCTATTTATATAGATATATAGATATATATACACTATACTATATTACCAAAAATATTAAGACGCCTGCCTTTTGCACACACATGAACTTTAATGGCATCCCAGTCAATATTGAGTTGGCCCACCTTTTGCAGTTATAACAGCTTCAACTCTTCTGGGGAGGCTGTCCACAAGGTTTAGGAGTGTGTCTATAGGAATGTTTGACCATTCTTCCAGAAGGGCATTTATAAGGCCAGGTACTGATGATGGACAAGAAGGCCTCCACTCTAATTCATCCCCAAGGTGTTCTATCAGTTCTATCTATCCTCCACCCCAAACATGCCCTTCCATGTCTTTATGGTCCTTGCATTGTGCACTGGTCCAAACCATTTAGTGGAGATATGATTATGGGGTTGTTTTTCAGGGGTTGGGCTTGGCCCCTTAGTTCCAGTAAAGGGAACTCTTAAGGCATCAGCATACCAAGACATTTTGGACAATTTCATTCTCCCAACTTTGTGGGAACAGTTTGGGGATGGCCCCTTCAGTCCTGACCTCAACCCGATAGAACACCTTTAGGATATATTAGAGCGGAGACTGTGAGCCAGGCCTTCTTGTCCACATCAGTACCTGACCTCACAAATGTGCTTCTGGAAGAATGGTCAAACATTATCATAGACACACTCCTAAACATATATAAATATATATATATATATATATATATATATATATATATATATATATATATATATATATATATATATATATATATATATATATATATATATATATTGCAGAAAAGTTATTTTTACAAGGACATTTTCCAGTGGAAAATTCCTTAGCAGTAGTTAAATATTTTTCTTCCTAGAAGTGTTAGTCAAGCACATGACTAGATTTTAACCAAGGGGAATTACTTGTCCTCCTATATAAAATGTTAGTATCTCAATGAAATATAGGCTATCCTGTGATTGATGGAGTTTGTGCTCTTGCTTGTCGACCCAGTTTTATACTTCTATGATAAACGTCCTGTATTACCTTCGAACAAGGTGTATGAGTGTATGAAGAATTTTCTTTCATGTTTCACCTTATATACAGTTAATGGCTTAGTGATTTCTGAGTTACTTAAATAATCCCTTGATAATGTGATGTCATTTTTTAAGCAATTGCATTTGACAAGCTAATATACTAGAATATTGGACAAGACAGAACTAAAACAATGAATGCAAATGGAGTCAGATAAGTCAAATTAGAAACAATACATACATAAAATATTGTTTTGGATCACTAGTACATGGTTTGCACTTAAAGAGGAACTATACTGCATCTGAACACCACAAACCAAGAATGCAATTAAATTCATTTGTAATATTCAAACTCCCCTGTCCATCCATATTTTCATGCTTTATGTTGCTGAGAAATCACTTTGAAAAACACCTCCGTAGCTTTTCTGGCCATGGCCATCTTGAGTAAGGGCAGATGATTTCTGTAGCATTTACTTCCTGGAATTCACCTGCCTTTAGCTCAGGTATGCATGCAGGAGGGTCTGCTTAGCTGAGAAGCCCCCTACTCCTCTCCTGAAGATAGTCAATGTTTGAGGGAGTCAATTTTCCCTTTCCACTTCCACAAATTGGCCAAAGACCTTAGAAAGTAGTCAAAAATGCAACACAGTATAGCCACCTTAAAGAGGAACTGTAGTCTGCTCACATAATTTGTGATAAAACATTGTTGCCATTCTGAAGCTTCCTTCCAACCACTTTGCATGTTATGTTATTTTATATATACTGTGATTCTGTACTTGCCAAATTTTCTGCAGAAATCTCCGTCCACTGAGTCTGGCTGCAACCATTTTAACTGTGGGCAGCTGGAGCTGCTGCCTGTTCACTTCCTGGATTTACACAGAGGCACACCTCCAGCTCTGCAACCCTGCAGCTCTCATTTCCCCTTTTGTGACTCACCCCCCCTCCATTCCTGGCAAAGAGAGAGAGAGCTGTGCATGATGTCATAAGCCTAGGCTTGTTACCACACAGGAATCAGGAAGTGTTTTTTACTACCAAAGTTAAAACAAGAGTAAAAGATTTAATAGATAGAAAGTTGAAAAAATGACTAAAGATCCACTTTAAAGTGGTTGTAAACCTTGTGAAATTTGAACAAAGCACATATATCTGTAGTGTTTACTTGTCTCTCTACAAAGCTCTTAACCTCCTGGGCGGTGTTCCCGAGTCTGACTCGGGGTGAGATTTTTGGGCTAGGATCGGTAACCCCGAGTCAGACTCGGGCTCGCCTCGCTGGATGTACAGGGAGTTTTACTTACCTTGTCCCTGGATCCAGCGATGCCACCGCGCTGTGTGAGCGAGCGGGACCTCGCTCGATTCACACAGCGTCCTCCTGTGCCGCCGATCTCCGTTCCCTGCGACGTTACGACGCACGGGGACGGAGAACGGCGCCAAATTTAAAAAGGTAAACAAACACATTACATACAGTATACTGTAATCTTATAGATTACAGTACTGTATGTAAAAAATACACACCCCCCTTGTCCCTAGTGGTCTGCCCAGTGTCCTACATGTACTTTTATATAATAAAAACCTTTCTTTCTCCCTGCAAACTGTAGATTGTCCATAGCAACCAAAAGTGTCCCTTTATGTCAAAAATTGTTTTAGATCGGCTAGAAAACAGCGATAATAAATTATAATCACTTGCAGAATTGTGCGATAGCGATTTGTGGGGAAATTCGTCATAAAAAAAAAAATAATGACAGCGACAATTCTGCAACTGAGCAAATTTCAGTGATTTTGAGTTGATTACATTATTGGATATTTTTTATTAGAATTATATTATTATTTTTTATAATTATTTATAATTATTTATTATATTATAATTTATAATTTTGTTTTTAAAAAAATGTCATACCCGAGATGCCTACTAGTCTCTTGTTTGGTCAGATTTAAGTGAGTTATTCCTAAAAATTACAGACCTACAGTATAAAACACCAAATTTCCTTGCAAATAATGGTACCGCTTTCAGCATTTTTTTTCTGAAAGAATCATACCGCCAGGGAGGTTAATAGAAGAAAGGACTTTGCTCACTTTGGAAACAGCAGCTCGGCACTTAATGCTATTATTAAACTTATGATCTACCAAAACCGCCAGATCCTTCTCCACCATTGATTCCCCCAGTTGTACTCCTCCTAGTATGTATGATGCATGCATTTTCTTACCCCCAAGTGCATAACTTTACATTTATCAACATTAAACCTCATTTGCCACTTAGTTGCCCAATCAAACAGTGCATTGAGTTTGTCTTGTAAATTGGAGACATCCTGTAAAGATGTTATTCCACTGCATAGCTTGGTGTCATCTGCAAAGACAGAGCTGGTACTTGTAATCCCAGACCCAATATCATTAATAAAGACATTATAAAGAAAATTTATAAAAACCAATACCACATTGTGTTGAATTTGCAGAATAGGAACCCATACTTGTCTATGAAAAATTCTTAACTGGTGCCAATGCCCTTGGCAAATATTTAGCATCTATTGTTTCATTAATTCAATTTTTACAAAACAGGTTAGAAATGTAAAATGTATTTCTACCCAAACTCGTGCTCTTCTTTTACTGCAATGAACTGTGGGCCTGGTCGCCTCTGCCCCACAGCCCGCCATTTTGTTTACGTGAACTGCAGAGAAGGAATGACCCGGCCTGTAGCTCAATGAAGTGAAAAAAGGGCGCAAGTTCAGAGTTTGGCTAAAGATGCCCAAGCTCATTTCTATTGTCTCAGATAACTTTTATTCATTTCCTCAGTCTGCTTGTGGCCATTGCTTCTGCTACATAATATAAAATAACAGGACAGTTTACTAGGAGAAGAATAGTGTATGTACTCAGTGAATTATGGGATCTTTTCTTTTTTTCCCAGTTCCAACCTACAAAGCTAACCTCTCAGCAAGAGGTTGAAATCCATGTGTGATAGATCCTGTATTAAAGGAGTTTGGGCTTGTGTAGATGGCAACAGTTTGACAGATCATTCAGAGTTCATTTGCGCTAGAGATGACCTCCTTCTGACCAGCACTTGGCCAACTTCAAGTGGGTTATGCATTCCTATAGACTTGTTTTGGAAAAGCAAAACCTGATTGAAACTGTGTCGAAAGAGGCCCTAGGTTTGTTGTAATACAGAAAGGGATTTTATGTTTGTTTTTTTACCAACATTGATAGTTGTCTGGTGTGGTAATTTTTTCATTTTTTGTATTTAACAATGCTTATTAGTTATTTTTTAATTTCCTGTGAATTTATCTGATGACCAGCTGTCTGTCGTCTAAATGAATATATATATCAAGCATAACACATAATCAAATCCAGCACAATGTGGTAAGTCTTTATACACATTAAAAGCCAGAAAAGCTGAAAGACTTTGTTCTCTGTACAGCACCCGAGCCAGGTTTTCTTAATGCTTTATTAAATGGAGAATAATTAAACTATATTTAGAGCCTATAATTGGTGCTAATTTAGATGTGAACCTGTGTGTAAACATCAGTGATAGAGAGCGAAGCAAGAGGATCCATATCCTCAATTGCAAGGCACACTATTAAAGAAATTGGTCTATAAATAGCCTTAGATCGAGAGTGGGTGCAAAAACAGTGCATCTTTTCACAGACACTGTAGGGGAATGAATATTTTTTTTGAATAGCTTATGGAATGGTTAAAACTTTTGTCCATACTGTGTGTGTATATATATATATATATATATATATATATATATATATATATAGATATATATAGATATAGATACATCTATATATTTATATAGATAGATATATATATAAATAGATAGATAGATAGATAGATAGATAGATAGATAGATAGATAGATAGATAGATAGATAGATAGATAGATAGATATAGATAGATATATATATATATAGATATACAAAATTATGTTTAGTCAGAAAATAATTATTTGATCCCCTGCAGTTTTGTAAGTTTGCCCACTTACAAAGAAATGAAGGGTCTATAATTGTCATCATAGGTGTATTTTAAATGATAGAGACAGAATATCAACCAAAAATCCCCCAAAAAAACACATGATACAAATGTTATAAATTGAGTTACAGCTCAGTGAATAAAATAGGTATTTGATCCCCCTACCAACCAACAATTATTCTGGTTCCCATAGACTGGCTACTCATGTGCTCATGTGGTACACAGATTACCGTATTTGCCGGCGTATAAGGCGACTGGGCATATAAATCGACCCCCTAATTTCTCAGCTAAAATGTTGGTTTTGGGATATACTTGCCGTATAAGATGACCCCCTTCCCCCCCCTCACTGTGTCATTGCATACCTCACTGTGCCATTGCATGCCTCACTGTGCCATTGCATACCTCATTGTGCCATTGCATACCTCACTGTGCCATTGCATACCTCACTGTGCCATTGCATGCCTTACTTCGACGATCTCCATACCTTATCCCTGGCAGAATCAAAGAGTCAGTCAGATTGCGGGCGTCCATTGTTCAAAAGCCGCGCCTCCTCCTCGTGCTGTTCCATGATAGACGGAACACCCAGTTTCCCAGCAGAGCCTGTGTTCAGTGTTCCGCCTATCACGCCCGCAGTCTGACTGACTCTGCATCCGGCATATAAGACGACCCCCAATCTTTGAGGCATATTTTTAAGTATAAAAGGTCGTATTATACGCCGGAAAATACAGTAGTCCTGTCAATTTAATTTAACCACAATTTGTTATGTGTATAAAAGACACCTGTCCACACAATCGTTCTTCCATATAAACCTCACCATCATGGGCAAGACCAAAGAACTGTCAAAGGATGCCAGGGACAAGATGGTAGACCTGCACAAGGCTGAAATGGGCTACAAGATCATCACCAAGAAGCTTGGTGAGAAGGAGACAACTGTTGGAACGATTAATCACAAATGGAATTAATATAAAATAACCATTAATCACCCTCGGTATGGAGCTCATTGCAAGATTTCGCCTCATGGAGTAAGGATAATTATGAGAAAAGCAAGGGATCCGCCAGGAACTACACAGGAGGAGCTTGTAGATATTCTCAAGGCAGTTGGGACCTCAGTCAACACACAATATGCCACCATGGATTGAAATTCTACAGCGCGTGCAAGATCCCTTTCCTCAAGAATGCACATGTACAGGCCAGTTTGAAGTTTGCTAATGAACATCTAAATGATCCAGAGAAGGATTGGGAGAAAGTGCTGTGGTCAGATCAGACCAAAATTTAGCTCTTTGACATTAACACAACTCGCCGTGTTTGTAGGAAGAAAAATGCTGACTATGACCCTAAGAACACCATCCTTACAATCAAGCACGGAGGTGGAACCATTATGCTTTGGGGCTGTTTCTCTGCTAAAGGTACAGGCCAAGTTTGCCACATTAAGGGGCCAATAGATGGGGCCATGTATTATAAAATCTTGGATGATAACTTTCTTCCCTCAGCCAGAACACTGAAGATGGGTCATGGATGGGTCTTCCAGCCTGACAATGACCCAAAACATACCTCCAAGGCTACAAAGGAGTGGCTCAAGAAGAAGCACATTAATATCATGTAGTGGACTTGCCAGTCTCCAGATCTTAATTCTGTAGAAAATTTATGGAGGGAGCTGAAACTCAGTTGCCAAGCAACAGCCAAGAAACCTTAAGGATTTAGAAAAGATTTATAAAGAAGAGTGGACCAAAATCCCTCCTGAGATTTGTGCAAACCTGGTAACCAACTACAAGAACCGTCTTACTTCTGTGGTTGCCAACAAGGGTTTCCCCACTAAGTACTACACCATGTGTTGCTTGAGGATTAAATACTTATTTTACTCACTGAACTGGCACTCAATTTATAACATTTGTATTGTGTTTTTTCTGGATTTTTGGTTGATATTCTGTCTCCTATCATTTAAAATACAACTATGATAAAAAATGATAGACCCTTCATTTCTTTGTGAGTGGGTAAACTTACAAAATCTGCAGGGGATCAAATAATTATTTTCCCCACTGTAGTTCTAGCCAGCTAAGTGGATTGTTTTAAAAAGAACTGGATGCATTCCTAAATGCACAAAATATAACTGGGTACTAAAATTGTTAGGTAATATCTGGTGGATCAGAAAATAATTTATTTAAAAAAAAGTAATTTATTTTTTCCCCGTTGGAGCAAAGTGGGCCATGCTTTATTGGGTTTTGTTTCTCCTTCCCCTGGAATAACTGTGGGTATAATGCCGCGTACACACGATCGTTTTTCATGACATGATTCCTCTCAAGCCTGCCTTGCATACACACGATCGTGATAAAAAATGCTCGAGCAAAGCGCGATGACGTACAACGCGTACGATGGCACTATAAAGGGGAGTTCCATTCGAATGGCGCCACCTTTTGGGCTGGTTATGCAAACTTCCCTTCTCATAACTTGCTTCTGGGCATGCGTGGTTTTTTCCACGTCGTTAAAGTCTACACACGACCGTTTTTCACGACGAGAAAAACAGCGACATGAAAAACATCAAGAAAAATAGAGCAGGTTCTAAATTTTTAATGGTAATTTTTCTCATCGAGAAAAATGCTCTGGAGCCTACACACGCTCGTTTTTAACGACCAATTTAAAAAATGGCATTTTCCTCGTCATGAAAAATGGGCGTGTGTACGCGGCATAAGATTTTATATGGGAAGGTTTTTTATTTAATCTATTTATTTATAAATAAATATTTCAGTGGGTCTTATTACAACCTGTAAAAATACATTTCATATGTAGGTTATTATTTCATAATTCTAGATATTGAAAAAAAAAAAATTATCACTATATCCCAGGAAAATATAAGTCAAAATATCAGATCCAGAATATGTTTGTTCATTTCATGGTCCATTCTTTCTTTGGCCTTATATTGCATATTTATTTAATTTTGTGAAATCATGTCAGGTCTGCCTTTATTATGCCAATATTTTCTGTGATCTGGCATCTCAGCGGCTGGTATGTGATTGCATTGCCGATCAGAAACAATCTTTCCAATTCAGTTGTGTGTGCTGGGAAAGGCATGGAGGGAGCAGTGGCGGTGGCGAGTTAGGAAATGGATAGAGTGATAATTCCTCTGTTGCCTTTACTTGTTTCCAGTGGGATTTTTACTTCTTTGCAATGCAACATGAGCCAGTCCGGGTCTGAGAAAATCTCTTCCTAATTGGAAAACTTCCAGGAATAACAAGCTTGTCATTGTGCTAGGGACAACACAGACAGGTGGGAGGCAGGTGCAATGTGTTTTAAATAAACACAACTCTATAAAGTGTTCAGACAGAAGGTAAAGCGATACGGCGCACGTAGCCCTTATTCACAAATTGGCTGTACAATATATATGTACATTATAATCATTAAATGCTATCTCAGATAATATTACTATAATGAATTTAAAAATCTCGCCCTGAATTAAAGTAGTCATCCCAAAGAAGATACGGGATATTAAATGTTATCGACCGGCCATCTTGTTTTTGGAAGCAGTTCATTGCTGGACCTCTACTTTGCATCTGAAGCCTCGTACACACAACCGAGTTTCTTGGCAAAAACCAGCAAGAAACTTGCTGTTTTGTTTTTTTTTGCCGAAGAAACCGGTCGTGTGTACACTTTTCGACGAGGAAACTGTCGAGGATCTCTTCGAGCCAAAAAGAGAGCATGTCTTCTTTTTCTTCGACGGGAATGGAGAAATTTGGCTCGCCGAGATCCTCGACAGCCTAACAAGGAACTCGACAAGCAAAACGATGTGTTTCGCCCGTCGAGTTCCTCGGTCGTGTGTACGAGGCCTGACAGCTCCCGACCAGACAAAAATAATTGACTGCTGACAATGTTACAAATGTTGGTTGGCAATCAGGTTGACTTTACACAGCTATTTCATTAATTTCAGCAAAATGTTCTACCTTGTACCTTGGGATCTGTGAACCATCATGTAAATCACATGACTCGCACCCAAGCTGTACAGTTATTGCTAATGCCCACTGTCCTACAGGCATCTCATAAGCCCCTTGCATATTGAAGCCACTGCAAATTGTGGTGAAGCACAGGTAGGTTCAATTGGCTTGGTATTGTCTGACTACTATTCCAAGCATTAGTAAGGATTTATCTACGAAGAGATCAGCAGCAACTCATCGACAAGCTTGAAAAAACTGTTGCAAATAGTAGTTGCAAATGTTACTTATGGTACTTAGGCCGGCCTAACATGGTTTGAACCATTGATGGGGAAGCTGGATGTACCAAGTTGATAAAGGAAATAACTAAGGGCTAGTTTATGGACTTTTTAGGCACATTTAGGTTGGTCAGAATATATTCACACAAGGAGAGATTTTCTCTAAAAGGTTTTTGGTTTATTTAGATATAAAATAGCATAATGTATATAGAGCAGGGAAAAATTAATTGCCATTTCCAGCAAAAAACTATCTGAAAGGCTAACTATGCAAGCCTATCCATAAACGTTGACAGGAATCATACAAAAAATAACAATGTATCCACAATGAAATTGAACACTTCAAAAAAGAAAAGAAATAGGGTGCATAAACATAATTAGTGATCCTGTCAGGTTATGGAAATGCAGGCAAGAATATGTCTGCGATGTTGTGGCTTGCTTCGTTGATAGACTCGACCGGTTTCACGCTTTAGCAGTGCTTCCTCACGGAGTCAGCAGTGTGGTTTGGACTGTAGAACAACATTAAACAATAAAACAAAGACAGATAAAAAAGATGCATCAGTTTGGATAATAATACTAATAGGAATAAAAATACACAACGGGCAAGCAGAGAAAGGGGGGTGGGGGAAAAAGGGAGGGGGGGAGGGAAAAAAAGGGGGAGAAGGAAAGGGGGGGAGGGAGGGGGAAAAAAGGGGGGATTACAAAAAATAAGAGAAAGAAAATGAAAAAAAAAAATGTATGTACCAAGTTGATCAATCAATCAACTTAGGGACAACCAGCCTGCCGGGTTCTCTTGCGATTATCACTAGCGGCTGTCGCCCTCCCCGCCAGGACAGGTCAACACTGTCTCTGTTGATGGGGGAATCTTGTGAATTTTTTTTTTCCTGCAACCAAAAAAATTTGCACTGCTGCGTATGGCCTGCCTTCAGATTCTAATCACTCCACCACCAGTAGAAGCAGAAATTGTGTATCTTTCCAAGGGGGCCAATACAGAATCAAAGAACCTGCCAGGGTAACCATTCCTTAACCACTTAACCCCCGGACCATATTGCTGGTCAAAGACCAGAGCACTTTTTGCGATTTCGGCACTGCGTCACTTTAACTGACAATTGCGCGGTCGTGCGACGTGGCTCCCAAACCCAAATAGAGCTTTATTTTGGTGGTGATTGATTAGTTTTTTGCGCTATAAACAAAAATAGAGCGACAATTTTGAAGAAAAATAATATTTTTTACTTTTTACCATAACAAATATCCCCCAAAAATATATAAAAAAACGATTTTTTTCCTCAGTTTAGGTCGATACATATTCTTCTACATTTTTTTCCTAAAAAAAAATCGCAATAAGCGTTTATTGATTGGTTTGCTCAAAAGTTATAGGGTTTACAAAATAGGGGGTAGTTTTATGGCATCTTTATTAATATTTTTTTTTTACTATTAATGGCGGCGATCAGCTTTTTTTTTCGGTACTACGACATTATGGCGGACACTTCGGACACTTTTGACACATTTTTGGGACCATTGCCATTTTTATAGCGATCAGTGCTATAAAAATGCATTGATTACTATAGAAATGCCACTGGCAGGGAAGGGGTTAACACTACGGGGCGGGGAAGGGGTTAAGTATGTTCCCTGGGTGTGTTCTAACTGTAGGGGGGGTGGACTCACTAGGGGAAATGACTGATCGCTGTTCATACATTGTATGAACAGACGGTCAGGCATTTCTCCCCGGACAGGACCGGGAGCTGTGTGTTTACACACACAGCTTCCGGTCCCCGCTCTGTAACGAGCTATCGCGGGTGCCCGGCGGTGATCGACCGCCGGGCACGCACGTGGGAGTCAGAAGCGAGCGGGGGGCACGCACGCCTCCAGTGGCGCGGTGACATTATACTACGTGCTCTCGCGCAGGGAAGCCGACCTGCCGCCGTAGAACTGCGGCGGCTGGTCGGCATGTGGTTAAAGTTGAACTTTTCTCTCTTGGTCAACATTGACTATTTTGAATGATTTCTCAGCAAAATAACGCATAGAGACATGGATGGGTGGGTTTGCTTTGAATATAAAAAATGTAATTAAATATAATTTTTGGTTTGTGATGCTCAGATGCAGTTTAGTTTTACTTTTAAAAACGTAAATAACTCAAACCAAATAAAAAAATTCACTTTTTTTAAACATTGTTTTACATTTATTATTATTTTTTTGTAAAATTAATATTTATTGATACGACTTCAAATTACTAGTTAATCTTTCTTAAAGATTGTATGAGCCAGTTTTCATTGTAAAGTCACCAAGCTGGATACAGTATCTCACTCATTAGTGGGCAGTGGTGCGTGTAATCAATCCTAGTTAAAAATAAGCAAAGAGAAGACAATTGGATAATTCAATTTGTTGACCCCTGACCTTCAGAACTTTAACTGCCCTCCTGGAAAAAAAATTATTATAATTGGTGTCAATATCCTGATGTTCTAATTGAGAAAATTATAAGCTGATTCAGGATTTTGTTTAACAAAGGCCAGGTCAAACAGAATGCCAGTAACATATTCCTAATGTACTTTGTTGAAGTTTTGGATTTAAGTACATCATTTTTTTTAAATGTTTCATTCTTTTAAGCTGATTTCCCCTTTAAGCTCTATTTTTAAGCTCTATTTTTTTTTTTGGGAGCTTTACTTCGCAAATGGGCATATAGGTACGTCCCCTTTAATTTGCGAGCCGTGTGGTCAACCCTGCCGTGAGCTCCGTGACCGCGCCCATGGGACCCGCGGACCCGATCGCCGGCGGCGTTCTGCAATCGGGTCACGCTCTGCCTAGTGTCACTGATTGTGCTCCCTGTCATCAGGAACAACGATCAGTGACATGTCTCAACAAGCCACAACCCCTAACAGTTACAAGCACTCCCCAGGACACACTTAACCCCTTTCAGCGCCCCCTACAGGTTAACCCCTTCACTGCCAGTGTAATTTTTACAGTAATCAGTGCATTTTTGTAGCACTGATCGCTGTAAAAATAACAATGGTCCCAAAAATGTGTCAAAAGTGTCCGATGTGTCCGCCATAATAAAAATCGCTGATCGCCGCCGTTACTAGTAAAAAAAAATATTAATAAAAATGTCATAAAACTATCCCCTAGTTTGTAAACGCTATAACTTTTGCGCAAACCGGTCACAATTATTTTTTTACCAAAAAAATGTAGAAGAATACGTATCGGCCTAAACTGAGGAAAAAAAATGTTTTTTATATATTTTTTGGAGATATTTATTATAGTAAAAAATATTGCACTTTTTTCAAAATTGTCGCTCTATTTTGTTTATAGCGCAAAAAATAAAAACCGCAGAGGTGATCAAATACCACCAAAAGAAAGCTCTATTTGTGGGAAAACAAGGACGTCAATTCTGTTTGGGAGCCATGTCGCATGACCGCGCAATTTTCATTTAAATTGACGCAGTGCCGAATCGCAAAAAGTGGTCCGGTCTTTGACCAGCAAAATGGTCCAGGGCTTAAGTGGTTAAAGTGTGAAATGAATGATCTTGGATGACTTATTACTTGTTTTAAGGAGAAGAATTGTAATACTATTGTGTACTATACATTTGCATAACTATGCTGTAAGTACGTGCAAATATATTATAGTAAACATTTTCTGTACTTGCTGAGATCTGCCTATGTCCTTAGTATGTTAATGACCTCCTCAGTAAACTCATCAACTAGAATAATTGACAGCATATGAGTCATGACTTGTGTCTGAATAGAGGAGAGTATGTGTATGTGAATGCCAGCATCTTCATGGTGTCTTTCCTATTGACGCTGCAGATTATGCACTATATGTACAGTCCATAGCGCCTTCCAGTGGCTGAACCAGAGGTTCCAATCCGTATAGGACAAAGGGATGCCAAGTTTTAACTACTTTTGTATGGCCCAGAGCTTCCTTCAGTGGTATGCAGAGGAGGAGGGTAGTCACATAATTATAATGCATGTATGATTCTTTGTGCATCCCTGCCCTGCATGTCACGTCTCACCCCAGTGTAACATGCAGGGGGTCCAGAACTGTTAGGGGGGTGTCTGTGTAACAAACTGTGGGGGGCTGTGTAATGTAAAAGGGTCCATAGGTGCAGGGTGCTGTGTAATGTAAAAGGGTCCAGAGGTGCAAGGTGCTGTGTAATGTAAAGGGGTCCAGAGGTGCAAGGTGCTGTGTAATGTAAAGGGTCCAGAGGTGCAGGGTGCTGTGTAATGTAAAGGGGTCCAGAGGTGCAGGGTGCTGTGTAATGTAAAGGGGTCCAGAGGTGCAGGGTGCTGTGTAATGTAAAGGGGTCCAGAGGTGCAGGGTGCTGTGTAATGTATAGGGGTCCAGAGGTGCAGGGTGCTGTGTAATGTATAGGGGTCCAGAGGTGCAGGGTGCTGTGTAATGTAATGGGGTCCAGAGGTGCAGGGTGCTGTGTAATGTAAAGGGGTCCAGAGGTGCAAGGTGCTGTGTAATGTAAAGGGGTCCAGAGGTGCAGGGTGCTGTGTAATGTAAAGGGTCCAGAGGTGCAGGGTGCTGTGTAATGTAAAGGGGTCCAGAGGTGCAGGGTGCTGTGTAATGTAAAGGGGCCCAGAGGTGCAGGGTGCTGTGTAAAGGTCCCTATGGGATTGCTCCCCCTGTAGTCACATGCAGATGTCGCTCCCATCGCTGGCCTGAATGCTACCGAATCTCAATCACTAGCAATGGGCGCAACATCTCACTGCCTCAGAGGGAGAGATTCCATTGGGGTAAACAGGCAGCTTCTCAGTGATCCTGCTGTTGCTAATTTTCACAAACTGTCAGCTTTAGAGTTGCCCGTCTTACATTGACCTTATGTTTCAGCTGTAGTCTGATATCGTAGCATAAATATTCATACATATTGATGCTCAATAAGTTATTTTAGCTAAGTGTTTTAGACTTAAGTATCTGAACAACCATTAGTTGCATAGGGAGAGGCTATGGACAGTTCAAATCTCAAAAGATAAAGAGGGGGGGGGAAGAGAGAGGAGACCCCCTAAAAAGAGCTACGGGTGGACCAAGCTGCTTGTATGAAATGTTTTATTATTTATTGCATATCAAATCTCAGCTGGTTCAGCAGGAACTGGCCCATATTTGAACCATGTATGGGCAGGCTCAATTTACCCAAGTTAATCGATCGATTAACTTGGGTACAATCAGCCTGCTGGATTGTACATGCGATTATCGCTAGCCGCTGTTATAGTCACTAGCAGTACTCACCGAGCAGGGACAGCTTCCCCAGAGAACACAAACGGCTCTGAAGGAGGGATTCTCCTGTCAACACTGTCGCTCCATCTATGGCTGGCCTAAAACAGACATTTGATGTTTATTTTGACTTGAAACTTATTTTTGAATACTTTCAAATATTGAAAAAACTGTACTCAAGGCAAACATATAGTTCATATGTGTGAAGAGTCTCCGTTCAGGTGGTTTAGTGATCCTGGTACCTCTGCCTAAGGCTGGCCATAGACAGACAGTGTTGACAGTGGAATCCCTCCCGCAGAGCTATTGCGTTCTCCTGGCAGGGGAAGCTGCCCTCGTCAGCCGCTAGCAATAGTCGCATGTAAATACTACAGGCTGGTTGTACCCAAGTTCATTGATCGATCAACTTGGGTACTTTCAGTCTACCCTTACATGGTTCGAATCTCAGTTGGTTCCTGTTAAATTGGCCATGATTATGGTCGGCTTTAGCCAGGGATCTTATTTTTCTTCACTCCAGTTTTCCAGGTTAGTCACTGACCAAGGACCTTCGCCATATTGATCAGGTCATGGCGGTGTCCTTTCCTCCTGTCAGCAAGTTTCTACAATTAGGTTGACAAATGTGTGCACTACGCTAGACTGGATGGGCTCACATTATTAGTCAACCCATCCTCATCTAAAATACCTTCAGTTACTGTGAATGAATTGATTTCCGGACTAACCCTTTTCTCTTTTATATCTATCCAGCAATGGACTTTTAATTGCACACTGTTCATCTCATATACAAAATATATTTTCTGTTTCAAATATTTTATTGAATTTTATAAACATCAACTAAATTCCATTGATAGAACATAAACAAAATAATATAATATAAATAGATATTTCATTAACAGAACATGTACAATAGTATAGTAGAACAAGGCGTGATTATTCAGAAAAGTATCTCTTATAAATGTAAATGAAAATAGATAACCTAGCGGATTGTAGTATAAGATTATGTAAAATGAAGTGTCATAATCATAGCTTCATGGCAGCTATTTGACGACAAGTAGTTGAGAAATGAAGTTCATTGGAAGAATATAATATAATTATGTCATCTATGAAGAGAATAGAATTGAATGAACCCATAGAGAAATGTAAAGTTAACAAAATATACTTTCTAGATTCTTTTTTAAATATTTGGAATAAAAATATTTGTATCTTTAAGAACCTCTGGTCTTTTGGTTGGGGTAATTATTCTATATGTTCCATCCCTTAATAATCCCTTAATAATAATTTATCCTCAGTTTCACTGTGAAAAGGTTAATTATTAGTTATTCCAAAAAAAGACACTTAATTGATTAGTGAAATATGAAGATGACTTGAAATGAATGTAATAGTAATATCTGCGCCCTGTGATTGTCTGCACGTCATTAGTTCCTCTAACAAATGCCTCTGTTCTCCACCAGAAAGTGATAGGTATATCATTACATTAATAACATGCAGGTCATATTTTTCTTCCAGTAATGCATACTGCTAATTATGTGCAATGGGGTTTATTCCACATCCCGGTAACACTATCCTTTGGCTCTAATTGCTAAGAGTTTTGAAGGACATTTTTGTTTGGAAAACAATGTAATTAAAGGAAAAGCACACCCAGAAAATGTGTGCTATCTGCCACCAACAGACAGGAGGAAACAGTAACACAAAACTAAATCCTATGTTTTATATTGTGCCTCTGTTACAAGACATCCCATACTTCTAGAAGAGACACAATAATGCTGTATATGGGGTTCAAGCTCACCTTTTATTAAATACCTACCCTAGTTTACCAAAGGAATAGAGTATGTTCCCCTTATTAATATATAATATTATTATTATTATTATTGGATAATTAAGAGAATTGACCAAGTCAAAAAATCTGCGGACTTTGTGGGCACACAATGAGAGGGAGAATCAGTAAAAAAGTATACATTTTATTACAACATAATTTAAAAACATATTGATAATTTAAACCTCATTTACTAAGTTATAAGTAAATTCCCATTGCAAGGAGAAGATTCACTTAGCTTAGTGAGCGTACCGAAATATTTTAATTTGTACAGATTCCAAACACCCCCATGTGTACAAAAATCCTGTTTTAAATGGTCTTTGTCCACGATTTGGTATTCTTTGCAAAGTCAAATTTAACTTTGTTCCCCATTATTCACGAAGAGTGAAAACTCGTTTAGAGCCTGCTACTCCTTTAGTAAATAAGTCCACCATATCTAAATCCTATGACTTATCTAAGGCCTCATACACACGACCGAGTTTCTCGGCAAAAACCAGCAAGAAACTTGCTGGGATTTTTTTTTTGCCGAGGAAACGGTCGTGTGTACATTTTTCGACGAGGAAACTGTCGAGGATCCCGTCGAGCCAAAAAGAGAGCATGTCTTCTTTTTCCTCGACGGGAATGGAAAAACTTACCTTGTCGAGTTCCTCGACAGCCTAACAAGGAACTCGACGAGCAAAACGATGTGTTTCGCCCGTCGAGTTCCTCGGTCGTGTGTACGAGGCCTTATTCTTATATCTAATCACTTATTTTTCTTCCTCTTTGGAATTATTCTAGGGCTGTGGAAATTAACTATTACCGTATTTATCGGCGTATAACACGCACCCTAACTTTAAGAGAGAAGTTTCAGGAAAGTCTACATCCTTGTGCGACTTCGGGACAACTTGTATACAACAGAAGTCAATGCAAGTCGCGCCAAAGTCACACCAAAAGTAGTGCAGGAACATTTTTCTAAGTCGCAGCGACTCAAGTTGCTCCTATTAGAATGGTTCCATTGTACTTAATGGGGCACGACTTGTCTTGCGGTTTGTGCTCTCAAAGTCGGGGTGCATTTCGCACCAGTGTGAACCCGGGCCATGTTCAAATGATTTTCACTATAAATTGCAAGCAACCTGGGTGCTAACTGATGCTCCTGATGAGGGCTTAGATTGCCTCCTAGTGTTAGCCCTTCCTGCATTGGGCCAAACTCAGGAAAAGAGGAACCCTTCCACCTTTTCTCTCCCATCCTCTACTTTGGCCTATGCAGACAGAACAAAGAAATACCAGACCATTCATCCAAACCTTTCCCAATATGGCACTGGTTTATCGAGGAATACAAATAGCAAATGAACGATTATTTTTTTTTTTTCTCGAGTGCCCATACCTTCAAGACTTTTTGGCCACCGTTCTTTGTAGGAACCTCATAGGTATGTGTTTGTTAAATCTGAGTTATGGAACAAGTATGTATGTCAGAAAAGTCAGACAAAAATCAGAGGCCTTTATCTACACACTTGTTATGGGTCAGCGACTTAACCTCCCTGGCGGTATGATTATTTCAGAAAAAAGGTGCTGAAAGCGGTACCATTATTTGCAAGGAAATTTGGTGTTTTATACTATAGGCATGTAATTCTTAGGAATAACTCACTTAAATCTGACCAAACAAGAGTCTAGTAGGCATCCCGGGTATGAAATTCTTTTAAAAACAAAATTATAAATTATAATATAATAAATAATTATAAATAATTATAACAAATAATAATATAATTATAATAAAAATTATTCAATAATGTAATCAACTCAAAATCACTGAAATTTGCTCAGTTGCAGAATTGTCGCTGTCATTGCTTTTATTTTTATATGACGAATTTCCCCACAAATCGCTATCGCACAATTCTGCAAGTGATTATAATTTATTATCGCTGTTTTCTAGCTGCTCTAAAACCATTTTTGACATAAAGGGACACTTTTGGTTGCTATGGACAATCTACAGTTTGCAGGCAGAAAGAACAGTTTTTATTATATAAAAGAACATGTAGGGTACTGGGCAGACCACTAGGGACAAGGGGGGTGTGTATTTTTTACATACAGTACTGTAGTCTATAAGATTACAGTATACTGTATGTATTGTGTTTGTTTACCTTTTTGAATTTGTAGCGCCGTTCTCCGCTCCCGTGCGTCGTAACATCGCAGGGAACGGAGATCGGCGGCACACAGAGGCACTGTGTGAATCGAGCGAGGACCCGCTCGCTCACACAGCGTGGTGGCATAGTTGGATCCAGGGACAAGGTAAGCAAACCAAGCCTGTGGATTCAGCGAGGCGAGCCCGAGTCTGACTCGGGGTTACCGATCGTAGCCCAAAAATCTCACCCGAGTCAGACTCGGGAATACCGCCACGGGGGTTAAAGTGCTGTGGGCAGGACAATGGCTATGTGGCATGTGCTTCCATCTAGCAGCACCAGGGTGGTTGGTTTAAATCCCAACCACGGATCTACCTGCCTAGAGTTTGCATGTTCTCCCTGTGCCTGAGCAGTTTCCTCCCACACTCCAAAGACATGCTGGAAGGCTAATGGTCTCCCGTCTAAATTGGTATGTGTATGTGTGAATGTGAGTTAGGGACCTTAGATTGTAAGCTTCTCCTTGAGAGCTGGGACTGATGTTAGCGTACTATATATATGTAAATTGACGCCGCTATGTAAGTACCTATAATAAATAAATAAGCAAAATGATGCCAGCACAACAGCCAACTAGCATTTGTAGAATGAGAAGTGAGCTTTGGCAGACTCCCTATTTCTCTCAGAAAATGCTTCCATTAACTAAAGCATGCACTGATTCTACAAATGCTGACGTGGAGCCAGTAGGCTGCTTCAGTTGTCCACAGAGCTAAAATAGCTTGAGCTATTAAGATGGTTTTCCTGTGTGAGCAGCATTTGCAGCTAGTCATTTGCTTATTTTGTGGGGTTGATTTACTAAAACTGGAGAGTGCAAAATTTGGTGCAGTTCTGCTTAGAAACCAATTAGCTTCCAGTTGTTTTTATCAAAGCTTAATTTAACAAGCTGAAGTTATAAGCTTAATGGCTGCCATACACAGCCGTACCAGTCTTTGCACTCTCTAGTTTTAGCAAATCAACCCCTTTGCAATAGTACTACATAGTTGACTTTTTGGCCATTTATTTTTTTGTTAATTCCTGAATATGCAATTTAAATATGTTGTACTCCAAATGTGCCTACAATAATAGAACGGATATGTAAAATGAACGAAATACAATATATAGAAAGTCAGATAAGAGAAGAAGGATATATAAAGAATCAAATGCCAGGAATATGGCAAAAATGGGATGAATTTTGTTCCTCGACAAATATGACAGAATATCTATAAATGGTAAAGAACAAGTAACCCCACACGGGGATATAAAGAATTTTTTTTTGTGTGTGATTGACATGATCAGGTATGAATGGGTATGGTAGAGAGAAAGAATAAGTTAGTATGAATGTAGTAGTTATTTATAATAAAGAAGCTAATAGATATTAATCAAGGCTTTTTTTTTTAATACATAACAAAAAGAAACAAATGCGTATTGTAATGAACCTTGTATAACTGTAAACATTTTGTATAAACTAATAAAGAGAAATTGAAAACAAATGTGCCAGTCGTACACATATATTCTATATATAAACATTCCATTAGCTAGAATAAGAAGTTTTGAGCCTTAGAGCCGGTTCACACAGGTGCGACTTGTCAGGCGACTTAGCCGCCAGACAAGTCGCGCTCCGTTCTGTATAATGGAACCGTTCTAATAGGAGCGACTCAAGTCGCTCCGACTTAGAAAAAGGTTCCTGTACTACTTTGGGACGACTTCAGGGCGACTTGCATTGACTTTAATACAGAAGTCAATTTGCAAGTCGCGAGCAGATCGCCTTGCCAAGTCGCTCGGCAAGTCGTGCTGCCCCAGTGTGAACAGGCTCCAAGCAACTAATTCAGTTGTTGTATTCAGTTGTTTGGAAACCTGCAATATACCTTGTGATCATCAAACAGTTGTGTTATAAAAAGAAAACATTTAAAACCATAAATCGAATACACCGTCAACGTTGACGTGGAAGGTTTTTACAGATATTTGCTTGCTTTTTTTTCTCCTAAGAAGTTTTTTTTTACCTTTTTAATTAGGTAAAGTCACAAACTTATGGTAAAAGTACCATTAAAAGGGAGGGAGGGAGACAATTTTTATGTTTTGATAATTGAATACATTTTGGATAACATTATTTAATGTTATCCATTGAATGTGATATTTTAACCGCTTGAGGACCGCCGCACGACGATATACGTCGACAAAATGGCACGGCTGGGCACAAGGGCGTACATGTACGTCCCCTTTAAGATCCCAGCCGTGGGTCGCGAGCGCGCCTGCCTGCCAGGGGCGCGCTCGCGACCCGGGCCTCTTCTCCGTGACCGTTCTCGCGGGAACAGCGGACCTGATCGCTGCCGGTGTCCCGCGATCGGGTCACAGAGAGGAAGAACGGGGAGAGGTAAGTGTAAACAAACCTCTCCCTGTGCTTCCTAGTGTGGTTGTCACTGATTGTCTGTTCCCTGTGTTAGGGAACGACAATCAGTGATGTCACACGCACAGCCACGCCCCCCCACAGCAAGAACACTTCCTTAGGGCACACTTAACCCCTACAGCACACCTAACCCCTTCACTGCCAGTGTCATTTTTACAGTAACCAGTGCATTTTAATAGCACTGTTTGGTCCCAAAATAGTGTCAAAAGTGTCCGATGTGTCCGCCATAATGTCGCAATAAAAATTGCTGATCGACACCATTACTAGAAAAAAAAATTTTTTAAAAAAATGCAAAAAACTATCCCCTATTTGGTAGAAGCTATAAATGTGGCACAAACCAATCAATAAGCGCTTATTGCGATTTTTTTTTTACAAAAAATATGTACAAGAATAGATATCGCCTAAACTGAGGGGAAAAAAAGTTTTTTTATATATTTTTGGGGGATATTTATTAAAGCAAAAAGTAAAAAAATATTGATTTTTTTTCAAAATTATCGATCTATTTTCATTTATAGCGCAAAAAATAAAATATGCAGAGGTGATCAAATACCACCAAAAGAAAGCTCTATTTATGGGGGAAAATAGGACACCAATTTTGTTTGGGAGCCACGTCGCATTATTGCGCAATTGTCAGTAAAAGCGACACAGTGCCGAATCGCAAAAAGGGGTCAGGTCCTTTAGCTGCATAATGGTCCGGGGCTTAAATGGTTGTATAACACAAGTGTTTTCAATTTTTTTTTTTTTATGTTTTTTGGGTACCATCTGAAATCAGTAAATTAGGTTTTGTGCATTTTGATAAGAATGTTGACAAATCTGCCCATTTAAATTGGTCACCCTGCTGTTGCCTTGTTGTTGTTTTTGTCTTTTTTAAACAAAACATGTCATTTTATAAAAGGCAAGGACAACCAATGCATAGTTATATTTCAGCATCATACATTTTCCACATCTGGCTCCCAGCGGGAGGCAGCTTTGTATCCTCAGCTGTCAGGATGTGTAACAATATAAATTCTCTTTTCGAGTCATGTACAATATAATTACTTAAAGGGAAACTCTAATTTGGAGTTGATATATAGAAAAAATGGTCAATAGCAAATTGTCCTTGTTGTTTATCTCCAATGAGTTTCCACCTTAATTTTCAACCTTCAGCTGCAGAAATGAAGCAAGTATTCTCATTGGTTGCTATAAGCAACGAGAACATTTTCCTTTAGCACTCTTTTTGTCAGTCCAATACAGTAGTGCATTTTTAGCGAGCGCACATTGTGAATGTGATGACAAATCAATGCTACTCTTCTAATCTTTTTTCTAAACTAAGTTCTGTTTTCGTTTTTTTTTTAACTTTAATGCTAATTAATTTTTATTTATTTTTTACATTTCTTTATGTTATTTGACATATAAAAACACAACATAATTTAAATAGCATTGACGTTATAAATTCATCATTTTGTTACAATGTTTCTACAACTAAATATAGAAAATAATGAATAAATAGTCAACCATTTGATGCATGGACTTACCAATGCTTATCATTTAGTGACCATTGCTGCATTTCTTGGACCTGTTTACACCTATTTTTTTATGTTGTTATTATATAAGCACTTTAAGGCCAGGTTCACACCTATGCGAATTGAGTGCGGTTTAAACCGCATCTCATTCGCAGGACATTTCAAAATACATTGTTTTCAATGAGGCTGGTTCACATATGTGCGATGCATCCGCACTGCGTATTGCCTCCAAACCGCATGCGGTTTTTATGTCTTGCGGTGCGGCTCAGGTGCGAATTCAGTCCCATTATCTTCTATGGGTACGCATCTAATTCGCACATGTGTTCAGTTCTCTGCAGGAGTTTCTCTCATTTAGCTCAATACAATTCTCCCCCACTCTCCTCTCACCCGGAAGTTCTCCCAGGTCTCCAAATTCGCACCTGATCTGCAGCTAAACCGCAGTTGATCTGCAGAACACCCTCTAGAGAAATCTGCAACGACAACGCAGCTCAAAAAAGCAACGCACTAGTGTGATTCCGGCCTCAATCACTATTGTATTGTTGACCTTATAGTTAATATATTGTTTCAAGCTAGAATTTGGAATTTATTTATCACTTACTATTAGCGCCCCCTTATTATTATACACCCCCTAAATATAGAAACTGTTGAGTAATTGAATCCATTTTAGGATGCACCGATACAAGTTTTTTTTAGAGCGAGTGTGAGCACTGATACTTTTCCTCAAGTACTGACTGATACCAATTACCGATACCGATTTTTTTCGTGCAGTGCGATTTGAGCCCATACAAAATGAATGGGCTCAAATCGCACTGCAAAGAATGGCATGTGATGCAGGGCCGATCCTAGGGTCATAGGCGCCTGGGTGCAGCAATATTTCTGGCACCCCCACATGGCCATGGTCATTTTACTAACTCCTCCTCTTTACAAATGTTTCTATGGCAATGACTCAACCACAAAGATGCTCCCCCACAAAGTCTTCATTACCCTGGGATACTTACATGATCTCTTAACAATGAACAAAATACAGGAAGAGAAGCAGAGTACTTTATTGGGACCTGGAGGGGGGCCTCTCTGATGGACACAGAGAGGGCATCTGTTAGGCCCCCGTACAGACGAGCAGACAGTCCGATGAAAACGGTCCGCCGGATGTCTGATGGTTGTACACACCATCAAACAGAAATCCGCGCGGACAGGATACGCGGTGACGTGGCCGCGTCGTCACCGCGACGATGGCGTGGCGACGTGCGCGACCCTGGAAGGTCAATGCTTCCACGCATGCGTCAAATCAATTCGATGCATGCGAGGGCTTTCGGCCGAGCGGACATGTCTGGTGAGTCATACAGACGACCGAACATGTCCGACGGACAGGCTTCCAGCATGCTAAGTAACATTTGTCCGCTGGAAACCTGTCCGCTCGGCCAGGAATCCGGTCCGGTCGCCCGTACAGACGACCGAACATGTCTGCTGAAACTGGCCTGCAGACCAGTTTCAGCAGACATGTTCGGTCGTGTGTACGAGGCCTTAGAGAGTCTGTTAGAAAGAGCCCCCAGACATACTACAGACATGATAGAGGAGACGATCAGAGACTGCAGACGTAGTACAGGAGATGATCAGAGACTGCAGACATAGTACAGGAGATGATCAGAGACTGCAGACATGATACACAAACCTATGCTCAGAACACTAGTTCTGGATGACCACAAACAAGGAGAGGAGGGAGGGGAGAACTTTGGCACTTCGGCGCCCCCACCTCTGCAGGCGCCTGGGTGCAAAGCACCCTGTGCACCCTGCCTAGGATAGGCCCTGATGTGATGTGTACAGGAATTCAAAGCTTTCCTGTGTGAACCAAGGCTGGATACCACTTCCTATAAGAAGCCTAAAAAGTGTAAAACATGTTTTGCGATAGCTGTTACTGTTCCTCCAAAAGTAAGGAAGTTCACAAGACCTCTCTAATGGACTTCTTTTAAAGGAAGCTTTTCACGTAGGAACCAGCAGTAATCCGTTGACTACATTTCCCATAATCCTCTGTCAACAACAGGCCATGGGAGATGTGATTTTCCTGCAGAGCTGTTATCCTGTCCTAAAAACACCTGCACTATTACATTTCAGTCACTGGATTAAGGGTTTAAGAAATAATTAACCTAGGTCACAAAGGGCGTCCTAGAATATGTCAATTTCTAGAACACAATTACATCTGCTGTGTTACTATGTAGCTTGTTGTCTTTCAGATCCCATGGGGATGTGGTATTTCTGCTGCTTTTAGGTTATGACATCATTTTTTTTAAAGAAAATTGATAGTTTGTCCTGTCAAATAAAAAGTTAGTGTAACCTCCCTACCGAAAAATGATTTGTAACGCCAATCATTTTTCTGGCATGATCCCCGGGGTAAGTAGGGTGTGTAACAGTTACCTCCAAGCTGTAGCATTTGGCTAAATAAAAGCTACTGCAAAATGTTATTGCTAAATTTATCATTCATTCAGCTACCTATATGACACAAAATGTAGAGCTGGATAATTATCAGTCCTGACAGATTCTACATTGACTAAGAGAAAAATTATTTACATAGTAATTTCTTTGGGATTTTAGCAGCACCAATCATGAATGTCTGTAACCGTAACGAGTTAAACTGTTTCATTGAGAATCTTTTTAATGAAGGAAATAGCAAAATACTGTATTTCATTTTACATTCTTAATCTACCTCATTTAAAACTTCATCCTGTTTTCTTTTTTTTTATTGTGCACTTTATTGACACAATTTCTGAATAGGTCCTCTGTGAGAATGGTATACCTGCAATATGGGTCTCGAAAATAGTTCCTATTAATTCTTATCTTAAGCCAACACTTTATTTTAATATTTTTTTAAGTAGTGTGGGGAAGCGTAAACCTCATAAAAGGTTTTTATTGCTGACTGTGTCCCTGTTGGGACCCCTCTCTGTTTGGTCACAATTGGCGAAACAGTACAAACAAGAGTGGAAGAGAAATCTTCCAGTGGTGTTCAGGTTACTCAATTGGCTTTCCTTGACTTTGGAGGCATTTCATCTTACTTTCTTTTGTGTCTATGGGATCTCCTAAATGAGACCCAGACAAAAAAAAAAAACTAGCAGGGCTTTTAACCCTTCCCTACTTTATCCAAAAGTAAAAATTAAAAATATGTTTTGGTTCTAATCAGGGGTCTCCAAACTTTCTAAACAAAGGGCCAGTTTACTGTCCTTCAGACTTCAGGGTGGCTGGACTAGGGCCAGTGGGATTAGAAGATGTCCTGGCATCCACTAGTAAACAATGCCCTATGTTTGGTGTCATTAGAGGAATAGTGCTCCTTTGTTATTATCCATAGAAGGAATTGTGTCCCATTGTTGGTGTAAGTGGAAGGAATTTTGCCCCATCGTTGGCGTCAATGGAAGAAATTTGCTCTATTGTTATTATCAGTGGGAGAAATGTTGCCCTTTTGAAGGTGTCAGTGGGAGTTATGGTGCCCCATCATTGGTGTCAACGGAAGGAATTGTGCCCCATTGTTGGAGTCAGTGGGTGGAATAGTGCCCCAAGGGCCGGATAAAGGAAAGCAAAGGACCACAGTTTGGAGACCGCTGGCCTTAAGTATACTTAAGAATGGATAACCATTTACATATTTATGTAGCTTTTCCCCATGAAACTTTCTTTATTGGTACAAGTGACATTGGTAGAAGTGACATGCGTAAACCATTGATGTAAACTGTGGCATCATTAATACCCTGGCCTCTCCTATGTCACAGTATCCCTAGCTGAACATTCCTATTCTCCATTGATCTCTTCCCACGGGGGATGTTGCTTATTGATATTATGCCAGATCTCATACATATATGCTGACGAGATACAATTGCAGAGAAGTTCAAGCTGGCCATGACCCTGCGGCGGTTTTTACCACTCCTCTCTAGCTTCTCATACTAATAGGAGGGGCTGTCATAAATACAAACCTAGCAGCTGACAATTAATAAGGGGAAGTGTATGTATTGATTGATACTTAATATGTGATGGACAGGGGTCTCCGGTTCCATGCGTTATTTCATTGTGGTCACAATCTTTTTTTCTGAGATGCAGAAAAAACAAAGTGCTCTATAGTCTGGAAACAAATAAAATGATTAAAAGTAACATTTTCTTTGTGATCGCATTGTATTTAACTATAGCAAACATATTTTGTTGTGCAAGGTGTATAGGAAAAATCAGATATGGTCATTCTTATGTAGCAGCCCTGCCATATACAGTACAGGAGAGCCTCTACTTTAAATTGGATATTGTCAGATTGTATACAGCTTGGACTGATTTATATAATCAGTTTTCTGTACGTTTAGGTTTGACAGGCCTCGTACACACGACCGGTTTCCTCGGCAGAATCCATCAAGAAACTTGCTGGGAGATATTTTTTTGCCGAGGAAACCGGTCGTGTGTACATTTTCGTCGAGGAAACTGTCGAGAAACTCGACGAGCCAAAAAGAGAGCATGTTCTCTATTTCCTTGACGGGAATGGAGAAAATTGGCTTGTCGAGTTCCTCGATAGCCTAACAAGGAACTCGACGAGCAAAACGATGTGTTTCGCCTGTCAAGTTCCTCGGTCGTGTGTACGAGGCCTTAGTGTCCTTGGCAATAGTGTGAGAGGCAACGATAGCCTGAGTTACAAATATTTAATATTCCCCGGCAAACCACTACAAGGTGTATGGCCATTGGTGCATACTAGGTGGAGGAAGTTCTCTTGCCTCCTGGGATTTGCCCTGGAGAGGACATGTGATATTTACCTGGACCTTCTAGGTCTGTTGCTTGAAGAGGACTTCTGCTAGGCTTCTTCTCATGAATAGTTTTTGCCAGCTCAGTAAATTGTTTTAAAAAAGATAAAAAATAAATAAAAAAAACTTGATGCATTCCTAAATGCGCAAAATATAACTGGATACTAACATGTATAGGTAATGATACAAGGGATTGCTGATCCAGGTAATATCTGTTTGCCCCCTGGGAGATCAAGAAGGTTTTCCCCAACTGAGTGAATTGAATCATACTTTGTTGGGTTTTTTAGGCCTCCTCTAGATCAAGTGTGGTCATCGTTGCAGTTATGTAACTATGTAACTAATGTATGTAACTAAGAGAAATGCCTGGGTCCATAGGCCTGACCTTTTTGAGGCTGCTGCTCCAAAAGGTGACTCCAGAAAGGGGAGCAGAAAAATCCCTGCCAGTTAGGAGCATCCTGTAGAGGGAGCTATGCTGAGGTGAGAGTCCCGGAGGGCTGGGCACAGTAGACTATGCAGGAAGCCTGAACTAATCGCTTTGCAAACAAATATTGCCAGTCGTGGCTTAAACGCTCATAATCAAATATTGCCGGTCTTGACTTAAAGGCTTAAAGCTTAAAGGCTTGACTTACCATCTTCAACTACTGTACATTTTACCAGTCTATGAAAGGGGGAGAAGTTGTATTCCTTCCATTAATGCTTGTTTGAAGGAACTTTTTTGAATCTACCTAGTATGCCCTACCTACACCCTAAACATCGCTTCCAGAGAGTTAAAGGGGTTGTAAAGGTTCGTTTTTTATTTTCTAAATAGGTACCTTTAAGCTAGTGCAGGGGTTGCCAAACTTTTCAAACAAAGGGCCAGTTTATTGTCCTTCAGACTTTTGGAGGGCCGGATTGCCCCTAATTAGTAGTAGGAATAGTATCCTATCATTGGTATTAGTAGTAGAAAAAGTGCTCTGTTGTTGGTATCATTGGGACAAATAGTGCCCTAAGGGCCGGATAAAGGCTAGCAAAGGGCCACTTTTGGCCCTCGGGCCGCAGTTTTGAGACCCCTGAGCTAGTGCACTTACCTTTTCCTTCGATTTCCCTTCTGAATGTTTTATTTCTTTGAATTTCTCACTTCCTGTTTCTCCTCAGTAAGCTTGCCCCCATCATCCGAGCCATTCTGGCTGGGGGTTAGTCAGCCAGAACAGCTTACTAAGGAGGAACAGGAAGTGAGAAATTCAGACAAAGAAAAAAAACATTTAGAAGAGAAATCGAAGAAAAAGGTAAGTGAACCAACAATGCACTAGCTTAAAGGAACCTATTTAGAAAATAAAAAACAAACCTTTACAATCCCTTTAACCAAATTAAATTTGGAGATAGAGTTGAGGTTTATTTATCGGTTGCTGCTGATTGATCAGAGGGTGCTTGGGACAAGTGGGGAACTGTTATCTCTAGTCATCTCATGGTGACTCCATTAGGGTTTGGCCACACGTGGGGCATCATCCAGGATCCCTTTAGCCATTTTTAAGCCGATTGAAGGGAATATTTTGTATTGTGGTATCCCACAGCAACCAACCCTGTGGATCTAGCTACACTCATTATGGACACCCTACTCTATAATAATTTTTGAATGTCATTGCAGAGATTCCAATCAAAGCTGGTAGTGACTCAGGGCTTTAAGGTCAATACTTTTGTAAAATGTTTCATGATACTGAAACATGCAAAAGTCTGCAAACAATGAAGCTGTAAAAGTTTCTATTATCCATCCAATTGTTACCTAAACTCTAGATAGATATCAAAGACACACATTAAGGCTCCTTTCACACTGGGGCAGGAGGTGCGGTGGAGGTAAATCGCTGCTATTTTGTAGCGGCGCTTTACTGTTGGAATTGCGGCGTATTTGGCCGCTAGCGGTGCGGTTTTACCCCTCGCTAGTGGCCAAAAAAGGGTTAATACCGCCAACAATGCGCCTCTGCAGAGGCGCATTGTCGGTGGTATAGCTGCGGTTTGCCATTTCTTTCAATGGGAGGGAGCGGTGGAGGAGCAGTAAACACACCACTCCTTCACCGTTCCAAAGAAGTGGCTAGCAGGACTTTTTTTAAACAAACAGTATAGCTACCTAAATGTAACCTGTTATCAGCCTCTTGCAATCCCTGTACAGTGGAGCTGGATTGTGCAGCACAAGAAGCACCGCAAGGAGCCAATCGGTTCACGTGCTAACAAGAGAAAGTGTTGTCACATGAGTATTTCTTTTGAGATACTGTATGTGATAGATCAGTAGGAAAGACTTACTTGTTCAGGCTGGGAACTACTGTCTCCTGGATTCCAGAAGCGTTGCCCAGAAGCTTCCAAGAAGCCATTAAGCCCTGTACACATGGCCCAAAACTTTGTTTTTCCTGACGAGATTCCTGGCAAGAATCTCTTGCCGGCCGAGTGTACAGACGTACGATTCAAAAGAACCGCCATTCTTTTGAATAGCACAAATGCGGCGGCTTCATCGACAGAGGCGGCTCTAGGCTTTGTGAGGCCTTAGGCAAATCTGGGACATGAGGCCCCATTGACATCCATAAAGGGAAAAATAGTTCAAGCGATAAAAATTAACTGTATAAATTGCATATATTAAGAGTTTTAAATTCTATAAACTATGAATTCACTGTTTATAGAATTTTCTCTAACCAATTCTTTAGGCAAATTAGGAGGCCGCGAGGCCCCTGTGGGGGCGAGGCCTAAGGCGACGGCCTAATTTGCCTAATTAGAAAGCCGCCTCTGATCATCGACTATGACGAGCATGCGCTCGTCACATTCGATGCCATCGCTGCCATCTTGCTTCACCCTACCTATGCCTTGGAAGCTCCCGCACATGCGTCAAAGTCATTTCGAGCATGCGCGGGTTTCCATGGAGACAGGCAAGTATACACACGCTCGGGTTTCTCGCAGGAAAACAATGCAGAGAATCGCAACGAGAAAATAGAGAGCAGGTTCTCTATTTTTCTCATCTAGATTCTGGGCAGTTTTCTTGACGAGAAACCTCAAAGCCTCGTACACACCATCAGTTTTCTTGCTGTTTCTTGCCGAGAAAACTGAGCGTGTGTACGAGGCTTTACTCTCTACTGCTCACCCGCCGTGGCTTTTCCATGTTGTTGTCACCCTGTCACACTCTCTACCAGTGGAGACAGGGTGACAACATGGAAAAACCATTAGGGGTGGGTACAGAGCTTTTTTCACAGTATAACCTAGTACGATCACCAAATTATAGTTTAATAAAAGTTGATGAAAGATTTGAAAATATTGAACATAACTTTTGAAATAACACATCATTTTAGAAATTGGATTTACATATACTTTAAATAAATGTCATAATAAAATAGTGGTGTTCATACAAAAACTGAAATTTATATTGTAACAGTATTTATCTAAACTTACGGGGATGCCGACCATCATTTTGATTTTCATAGTGTAGTGCTAAGTACTGTTTAACCACTGGAAGGAACCAAATTAAAGACGTGGTCTATGGGGACCTCTAGTGGCTAAATACAGGTACAACCTTATATCTATATAATTACTTATAGCACTTACACTTTATACTGTATATACACCTATAAATAAAATACTTCAATTGACACGTTTTTCACAGAAAAAAAAAAAATATTTGAAGTTGCTTCAATAAGGTCATCCAAGTAAAATGTAGATTGTAGAATATATTGAAGTAAGATTTTTAGGGAGAGGTACTTGTATGGGGTAATCGAAATACATTTCCAATAATATGATATATTGAGGGATAGCAATATATAATATGGCTCATCTTCTAAAAGTACAAAGCATGTTCACTTCACAAGGGAATTTTGCGAAAATCTAGTTTCTTATATTTGTTTGCACATGATATACTTTGATGATATACTTCAGTAAGTGTTTTTTTTTACCACATTTACTAAGCTAAGTGCAACTTCCCGTGCAAAGTGAAAATTTACTTTGAAAATAAACATGCTCTACTCCTTGAAGTGGAGTTACACCCATAAATATAACATTACATCAGTAGTTTTAAAAAAATGTCATTAGTCCTTTACTTAATGTTTTTTTTTTTTAGATGCCTTCAAAGTGTTGTTGCTAGACAGAATAGTTAATCTTCCCACTTCCTGCACCTAGGTGCTTAATGCTTCCTAACCTACACCGCACAGACTCCTGGGAATGTAGTGGGTATAACTTTCCAGGAGTCTGTGCACTCCCCAGTCTCAAAGAATCATGTGACTTGGACAGCACAGGTGCTGAAACCTGATCTGACACTGCTTGTGCAGCACTGAGCATGTGCTAGATCTGCAAGGCTGAAATCCAGGAAGTCATACAGTCTGGCTTCATGATGCCCACACTTAAGATGGCCCCAGTCAATTTCTATTTTATAAAGTGTCTAAATGCTGTAACAACCTAACAAAACGGACCTTAGTTTACAGACTAACTTTACTAGAATACATTAAGTTTGTGTATTACAGGGGTATTTATATTTAAAAAGTGAAATTGTGTCCGGAACTCCGCTTTAAGCCCCCGTTCACATTGGAGCAACTTGTCATGCGATTTGAGAGGTCAAATTGGTGCAAAGCCAACTTTAAGGTGCCGCACTGATGTCTTCCAAGTCGCACCAGAAGTCACATTGACATTTGAAATTGTGCGATTTCATGTGAAGTCATACGATTTCAAAGCACTGTGATCGGGGACTAAGTAAATAACTGAACTATGTTGTTGGCAACCTGATTTTTGCATTGTTTTGTCTTAATGGTTAAAATCTAAAAGCCTGGATGACTGAGCTACTACGAAGGTCTAGTCTGTAAGACTCTATCTCTGAGAGCTTCCCCATAGGGGGCAAGCAGTAGACGAAACATGTAGGACTTTTGAGATTACTTGCAGTCGTTTTTGCCGGCCACTCATTGGTAGTGGTTCAATCACAAGGACGATAGTTGAGCCACTCTTCCAATTACACTGGATTGGTGGCTTTTCACTTACATTCTCCATATGTACAGTATATGCATCTGGACTTCGTTTATTTATATTACCTTAAATATGGACTATTTGCTCAACTCTTGATACACTTGATATGCTCTATGTAATTTTGCACTTATGTATGCTTTTTGTTTGTTTTTTTATTGATTTACATATTTACTTGTACTACACTTACTTATATAATTCTATATTAAAAAATAACTTCTTCAAAGCTTCAAGCGTTTAATTATGGTAATACAAAAGAACAAAAATGTAGTATTACAACTTACCAGCCCTTATGCCGTGTACACACGGTCAGTCCATCCGATGAGAACGGGCCGATGGACCGGTGTCCTAGGTTAACCGATGAAGCTGACTGATGGTCCGTCGGTTAAATTTAAAGCAAGTTTGCTTTTTTTTTTACCGATGGTTAAATAACCTATGGGGTCCACACACGATCGTTTTTTACCGATGAAAACGGTCCATCAGACCGTTGTCCTCTGTTGTTTTTTTTTAACCTAGTAATCCTACCCTTAACTCACTTTACTGAGCAGTGTTATCACCCTAGGACAGGGAGTGTGTTAGGACTACATAGCACCTCCCTCTCTCCTCCATAGCAGGGGGAGGTGTTTTGTAGTCCATAGGATATCAAGAAACAATGGTAATTGATACCTTCCTGTGTACTATGCCAGCTCATAGGTTTTCTGGCTGGATGAACACATCGTAAAGTTATAATAAAACACTTCCAATGGTATATTTACCAGACCAAAAGGGAGCAAATCAGAGAAATGTTAGAGTTTTCACTCTTCCGCCTTTTACTAGTTGAAACCATGATAATGAAATTATAGAAGCTTTTATCACAATGTTTGTTTTGTTCTGTTTTTGGCAGTTGCTGCTGGACTGTATTTTACAAGAAAAGACTACCTTGAAGATGTATACCGAAACCAGCCGGCTGGATCAATCATCTTACAAGTCCATGCAATGAGTGATGTTCCGGGAGAGGAACGGCACTACACACTATGTCATACCTATATGTATGAGAAATATAAGCGCTTCTTCCACATGGATCGGAATACGGGAATTCTCTATCTGAACCAGACCATGACAAAGAAAGACTTCGCTGAAATCAGTAAGTCTGCCATACTGGCCCGTGAGCTGATAAAGGCAAACAAAGCGGGTTCAGTTATAGTATCTTGTCTCCTCTATGCAGACTACTGTACACCAACCAGGTCAGCTAAAGATATGGAGTTCTAACATAGCTACAGGGCATAGCTCCCAACTGTCCCTGATTTTGAGGGACTGTGCCTGATTTGAAGCAATGTTCCCTCTGTCTCTCTTTCCTCATTTTGGTCTGCCTACATACGTTTGCTAGTAGGTGTCCCTCATTCCCGTCTCAAAATGTTGGGAGGTATGACAGCGGATGAAGGGATTAAAACTAGGGTGATTGGCCAAGGCCAAAATATTGAGTGGGATTTAGAGAAGTATGCAGGAGGCACAAACATACAAATGATATATTTGGTTGTTCTCCATGCTTAGTTGTGGGCTGGGCTGCCGCCTCCCTTGGGGTAGTCCCGCTGGGACCCCTTTAAGAAGTTTTTTTATAAAAATGTAGGGTCAGTGGCGCTGCCCTTCACCCAAAGAGTGATCCTTCACAATGGGTCTCTCTAATCAGGTGAGTGTGCAAGCAGGAAGGGTATATTTTCACATCCGTCACCTAACAAGTCAACCCCCTATTTGGATCGCTTATCCCAGAATGAGCCGTGGGGTAAATATTAAAATCTATATTTTCTTTGCCAACAAGTAATGTGTGTTATTTAATGGTCCTATGGTTATTTTATACTAAAAGTGCAAGTGTATGTGCAAAGTCTGCATGTGCCTCCCAATTGAAATTGGAAATCTACCATAGGCGTGCGCAAGGGGTGTGCCAGGTGTGCCTGGGCACACCCTAATCTTGGGGTTAGCAACCTGTCAATGGTGGGCAGGTAAACCACAATCCTTCCTTGCTGACCCTCAGAACCTGGACAGGAGGGGTGGTGGGGGTGGAATTTAGTGGAACCAATCGGTATTTTTCTCATGCAGCAGCTGAAAGTAGGCTTCTCCTCCTCTCCCTTTTGTCAACATTCAGCTGCCACAGAAGGAAAATATAGGTTGATCGGTACCAATATATGCCACCTCCACCACCCCTCTTTTCCCTGTTCCTCGTTCTCCCATTGTTTCAGGATGGAGAGCGGGGAAGAGGCAGGTAAATATGTCAAACGCATATGTGTTGGAGCTTTGGGGTGCACACCCTAATGCAATAGGCTGTGCACACCTATGAAATCTACCACTGGCAAACCCTGGCAACCATTAACTAGTATTACTTCTATGTGATACAAATCCAGTATCTAGGAATTATATATTAAACAGTGAACGTGATACAAATGACAAATGTCCAGTTAAAAAAAAAGGTGATTGCGGGACTCCAGGTCAGCAGGACCAAGTGCAATGGGAAGGGGGTCCAGTGTAAGTTCACCTTACAGATTTTCTGTAAAGATGAACTTACACTTTAAGGCACACTTTATAACTGTAATCGTCTCAACCGCATCCCGACCAGCTTGAAGACGTTACGACCTCACACCTTCTTACATTTCCCCCAGGGGACCTAGCTCATGGGAGAACCACCAATAACCAACCAGGTGGGAGCGCCATACTCTAGATTTTGTAAAAAAAAAAAAAAAAAATTGTGATAAGTACTTGCCTATAAATTCGTAACCCAAAATAGTAACCCAGACCCCTAATACCTCAATAACCCAGAATACAGGGCGGGAGGGAGGGAATTTTCTTTTTCGCCTGAACTTTCCTGGAATGACAACCCAGCATCCTTCCTTCCTCCCTGTCCATCTGACCTTCATCAGCCATTAAAATAAGAACTACGCCCCTTCAACACTAAATGACCAAGGTTTAACCCTTCCCAGACCTGATCCTCACTTTAGTCATGCGGACCCTCCGTCCATTCTCTTCTCTTCTCTGAGCGAGTTTGGGGTGGAGCAACTTAGTCAGAGAAGAGAAGAGACTGGACGGAGGGTCGACATGACTAAAGTGAGGATCTGGTCTGGGAAGGGTTAAAACCTTGGTCTTTTAGTGTTGAAGGGTGTAACGGTCACCACCTTTTACGATATTCCCATTCCATCATCCACGACAGCTTATCTGACACTCCACAATCTAGCAGACATCAGACACGATCCATTCCATTTCCCCAGAATAACAGAGACTCACACAGCTCTGGTACTGGTTTCAAAATGTATGAACGAACTTTAATGGTATCTTAGCTCTCTTGTATACAGTACAGCATGTTTCAGTTAATCACAGGGACAAAGGAACTCTCCACCCACACATCACACAATGGGGCTTCAATCACATTCTTTTAGACAATGACATTCAGTTGAGCTAATTATTCCCCAGACGTCCGGACTCTGATACTAAGTGATTCACCTGCATAATACACATTTCTATGTCAGACGTTTTGGCACCGATTTAACATGACCTAATTACTACAGCTGAGAAGTCACATTCCTTTACTAAACACAATTGACATTCTAATTCCCTATCCCTGAAAGGAGACATCTGACCCTTAGACTGCTAACTCACAACACATATCTATCATCAATAGCATCTTCACACAAACAGTGTTATTAGCATACATAATGAAAGGTCTTGGAGCAGACTCAATTAACACCTCAAAAGCATGTGTCCTCACATTGAAGGAGACACTCTTATTGACCGGGTGTGGGCCAGCATGAACCAAACTGTAATATTCCTGCAATATGAATTATCAGTTATCAGTCACATCTCATGTAATTTATAATTAATATTTCTCAGTCACCCTATGCCCAAAAGGGGCACAGGGTGAACCTAGACCTAAGAGTTATTAGTGACGCTGGCACAAGAGTACCCCTCATCCTTCAAAAGTCTCTGGGTGTCATGGGTCATTCCGTTACAAAGGGGCGTAGTTCTTACCTTATTGGATAATGAAGGTCAGCTGGACAGGGAGGGAGGGAGGATGCTGGGTTGTCATTTCAGCCTGCACAAAGTCCTGACCTAAACTCGATAGAACACCTTTGGGATGAAGTAGCGCAGAGACTGCGAGCCAGGCCTTCTACTCCAACATCAGAAGAGTTGAAGCTGTTATAGCTGCAAAGGATGGGCCAATCCAATATTGAACCCTACAGACTAAGACTGGAATGCCATTAAAGTTCATGTGCGTGTAAAGGCAGGTGTCCCAATACTTTTGACAATATATTGTATGTTGGATATAACCAACCAGTTTGATATTTTAATCTATTAGATTTTTTAGGGTTTTGAAGCATGTCTATTATAAGATTTGGTGGACAATGTGTATAATTAAAGGTATTTAACTTAATTTCCTTTCTTAATTTCAACAGGTTCAAAATCGCCCTGGTTCAAACTGAAGGTTTCCACCGCCAGTTTAAAGGAGGACTGTGACAAAGCGGCCTTTTCTAATATATACCTGTCATTTAAGAACATTATGATCACCAACTGTTCCTCTCTGCAGTTAAAAGACTTTTGCTTTGGTAACTCGGATCTCTTATTCCACATAAAAGAGGAAAGACCTCCTGGCAGATTTTACCAGTTCCATCCACGCTTTACCCTACAGAAATGTCGTAATGTTAGTGTCTCCTATGCATTAATACTAGGTAAGTGCTGATCCGCCTCCTTAATGAATCCCCATAAGATCCCTGCGCTAGCTTCAGTAACAAGTTACAAGCTCTAGGACCTAGATTGGGGGACTTTGGCAGTTTTGTCGCCCTTTCAAAAAAATGGAGCACCAGCTGCCACTGGTTAAGATACTTGACAGGTAAAGTGAATAACGTTTATTATTTTGTTACAATGGCAACTGAAAGTTGGTGGAGTATATTAGGCAGCAAGCAAACATATTGTCCCTTAAAGCGGAGGTTCACCCTAAAAGAATTATATACCATCCCGTCCAGCATACTTGCGTCAGCTACAGTATGCTTTTTTTTTTGCGCTGTATTTACCGTTTAATCCCTCAGTTTCTTTTCAGACTCCCGCGGGAAGTAGGCGTTCCTATGAAGAGGGGGACATGATTGACGTTCGGCTATGGCGCGTCACGCGTTCTGAAAATAGCCGAAATAGGACTCGGCTATATACGGCGCCTGCGCAGTCAGCTCCTAGTCTGTACGCAGGCGCCATATAGCGCCGTGAAGAGCCGAGACCTAGCCCGGCTACTTTCGGAACGCGTAAAGCGCCATAGCCGGACGTCAATCATGTTCCCCTCTTCATAGGAACACCTACTCCCCGCGGGAGTCTGAAACGAAACTGAAGGATTAAACGATAAATACAGCGCAAAAAAAAAAAAAAAAAAAGCATACTGTAGCTGACACAAGTATGCTGGATGGGATGGTACATAGATGTTTTTTAGGGTGAACCTCCGCTTTAAGTTGATGCATAGAAAGCAAAAAAACAAAATAGGCATTGCAGTTTGTTGTGTGTGGGGATGTGTAGTCATGAGCCAGTCATGGTGCCAATGCTAACCTGTGTCCACAGCCACAAGTGCCTACAATGTGCGTTTGAACATCAGAATTGGACCACAGAGCAATGGAAGAAGGTAGTCTAGTCTGATAAATCACATTGGGGCAGATCCACAAAGAGAGTACGCCGGCGTATCTACTGATACGCCGGCGTACTTTCAAATTTCCCGCGTCTTATCTTTGTTTTGAATCCTCAAAACGGCATCTGGGTTAGATCCGACAGGCGTACGTCTTCGTACGCCTTCGGATCTTAGATGCAATTCTTCAGGGTCCGCTGGGTGGCGTTCCCGTCCTAATCCACGTTGAGTATGCAAATTAGCTATTTCCGACGATCCACGAACGTACGAGCGGCCGTCGCATTCTTTTACGTCGTCTCTAGTCGGCTTTTTCCGGCGTATAGTTAAAGCTGCTATATGGTGGCGTACTCAATGTTAAGTATGGCCGTCGTTCCCGTGTATAATTTTAAAATTTTAATTTTGTTTGCGTAAGTCGTCCGTGAATCGGGCTGGACGTAATTTACGTCCACGTCAAAACAATTACGTCCTTGCGACGTCATTTAGCGCAATGCACGGCGGGAAACTTAGGGACGGCGCATGCGCAGTTCGTTTGGCGCTCGGACGCGCTTCATTTAAATGAAACACGCCCCTACTCGCCACATTTGAATTGCGCGCCATTACGCCGTGAGAGATACACTACGCCGCCGTAACTTACGGCGCAAATTCTTCGTGGATTTGAAGCTGGGAACAGTAAGTTACAGCGGCGTAGCGTATCTCACATACGCTGCGCCCATGCAATTGTTTGTGAATCTGCCCACTTTCTTTTAGATCATGTCGATGGTGGGGTATATGTGGCTTACGTTGGGAAGAGATGGCACCAGGATGCAGTAGGGAAAGAAGGCAAGCCGGCAGATGGATTGTGATGCTTTGGGCAATGTTCTGCTGGGAAACCTTGGGTCTATTCATGTGGATGGTACTTCTGACACATTCTACCTACCTAAACATTGTTGGTGACCAAGTACACCGCTTTATGGAAACAGTATTCCCTGATGGCAGTCGCTTCACTATGTCCTACCACACTGCAAAAATGGCTCAAGAATTGTTTTTTCGGAACACGAGTTTGAGGTGTTGATTTGGCCTTCAAATTCTCCAGATCTCAATCCATCAAGCTTCTGTGGGATGTGCTGGAAAAACAAGTCCGATCCATGTAGACCCCACCTTGCATCTTACAGAACTTAAAGGGCCTGCTACGGACAGCTTGGTGCCAGATACCACAGCGTACCTTCAGAGGTTGGCTGTAAAAGAGAGACCTACTCAATAATAGGTGCCTACAACAGGGTGTGCCTTCGACCTAGGCACTCCCTGCTGTATGATCCCTCAAAAAATATAAAAAAAACGTACACATGAGTCAGTACGATTCATTACAACGTACTCTGCACACCATAATGAATTGCGCAACATATTGCAAGCTAATTGGCACATTCTCGCTGAAAATAATATTCTGAAAAAATATGTCAAACAACAACCTGAAATGGTGTTCCGCCGGGCCCACTCACTACGTGACCGATTGACCAAGAGTCACTACACCACAGAACATACAACACACACATCACCCAGGGGCACCTATAAATGTGGCAATTGCCCAAGATGCCCTTGGGTAATGGAAGGTGAACATTTTTTATTACCCAATGGTGAAGATTTTTACCCCCCCTTCCTTGCCAATTGTGGCACAAAGGGTATTGTTTATCTTATGATTTGTATCTGTGGAGCCTTTTATATAGCAAGACTTTTAGAGAATTTCGGCAACGTATGGGTGATCACCTTTACGATTCAAATGTAGGGAAACTAACAACAGTAGGGCGTCACATTGGACTATACCATAGATACGATCTCTCTGTCGTAAGGTTTTTCATTTTGGAAATAATTCCACAACACCCACGGGGGGAGACTGGAATAGGACCATTTTACAAAAAGAATGTCTGTGGATCGAGCATCTCGATGCCACGACATTCCCAGGATTAAATGAAATGAATTCCTATAAATCCTTTTTACGTTAACATTAATAATCCAACAATAGATCCTCTTCCAGTCTCCTAGCCCTGCCCTCTCCCCCCCCCCCTCCCCCCCTTTTCTCCTGATCCCCCCATGCTCCTTCCCTTCCCCCTCAAACCCCCCCCCCCCCCCCCCCTTTTCTTTCCCTTCCCTTGTTGATGTCCTAATTGCCATTCATCTTTAAATAGGTTGTGGCATCAATTTGGAGGCTTCATTTTGTCTCAATATATACACATATATGGACATTAAAGGGTAATTGTCTGATGTTATTCCAGCACCCCGTCTTGGCAATAATAAACCTTGAACTCTGAATCAATAGCCAAGCATTGTGGTGGGGTAACCCCCCGCCATTTATATGTATTCAGTACTGATTTTGTTTATCGCTGTACATGCAATGTAAATGTCTATGTACTTTTTGTTTATAATACGGTGCGTTCTTTGGAGCTCAGACACCCTGGTTGATTGATCGGGTCTTGGACCTGGTTCCTTCCCTTCGATTGGCGCTTGGAGTGTCGTCCCCGGCAGAGAGCACCAATTGGAGCTCTCTGCTTGCAGCCTATGACCTGGCGTCATGCCATTGGGTCAGCAGCTGCACACCCACGCACTCACGTGCTGGGATTGGTGGGACGTTGGACGGCGGCGGCGTCGCAATTCGATGACGTCACGCGCCGTCCAGGGATGCTTACAAAAGCGGCTGACACAGCCGCTTCTGTGAGTTAGCACGGATGCTCTCCCTGGGGACACACGTGGACATTCTTGAGCCTAGGTGAGTAAGATTTATGCCTAATTACAAAGGCTCCTCTCCTACTGACCCTTTAATCATATCTATGGCTAAAAACTTCCTCCTTTGGACTCCTCAGTTGGACCGAGTGCTTAACGATTGCCCTTACCCTGGCAATGTGAGATAGTACATACAAGGCTGTTAATGTCCGTTTCTCTGTGCCCCAGTAATCTGCGTACTCTTGCTGCAGTCTTGGTAAGGACCCCTTGGGGAGTTTGTATTGTTGGTTGGTCACCCTGGTGATGGGCTCTTTTAATTCACCGACGCGTCTGTTGATGGGCTTTTCCAATTCACCACCTCCCCATTTCCATGCATCCCTTTATATATTAATGCACTTCCTGTATATGCTGATGTTTCCCTATTAAGGTCACCAACTCTACGTTTCTCACTGGCCCTCTCACCCCCCCTCCCATTCCCCCGTCCCTTCTCCCCCTCCTTCATCTCCCTTCTCCAACACCCCTTTTTCCCTCCCAAACAAACCCCCACCCCCTTGTTCCCCCACTTTTCCCTTCCTCTCCCTTTCCCCCTCCCTTCCCCCTCCCCTTCTTTTTCCCCTCCCTGTCCCTCCTCCACCCCACACACTTTACACACACCCTTTCCCCCCCCCTCCTTACACCCCCCTCCTTCCCTTTCTACCCTTTGTCTAGACACCTTGTGCACCACTTCACTAGTCCTCACTGATCCTTCTTTCCTTCCCCCTTTTCCTTTCTTTTCTCCCTTACCCCCGCTTTTCCTTCTTTTTTCCCCTCCCTATCTTTCCCTTCTTATTGTATTGTTATCCAATTTGTTTACCCTTATCCTCAATAATACCCTTCCCCCTCCCCCCTCCTCTCTCCCCCCCCCTTTCCCTTCCCCTTCTCCCCCTCCCCCCCATCCCTTCTCCCTTTTCTCCTCTTTTCTTCCCTTCCCTCCCCTTCCCCCCCTTTTTACGTCAATCCTAACCTTATTCCTTTTAAGGTTAATCCAAAACCCCCCTCCCCCTCTTTCCTCCCCCCCTTTCCTTCCTCCCCCCCTAACAACCTCTCCCTTTCCTTACCCCCCTTCTCCCTCCCCTATTTTTCTTACCCCCTGTCCTCCTCTCTCCTCCTTCCCTCCTTTAAACCCTCCCTTTTTTCCGTCACCTACACATACTTCCTTTCACTCACTGGTGACCCACACCTCAATAATTAACTGACCATTCCCTGTATATTTGATTTATTCTACTCCTCACCTTAATAGAGCCCGTCTAAATAAAATATCCCCCTCCACGCGCCACAGAAGGCCTATACCAGGCTCCACGTCTGATCATATGACCAACCTGGGTGAGTGCTCTGCTCCATTATATAACGCATTGTATTGAATTGTACACAATGTATACACATATTGTATATCCTGCTTGTTTATTTACATGTCTATGCATACTTTTTAGAAAAAAATCTCCTCCTGAAGAAGCGGTAAATCACCGCGAAACCGGTCGAGGTCATCGATTCCTTACATTAAGACACAGTCTGTTTTTTGCTTTCTGTTGTGAAATGTGGGGTTTGTTCTTAAATTGTCCTTGTATTATACTTCTTTTCTTTTTTGCTAAATAAATATTGATATTTTTATCAGATTGTCTTTATCAGTGCCGCGAAAAGTCCCTTCCAAAATCCCTCCCCCTTCCCTCGACCTAAATACTGACGTACATTGGCCCCAAGCAGCCAAATGTCGTCAAATTATTTTTGTCTCATTATTCTTCAGGTGGATCATAAAGTTATAGCTGATCTGTGTATTTAACTGTGAACAGTAGTGACAAACATTACTTTTACTTTGATCGTTGGTACTAAATACTTATGTTTCTTCATATACAGACAAAGACTCGCCCTTTTATTATAACCCAAATTCATCAGAAGTGTTCCTGTCACGCTCCCTTGATCGAGAAATGAGGGAGAACTATGATTTGGTAGCAAAATGTACAGTGAGAGATAGCACCAGAGAAGTGGATGTTGAACAGTCTTTCCAGATCAGGGTGGATGATATTGATGACAACCCTCCACAATTGTTCAATGACACTAATACGGTTAATATGGTGGTGGAATATGATAGAAAGGAGGTAAGTGATGTGGGAATTGGGTATACAGTATTTCATTGCATCTGCTATATTCTACTGAGAAATGTGCATTTACCTAGAGCAGGGGTGTCCAAACTTTTTTCATAGAAGGCCAGATTTAATGAAGTGAACATGTCTGAGGGCCGACCATTTTGCCTGATATTCTTTGAACCATTAAAATTCGACAAGAAGTGTGTTCGTTCGAGCACTAATACACTGCCCAACAGGAATTCTCTTGCCTTTGTGGCTTAGTGTGAGTAAAGAGACGAGCTTGGGCATATTATTTGGATATACCGTATTTATTGGCGTATAACACGCACCTTCACTTTAAGAGCGAAGTTTCAGGATTTTTTTTTTATTTGAAATAAAGAACTGTGAAGCAAAATAAGGGTCAGTGCCCAAAAGCCTCACAAGTTCCCATCTGCAGACCCACCATTGCCATGAATGTAGCCTCAACATTGCTAGGAATGCAGCACCAACCATTGCCAGGAATGCACCCACCATTGTCTGGAATGTACTCACCATTGCCAGGAATGCACTCATCATTGCCAGGAATGCAGTACCATTGCCAGGAATGCACTCACCATTGTCAGGAATGCACTCACCATTGCCAGGAATGGAGCACCATTGCCAGGAATGCGATCACCATTGCCAGGAATGCAGCACCATTGCCAGGAATGCAGCACCATTGCCAGGAATGCACTCACCATTGCCAGGAATGGAGCACCATTGCCAGGAATGCACTCACGAGCGCCAAAGATTACCTACAGGAGAATCTCCTGTTTACACGGCGGCCTCTTTAATAGAAAGTCCCACCTCATTTAATGGACAGAACAGTTGTCCAATGGCAGCTCCGGAGACAGGACTTCCTATTACAGAGGCAGCCCGTAAACAGGAATTTCTCCTGTGTGTGTACGGAGCTCGGCCCGCCTCCTCCGAGGCTTATACATCTTTTGTGGCTCCGGCGCTGGGAGATTGTCGAGGGCCACAAAAGATATATATGTCCAAACACCCAGACGGGCCGTTCAAAACTGGAACGCGGGCCGCGATGGCCCGCGGGCCAGACTTTGGACATGCTGGACCTAGAGCCTGCCTGCTGGGATTGTGTAATATTTTCAAGATTTTCAGTACATTACACCCTGTCTTTTGGTATGGAAAGGGTTTTTAGGTCTTTGGCTTCATGGAAAGAACCCATTTAATATCTGAAAATGATGTTCTGCTGAGATAGCTAGTTCAATATGTGTCTAGTTAGGTAATTGTTTGTAAGTTCCTTATTTCGGTTTCCTTTTGATTTTCTGTAAGAAATAATTAACCGCAAGGCTTGACCACAGTGGCCATGGAAAATCCAATGCTTGTAAATTCTATTACTGATGCATTAATCAATTCTTCAAGACAGTAAGGTAATTGTCATTAGTTGTATTACATCAAAACTGAGTTATAAATTACCTGAAAATTGTATCAAATTGTCATTGCAATGAACTTTATCGACTAAGTGCCGTTGGTAATAAAAGTCTACCAGTGTGAATAAGTACTGCCTGTTATCTTGTTGGGATACCAGACTGATACCCTTTATGATGCAATTGCGATTCAAAACAATAATGCCGCGTACACACGATCGGAATTTCCGATGGAAAAAGTCAGACGGACTTTTTCTATCGGAAATTCCGACCGTGTGTATGCCCCATCAAAAAATTCCATCGGAATTCCGATGAATTCCATCCGAGTTTAAATATAGAACATGTTCTATTTCACTCCGATGGAATTTCGTCGGAATTCTGATGTGCCTTTGGCCGGGCAAAAGACTGATCGTGTGTACGTGGCATTATTGGCTACTCCTTAAAAAGACACTTTCACCACGCCCCTTCAAGCCCCACGCACATGTTATACTCTACTTTTGAGTATTGGGGAAATAAAGTATGTGATCTCCTCCCAAATGGCAGTGCTCACGTATAGTAGACAATCTCTGGGCCTAAGAAATATCGCCATAAGGAGAATGGCGATTTCACTCTCTCATTCAAGTCCTACACCAGCCAACACCTTATATTTCAATAGTGGCTACAAACCACTGCTAAGATGGCGATAACTGGGGTGGGGGACCCTGCATGGGAAAGGTGTTTGTGCCTCTTTAATGGAAGACACTCTCATCACCATAGCGATTTATTTTATGCCTTCAAGAGCTGTGCTTCCCCCATAGACTGGTCTCTATTCATTAGTTGTAGAACAGTTATTTATTCTCTTCAATAGCTGTAGGCACAGTCTCTTATACCTTAAAAATAGCCTACTGGTGAACACTTTTCATTAATACAACTTTACTCCAGCTTTAAGAACAATAATGTGATATATAGCAGGGTACAGTCCTTAGATTTGGTGGCTGCATTTGTTTTCTTTTTTTCAGACTAAGTACATTTTCTGCAAGTACAGAAAATTCGCCAGAAATCCAGTATTCTATAACTTCAGGGTGACAACACTGCTTCTCCATAGTTACAGTGCAGTCAGTGGAAATTATTACCTTAGAACAGAAAGTGTGTAAACACTGGTAAACCTATTTTTTATATGTAAAGAAAGACAGCCAAAGGGGTACCACAACCATATAAACTATAAATTACTCAACCTACATACGCACATACCAACTACCCCCCCCCCCCCCCGGTCACAGTCAGATCCCTTCAGGGGTGATTGGGTGATAGGGTAGATAGCATCGGTGTACACTTTTTCACTGCTTAGAGCCCAACATGTGTATACCCCTACCCGTCCATATGGAGATACACCAGAAGACCTCTTATCCTCATACTTCTTGACCATACTACCCACTCTTAGAAGCAGACAACCCTGACTACAATAGGTCTAACCCACTACAGGGGTCAGGGCACTGATAAAATGTCGACTTCCAGCGATCTTATTGTTAATCGCATTGTTTGTTCTCCGTCTGTTTTCTTTTCTTTTGCCGACTTTTTAAATGTACTCCTATGCTTGTGATTATTGTAAACCTGTAAAAAATAAATAAAATCTATTTGATAAAAAAATAAAATAAACTATATATAAGAAAAGTAGGACTTAAGGGCGGACTTCAAAGGTACCAGAAAAGGAATCAACATAAATTTTAATTAGGTACATAATTATAAACGTGAACAATATAACATTAAAACATGGATATTGGACTCTCCAAGATAAGAGCCATACAATATATACAAATCCCTATCTTGCTTTCTTACACAGAATCCCTTTATTTTTGATATTCGACAAATAAGTCCTGAAGAAGCAAATAAGCGAAATGTAAAACTTGGAATATTCTTTGTCATAACAATAATAGGGATTTGTATATATTGTATGGCTCTTATTTTGGAGCGTCCAATATCCATGTTTTTAATGTTATAATGTTTATAATTATTTATATTAAAATTATATATTTTTCTATTTATGTTGATTGCTTTTCTGGTACCTTTAAAGTCCGTCCTTAAGTCTTAATTGTCTTATTTAAAACAGATTTTTTACTTTTATTAGTAGTGATTTCACATTGTAATGTAACCCATTTAATTTATCAATTCTTGATCTACTTCCTATTAGCTCTTGATTTTGCTTCCAAATCAAACTGTTAATTTTTCCATCTAGGGAACAATACTTGGGTCATTACTTGTTCTGGATCGTGACTCAACTCCTGTCTATCCTCCAGGGAGCAGTCACAACAAGTACAATGAGACCATCGTCAACAATGAATCATTTGTACAGGAAATGTTCCAGGTGAAGCGTGAGCTTAGCGAGTATAAATTCTGGTCAGATGGCCACAGCATCCGAGGAACACTTCATGAATTTAGTAAGAAAATCTCTGTTATTCCCATTGGGAAAAAAAAATCTATATCCCTTTAGTTGTTTTTTGTATTTTTTTAACATGTATATATTTATTTATTTTATTTATTAATATATATATATATATATATATATATATATATATATATATATATATATATATATATATATATATATATATATATATATATTATTCATTTTTGTTTATATTGGTTCCAATTTAATAACCATTTGTAGGTAATGCCTTAATGTTTTGGCAGCCATAGTACCTCAAAAATATGAGATTTATGGAGTCTCTGGAGGAGATCAGACATGAATTTTCTGGTGCAGAGTTTTGTGTGCGAGAATACAGAGACCGGAAAAAAAGTAGACATGTGCACCCTGAAATATTTTGTTTCGTCCAAAAAATGTATTTATTTAGTTACTCCCGAAATTAGTTTTTATTTATTTTGTTTAGTTAAAAAATGCATTAGTCCTACAATCCGAATTAATTAAGGTCGAATCTGTCATTGAAGGCTTATGGTGTCCGTCGAATGTTCTAAGAAGATTCGACGGAGCAAATAAACTGTACGACGCCGCTATCGTACATTTCCGGTCGAATGTTCCGCCTACAAGCTATAGAAGAATTCTAATGTTGTATGACACTAGTAATAATTATATTTATAAATTATTATTACTAGTCAACAAACATTCAAATTGTTCTAAAGCCTATGGGCCGAGCATGTGACCGGAAATGTATGATTGCGGCGTCGTACAGTTTAGCTGCTTGTCGAATCTTCTTAGAACTTTCGACAGACACCATAAGCCTTCAATGACAGATTCAGCGTTTGTATGTTTTTTGCTGCTTCATCAAATCTTCGTCGTTCATGTGGAATGGTCTAACCCAACACTGTCTCTGTAATGTTGAATCTTTCCTCTCTATAATGTCGAATCTTTCCTCTCTATGTAGAATAATCTTGGACAAATAGAGTTAAGGTTAGGCACATTCGACCGCAGATTCGATAGACACAGATCGCTATTGTCAGCGTCATGTTGAATCTCCTATCTATATCGAAATGTTGTAGCAACGAAAATAAAAATAAAGCATTTTTTTATATCAAATCTTTCGGATATCGGATTCTGCGCGTTCGTTTTCCATTTGTTAAAACGATAACGAAAATACACGAAATTCGGACAAAAAAATGGGCTGGTTCACTTTTGGTTCCTTAGGCTCCATTCACACATGTGCAAATTGGCATAAAACTTTGGAAATCAACCAGTTTACTTTGGCAGATCCCCGTTCTGTCTCTGCGAAGAACGATCGCTTGCGACCGTCGTACATCGATTCCACCATGTACATCATGTATATCTTAGTTGTAACAAGTGCTTATTTGAGTTACTGTTGCCTTTCTATCATCTGGAACCAGTCTGCCCATTCTCCTCTGACCTCTGACATCAACAAGGCATTTCTGTCCACACAACTTCCGCTCACTGGATATTTTCTCTTTTTAGGACCATTCTCTGTAAACCCTAGAGATGGTTGTGCATGAAATTTCCAGTAGATCATACATTTTTGAAATACTCAGACCAGCCGTCTGGCACCAACAACCGGGCCACGTTAAAAGTCACTTAAATCTCCTTTCTTCCCCTTTCTGATACCATTGGCTGTGATTGGCTGATTAGCAATTTGTGTTACCAAGCAATTGAACAGGTGTACCCAATAAAATGGCCTGGGAGTGTACATTGTTAGCCTTGCAGAAACTCTATAATCCAGTATCTAGAATTTTGACCATCTAGTACAGCAGACAAAGCCAGCCAACAACTAGAGAGGGCAAATAAGGGCTTATGATGGGTTGCTATTAAGTATGTTTACATTGTGGCTTCAGTGCATTACACAAAGTATAATTGTATAATATGCCTTTTATATGTCTATAACAGAGCTGCTGCTGAAGGAAGGAGTACCCATAACCAAAAATATGTCCATACAAGTCATTGTTTTGGTGAATGATACAGAATACCATAATCCTGGAGGAGTCGTACTGTTGTATTTTAATGTCACTATCCTGCCGGTAGAAATTCAGTTTACTGATACTACTTACCAGTTTACTCTGAACCGAAATGCTGACCGTTTCGCCCAGGTAATTCCTAAACATAATGTTGTATATGCATGCATAGTGAATGGTCTGCCAGGTGTTCAAAACTGTAGGCAACTGAAAATCCACTATAGCTATGGTGTAACAGTCAATTTTAGCCAGAAATACAGTAAATATGATCATATAATCTGCATGATTCAACTGATGCCCCACTTTAATTGTTAACTGTAAACAAAACAATTAGCGAGTCCAGACACTAAATTGTCAAAAGTATTGGGACACCTGCCTGTAAACGCACATGAACCTAAATGGCATCCCAGTCTCAGTCCGTAGGGTTTAATATTGAGTTGGCCTTTTCCATCGGAGATTCTGACCGTGTGTGCGTGCCATCGGAGAAATTCAGATGAATTTCACTCCGATGGAATTCCGCCGGAATTCCGATGTGAATTTGGTCGGACAAAGGTCCGATCTTGTGTACGGGGCATTAGGGTCTCGGTTTAGAATGTAAAATATCCATGTGGGCCCCATCAACATAGCTGGAAGATTCTAATAAATGAAAATCCTGTTGGTGGACAAGAAATCTGAATTAGCCAGTCATGTAGAATCGAATAATGTGTTTATGGACTGTAGTGATACAAGTTCCTGTGCAGTAAAGAGGAGTTAAAGGAGCATTTGGACTGAGTCTCTATATGCCTGGTCAGGAAATAGGTGTTAGCCCGGTGACTTGGCAGTTGTAAGATTGGTTCCCCTGTGAGACTGTGCTCCTCATAACCATTGATTTTTGGGTTCACGGTGTTTGGCGTGACCCATAATAGACTGGGCTTACAACTAATGGAATCTGACTAGGTGTGTGTTTTCTGACGTGGCCTGTGGAGCAATAAGTATGGAGCTGCTGAGGTGGAACAGAGGTTATGGGACCTCCATCGCTGTAATCTATGTACGGTGGGCTTTAGCACTTTTGCAGGGGAATTGGCTTAACAACCTACTGCTAGTTTAACTATAAACTTTTCATATTTAACATAGCTAGCGTGAAGCATTCTCCTTGTGGGTGGGAGCACAACAACATGCTACATGATTCTGTGGTTGTGTGGCTTGTGGATGTAAGTGCTGGAACCAAGAGGACACATTGGGGTTGATTTAATAAAAGCAAATCCACTCTGCACTGCAATTGCACTTGGAAGTGCAGTCACTGTAGATCTGAGGGGACGATCTGAAATGAGGGGAGGCTCTGTTGATTTTATCATCCAATCATGTGCAAGCTAAAATGCTGTTTTTTATTATCCTTGCATGTCCCCCTCAGATCTACAGCGACTGCACTTCCAAGTTCTACAAAACCTGGCTGTTGTAAGTAATGAGCTTACATGTATCCAGGATGGCAATATGAGCTTTTAAGCATCTAGGCCAGCTATTCTCAACCAGGGTTCTGTGTAACCCTAAGGTTCCTCTGGAAGTTTCTAGGGGCTCCTTGATCTATAGCTGACTAACTTCCCACCTAATGATACCTATATAGTTTTGGGTCCAGCATCATTTGGTGTTGTGTGGAACCCTATGGTTCCTCTGGAAGTTTCTAGGGGCTCCTTTATCTATAGCTGACTAACTTCCCACATAATGATACCTACATAGTTTTGGGTCCAGCATCATTCGGTGTTCTGTGTAACCCTAAGGTTCCTCTGGAAGTTTCTAGGGGCTCCTTGAACTAGAGCTGACTAACTTCCCACCTAATGATACCTACATAGTTTTGGGTCCAGCACCATTTGGTGTTGTGTGGAACCCTATGGTTCCTCCGGAAGTTTCTAGGGGCTCCTTTATCTATTGCTGACTGACTTCCCACCTAATGATACCTATATAGTTTTGGGTCCAGCACCATTTGGTGTTGTGTGGAAACCTATGGTTCCTCCGGAAGTTTCTAGGGGCTCCTTTATCTATAGCTGACTGACTTCTCACCTAATGATACCTACAAATTTTGGTTCCAGCACCATTCGGTGTTCTGTGGAACCCTATGGTTCCTCCGGAAGTTTCTAGGGGCTCCTTCATCTATAGCTGACTGACTTCCCACCTAATGATACCTACATAGTTTTGGGTCCAGCATCATTTGGTGTTGTGTGGAACCCTATGGTTCCTCCGGAAGTTTCTGGGGGCTCCTTGATCTATAGCTGACTGACTTCCTACCTAATGATACCTATATAGTTTTGGGTCCAGCACCATTTGGCAGAAATCTTTTTTTCTGTCAGTAAAAGTTGCATGCTGGCCACCACTGTAAGCGAGAATTTTTTTACACTGACCACCAATGTAAGAGGCATTCTTCCCATTGACCCCCAATGAATTTATTTAAATAGGGGTTTCCTGAGACCTGAAAATTATTTCAAGGGTTTTGCTGGGGGTAAAGAGGCTGAGAAAGAATGTCTTCTGTAGTTGTACATTTTATCTGCAATATTTTTTTTTATTAAAAATTGATGGTAGAATATTAACATCTGAAGCGCTCCTTTATGTCTTGATGTAGAATGCACATTGCCATCCTCCAGGTGACCTTCATTTCTTGGCTGACCACCACTTTACAACTAATAAATGGACTGTTCTTTCTTTTCAGGAGAGTTTGTGTTTTCAGCCATTAATTTATTGTTTTTTGCAACTCTAATTTGTACTCACTGCAGAAACCAGTGGACATCTGGGTCACATGTCAGCGAAATAAATTTTATAAATGTATTGGTGAAATCGTGTCCAGAATCCCAAAAATCTTCCTCTTTTTTGAGCTGTTTGTCTTACATTGAATTTTACTGCAAATGGCATTGTCTGAAGGTTTATTCTTTAAAGTGAACCTGGCAGTTTTTCCAAGTCCTCACTGAGGACAGACACCGCAAGTTTCATTGCATTACTGTTATGACCCAAGAAAGCCTTTTATAGGTTCATCTTGGTAGGAAGGCTTGACTTTTGGATTCAGGGCCGATCCTAGGGTCACAGGTGCCTGGGTGCAGAAATATTTCTGGTGCCCCCACATGGGCATGGTCATTTTACTAACTCCTCGCTTTACAAATGTTTCTATGGCAACGTCTCAACCACAGAGATGCTCCCCCACAAAGTATTCATTACTCTGGGATCCATACATGATCTCTTAACAATAAACACAATACAGGAAGAGAAGCAGAGTACTTTATTGGGACCTGGAGGACTAAAACTAGCCGCGCTTTACTGCCAACGCCCCCGCACTGTCAGTGTGAAAGGGCTCTTGGTACATTTCATTATACATCTCATCTGTAGACAGACTACTGAGGCGCAGGTAGGGACATGGGCTGTGTATCCTATGCAATCTATCATGCCATAAAACATCTAGAGCAGGGGCAGCTCAAGCATGTGTAAAAGGATGCTGGGGATGCCATCCCCCAGTACACTGAGTACTGAACACTGTGACTCACCTTGGTTCTCTCTCTGTGCAGCTTAAGAGAGAGATGGGAGGGGGAGGCACTGAAAACTAGAACCATTGTGTCAGGAAGAGGCGTGGCCTCTCCCCCGAGCACTGCCAGGCTGGGCAGGCTGCCCTATGCTCACACACCATTTCTGGACGGACACACACCTATGCTCAGAACACTAGTTCTGGATGGTCACAAACAAGGAGGGAGGGGAGAACTCTGACACTTTGGCGCCCCCACTTCTGCAGGCACCTGGGTGCAAAGCACCCTGTGCACCCTGCCTAGGATCGGCCCTGTCTGGATTATTACTAGCCAGTTGCTATTTCAGTCCAGTAGGCAGTCAGGGTGCCCCCATTGAACAGTAGTATAGTAGTTGCCAGGCTTAGTCTTGAAGCTGAAGTGAAACTAAATCAGAGAGGTGCACAGAGGAAGCTTTCATCATTAATGCAAATTATACCAATCTTGTGGTCATCTGCTGTTTTTACAGAATGCTTACTTTTAAAAACTCATGGATGACAGGTCTGCATTAAAGTTTAGGTATAGTTAAACTTTTATTCTGTTTTGGATGAAGCTGTAAAGAATTAAAGCATTACATCCAGTTTTGCCCAGTGGCACGGCCTGCTCTCCTACAAAGTCTGCTTACTCTGATTTCACTGCAAAAGGTAAGCTTCTCACAGTGTGCATTTTAGAAGTTGCAGCAAATCACATAAAGCGCTCCTCATTTCTTGACTGGGGGACATCCAGCATCATCTAGCCGTTCCTCTCCAGCCTAACCTACCCTGGCCCATTCTCATTTACTTATTGTATTTGTGTTCTTTCAAATCTAAGGCTAAGCATCATGTGAGCTTTATGTAGGCTGGTCTGCATGCAAATGCCGTCTGTCTAGGAACAACAGCTCCTCCAGACTGATATCCACCCATCAAGGCATTTTTAAATTTGCATAACTCTTCCCAGGAGGAAGCCCACTACTTACATTAGGGCTGATAGCTCTTTAAAGGAGAACTGAGCCATGGTGCTTAGATATTTTTAGGAAGCTATGTACAGCATCCGGCTGGTACCTCTCGCCAGCCCCTATATGCTTGCTTTTTATAGGGAAGCACAGAGACCTCACTGACATCACTGATGGCATCGCTTGATCTAAAATAAAGTCTTCTTGATGAAGGGGAGTAAGGCAACTGAGTAAGGCAAAATATGTGCATTATAAATTTCAGCTTTAAAACCTTGGTCAGTTATTTGGAATGTGGAATGTGTACATAAAGAGGGGAACTATTTTAGGGTTGTCACCCGGACAGGTTTTACCATTGGAAGAGTTCCCATGACCTCTTGTTCTGACGACAACTGTAAAATTCTGGCTTTCCCTTAAAGCAGAGTTCCGAGGTAAAAAATAATAATTAAAAGTCAGCAGCTACAAATACTGCAGCTGCTGACTTTTAATATTAGGACACTTACCTGTCCAGGGCACCCACGATGGCAGCACCCGAAGGCGATCTGCCCCTCGGCTCTCGGTTGCTGCCACCGCCATCTTCGGTAAGGGAATCAGGAAGTAAAGCCTTTCGGCTTCACTTCTTGGTTCACTACTGCACATGCATGCTATCTCACTGGTCCCTGCTGTCTTCTGGGACCTGTGTGTCTCCCAGTGCGGGGGCCGGAGGAGGGGCCGTGGATTGGATTAGACAGGTATCTGCTCCCCCCTCCCCCTGAAAGGTGCCAAATGTGACACCGGAAGGGGGGGGGTGTCAAAAAGCAGAAGTTCCATATTTTGGTGGAACTCCGCTTTAACTACCTGTAACACTGACGGTGGTCACCAGGACAAATAGAGTGGTGGAATCTCCCCAATGGGGACTGAGAGGCAGCAATAAGAACTTCACAAGGGTTCTAATACATCAACTTAACTTTTACTCTATCAAAAACAAAATAAATCATATTACGCCCATTAACGATGAAAGATAAATACAGTAAAACCTTGGATTGCGAGTAACTTGGTCTACATGTTTTAGAAGACGAGCAAAAAAAAATTGTAACTGGTATTTTTTCTGTTTTACCCCAGGTAGGAAGAGTGTGCATTGAAAACTGTGAACTCTTGAAAGGAGTCAATGTGACTTACACGTTACAGACACCGAACAACACACGTCTCATTGCTATCCAAAAGGAAGCAGAAGAAATGTTTGCAACTCTGTATGTTCATGACCCGGTTGCTCTGGTGAATCACAGTGAAAAGGAATTCATGTGCAGCGTTTCCGTATCCAATGCGGAGCTCAAGAACCCAATTAAAGCCCAGGTTACAGTAATTATAGTGGGGATACGTGAGTATAAACTCCCTTTTTAATATATTTTCCTGTTTCAAATATTTTATTGATTTTTTTATATATTTTCTACAAGGATGTATACTTGAATTGTACGGCATTAAGGCCCATGTACACCTTTATTTATTTAAGTTACATTATTTAAGTTACAGTGCATTGCATTAAGGCAGCCGTTAACTTTAGATGGGTCCTCAATATACAAAACAATACATTCTGCACTATTTTGTACAATTCATCACACCACAACACAAAGAGGAGAATGCTTTGTGCTTTGGGATCATGCTATTTGTGATGTGTTGCATTGACAAAACTAGGGAAGGTATCTTATTTCTGGAATTTCTGGTCATTATCATTAACGTTTTTGTATTGAGGTGCACTTTAGTGCAGGTGCATTTGGTTTGTTTATTGGTATGCCATTTTAGGTACGTTGCGCTGGGTAAACAGTTCATTAAATTGATTTTATGTATACCAGGATAGTTTGGCAGGTTAGTATGCAATGCAATGGGTGTAGTAATATGTACAGCCTGCATTAAAGACGTTATCATATATAGTGGGTGATTTATTAGGCAATCAAAAGGCTCCTCTCTTTCACAACATACCTTCCCAGGAAGAAGAGTCTTGTAACTAGTGGCGGCTGGTGCTCCAATTTTTTTTTGGGGGGGTGCAAACAAATGAAAAAAAAAACAGCAATTGCAGCCTTACTGTGCCCATCAATTGTCTCCACTGTGCCATTAAACACAGCGACTGTGCCATTAATTGTCGCCATCGTGCCATCAAACGCAGCCGATGTGCCATTAATTATCGCCACTGTGCCATCAAACGCAGCCGCTGTGCAATTAATTGTCGCCACTGTGCCATCAAACGCAGCCACTGTGCCATCAATTGTCGCCACTGTGCCATTAAACGCAGCCACTGTGCCATTAATTGTTGCCACTGTGCCATCAAACGCAGCCACTGTGCCATCAATTGTCACCACTGTGCCATCAATTGTCGCCACTGTGCCATCAAACGCAGCCACTGTGCCATCAATTGTCGCCACTGTGCCATCAAACGCAGCCAATGTGCCATAAATTGTCGCCACTGTGCCCATCAATTGTCGCCACTGTGCTCATCAAATGTTGCCACTGTGCCCATCAATTGCCACCACTGTGCCCATCAATTGCCACCAGTTTGCCCTGTAAAATGCCGCCAGTTTGCCCTGTAAAATGCCGCCAGTTTGCCCCCTGTAAAATGCCATCCTCCTCCACGCTCCCTTGATGTCTTCTCCCGCCCTCGATGTTGCTTCAGCCAATCAGGTGACCAGTAACCAGACCCGGTGAACCGGATTGGCTGAGACACGTGTTAGGCCTTGTACAGACGGGCAAACATGTACGATGAAAACGGTCCGCCGGACCGTTTTCAGCGTACATGCCCGCCCGGAGATTTCTGTATGATGTCTGTACACACCATCATACAGAAATCCGCGCGTACACGATACGCGGCGACGAGGCCGCGCCATCGCCGCGACGATGACACGGCGACGTGCGCGGCCCTGGCATTTCAATGCTTCCACGCATGTGTCGAAGTCATTCGACGCATGCGAGGGATGGCGGCCGCTCGGACATGTACGGTAAGTCTGTACAGACGACCGAACATGTCCGACGGACAGGATTCCAGCGGGCATGTTTCTAAGCAAGTTTAGAAACATTTGCCTGCTCGAAAATGGTCTGGCGGGCAAATGTACGCTGGAATCCTGTCCGCTCGGCTGTACAGACGACCGAACATGTCTGCTGAAACTGGTCCGCGGACCAGTTTCAGCAAACATGTTCGGTCGTGTGTACAGGGCCTTAGTGTTAACCAGGGAATGCACACCCTGTGCGCCCTCTGGTTAACCATTTGGAAGCCAATTAGAGCCCACAGGCTGTAATCGGTAAGCCTATCAGAGCCGCTGGCTCTGAAAGACACTTCCAAAAGACACCCACCGCTGTTATTCAGAAAGCCGGTGCTCAACAGGGGACCACACCACCTGAATAGTGGGCGGCAGCAGCGACAATACATAGATTCATGCAATCCACGAATCTATGTATTGTTCAGTAAGTGGGTGCAGGAGAGAGCAGGCGGCGCTCCTGTGCCCACTATGGATGCACCACCACAGCTTGTAACCACTTTTTCTATTCAGAGAAATGCATTTCCCAATGTCCATCACATGGCACATACTCAGGGCAATGTATTTCCTCTCTACTGATAACAAGGCTTTTTAATTACCTTATGGGATGCATGTACTGTATATGAATGAAATATCCAGGGTGCAGAGTAAACGTTGTCTCGACTAATTTCCAGGTCTTTGTAGGCTTTTTTCTAAATAAATATGTTGCTATTTAAAGCCCAACTCCAAGAATGAACCCCCGCACTGCAACGGTTAACTGCTTGTTTCGTCTAGGAGTGCTATCGGCTATAATTAAGGCTGCAAGCCAGTTGAAACACATTAGTGGACTGCATCCCCTTTTTTAATGCATTTGCCTGATCTACAACAAAGTATTTTTGGACAGGAACACTGTGTGCAAGATATATTCTCTTACCATTAGATATGTGGACAGACGGATGTCCTTCTGTAAACCAGCATCCCCCTGCAAAGTCTTATGCCGCGTAAACACGGTCCTTTTTTGTCTTTTTCTCATGAAAAAAAACAACGTTTTTCAAACTTCATTTTAACCTCCCTGGCGGTATAATTCTGTCTGGAATTACGTACCAAAAGCGGTACAATTATTTGCAAGGAAATTTGGCATTTTATACTGTAGGCCTGTAATTCTTAGGAATAACTCACTTAAATCTGACCAAACAAGAGTCTAATAGGCATCCCGGGTATGACATTTTTTTTAAAACAAAATTATAAATTATAATATAATAAATAATTATAAATAATTATAACAAATAATAATATAATTATAATAACAATTATTCAATAATGTAATCAAATCAAAATCACTGAAATTTTCTCAGTTGTAAAATTGTCGCTGTCATTATTTTTATTTTTTTATGACGAATTTCCCCACAAATCGCTATCGCACAATTCTGCAAGTGATTATAATTTATTATCGCTGTTTTTGAGCTGATCTAAAACCATTTTTGACATAAAGGGACACTTTTGGTTGCTATGGACAATCTACAGTTTGCAGAAAGAAAGAACAGTTTTTATTATATAAAAGTACATGTAGGGCAATGGGCAGACCACTAGGGAAAAGGGGGGGGGGGTGTGTATTTTTTACATACAGTACTATAATCTATAAGATTACAGTATAATGTATGTATAGTGTTTGTTTACATTTTTGAATTTGGCCCCGATCTCCGCTCCCGTGCGTCATAACGTCGCAGGGAACGGAGATCGACGGCACAGGAGGACGCTGTGTGAATCGAGCGAGGTCCCGCTCGCTCACACAGCGCGGTGGCATTGCTGGATCCAGGACAAGGTAAGCCAGCGCACGCTGCAGGCTCTGCATATCTACCCCGAGTGTGACTCGGGGATACCGATTATAGCAGAAAAAATCCACCCCGAGTCACGCTCGGGGATACTGCCAGGAGGGTTAAAAAAACGACGTTGCCTACACACCATCGTTTTTTCAAAATGCTCTAGTAAAGCGCGGTTACGTTCAGCACTTACAACGGCACTCTGTTCCATTCAAGCTCGCATCATATCTTGCTTCTGAGCATGCACGGGTTTAAAAACGTTGTTTTAAACGTCGTTTTACCCACACACTATCATTTAAAATGACACAAAAAACGACGTTTTGAAAAACGACATAAAAAATTGAAGCATGTTCGAATTTTTTTTTGTCGTTTTTCAGAAGACATAAAACAACGTTTTCCCCACACACGGTAATTTTAAATGACGTTTTGAAAAATGTCGTTTTATTTCATCACAAAAAACGACCGTGTGTACGCGGCACGAGAAACCTGGTTGAGCAGGTATACTATTTGTATTGCATTCAGGAATAAGAGGCAATACCCTTTTCCACACTCAAGCAAATATAATGGTCAGGGGTTGGAGACCAGTCGCTATAGCTGCTCCCATCAACTAGCTGGACAAGTACAGAAGCAGGTCACCCTGGCGGATGACACAGGCTCACCTGAGGTACAGAGTCTAAGTAATAATCTGTATTTACCAGAGCTCCTGATGGTGGAGATGGGTTTTGCTACATGTTAGTACCAGGTTGTGGTCTTCAGGATCGCTCCACAAGGAAGTGATCAAGCCAGGATCCAGCAGCAGACATAGCAGGTAGGTATAAGCAGAAGCGTAGTCAGTAAACAAGCCAAAGGTCAGTAACAAGTGGTTGCGGGTTGGAATCAAGCAGAAGCTTTGTTGAGGAACAAGTCAAATATCAGTAACGAGTGGTAGCAAAGCTATGGATGGCCGCAGGAGTGACAAGACTGATATAATGGCAAGAGAGAACACAATAATCTGCAAACAGGAAGTGCAAAGGCATTGCTAAAAAAGGAAGTTCATGGGAGGTTCAACGTTCAAGAGAAACAAGGTTCAAGGCAAGATCATTTAGGGATTGTCCAGGGAGCTGTCCAGCAAGAAGAGACACTGCCAGAAACAGCAGAGGTCACAGATTCAGCCGGGTCCTGAAAGCGTGGCACCTGTCCCAGGCAGCCTCTTCTCCAAGGCACTCCCAGCTGCGGTTGTACTCCTGCCTCCTCCACATTAGCCCCGCATTGTACCTTATAATACAGAGCGAGAAGAAGAGCGCTGGACCTGGCCAGAGCAGGCAGGGCCAAACACAGAGAGGGCTTCTGTTAGAGAGTCTGTTAGATGTTCGGCGCCCCCCCCCCCCCTCTGCAGGCACCTGGGTGCAATGCATCCTGTGCACCCTGCCTAGGATCAGCCCTGAGAGCAGGGGTAAGGTAAGTACTACATCCTCTTCAACTGCTCTTAGACCCCATGGACATTCAACGCTTGCAGTGCAGGGGAGGGGGCCCTACTGCAAGGAAAGATTTTGTCTAATTTCTTGAGTTGGGCTTTAAATTATCTACTAATAAAATACAAGTCTAATTATGTTCAGAATATGATATAGATTTAAAAAAAAAAAAATCTGTGCTTGTGTTATCCAGCTAAAAAAACGGATGAGGACTGTCCTCGCTCCTGCTCAGGGAACAAGCATCAAGACGAGTGTGAGATGTGTGGGGGACTGGGCTCCCTCACCGGACGGTGCCAATGGAGACAGGGACATGGTGAAGGTAAAATGCATTTATTTGGTCACACTTGTCCCAACAGATAACAATGGCTGTAATGTTTTATAAATTCTATATGATGACTGCCTTAAAAACTGCATAAAGAAACACCTATAGCAGATTAGTCAGAAATGCTGGTTTCATTTAGCCAGATAATGGATAAAAATGCTTAGAAAATCTCATATACCCAGAAGCTCATAAAGAATGTCATAGATAGTCTTTAGAAGTCTATTTCACGGTAGTGCAACAAATGGCAAATTCATGTGCGTAAGTGCCGGTTCACATTACAGCGACTTGGGATCCGACTTGTGTCACCCCAAGTCGCGCGACATGAGAAATTCCATTGAAGTGAATGAGAGCCATCTTAATGTACACTACTGAAGTCGCTCCGACTTCAAAAAAAGGTTCCTGTACTACTTCAAGGCAACTTCTAGGCAACTTCTAGGCAACTTGAACCACTAGATTTCAATGGAAGTCGCCTCCAAAGTCGGATCACTGTCTTAACTGAAGCAACTTTACAGGAAGATAAAATAATTTTCTCAGCCAAACCCCTCCCTCCCACAGATCTGATTATTTGTATATGAATGTGCCGCAACTCTTACAGAAATGTCACAAGCATCCCTCCTTTAGTGGAGTTTTATAGGTAGAATTTCTCAACTTGGAGCTGTTGTGCGAGTAATGGAAATATCAGTTCCAGAGGATCACAAGTTTTGGCACAAAATTGTCTCAAAAATGTGACACGATAATCACACATGTGACATAATTAACAATTTTCTCTAACACAAACGAGGTCTTATGTACCTTCACTTTTCTTTACCTATCTGGCGGTATTTATTTATTAATTTGATGCAATGGAAGAGCCATACAGTAAAGGTGCCATAAATGAGAATAATTAGAATTTGCTGTCCATGGACAAATAATTTAATTTTGTTCAGCCAGGGAGTTGATCAAACAAAAGAAAAATGAATTTCCCCCCATTCACACAAGTGAGGTGGATGGAGGAATTTCTGTCCCGGGACCACCGCTGCTATCCGAACACACTGATCAGTGGCTGCCGCTCATTGGCATTAGCTGCCGATTAACAAAAGTTTTCCAGCATGTCCGTTCGACAAATGTCAATTTAGCGATCAACTTTTGTTGAGCAGGAGTGACCACACACAGATCCAAATACGGCTGGTCCCTGCTGAACTGTCTGAATATGGTTCCATCTATGACCAGCTTAAAATATAAATATTGTAGTGCTTTTATAATTTTCCAGCTACATTCATACAGCCAGAAAAGTCTTACAAATGCCTTATTGAATTGTCGTTGTTGCCCCTGTTCTCCAACATTCTTTATTCTTATTTACTTTCCAAGGTATCAGCAAAAACTATTCTACCTGTACCCCAAGTACCGCAACATGCCCTGATGGCAACTGTGATTCTGTGGAGAGCAAAGATCCATCAATCTGCCCCCAGGACTGCACAAGTGTGTTTCTTGAACTGTAGCAAGTATACCTTTGTATGATATGCTTTTGTATAAGAAACATAAAAATTACTGAAAACTGTATGTAAAAAAATACATAAAACGATTTAATACAGGTATTTATCTAGCGCCAACAATTTACTCAGCGTTCACATCAATCCCTGTCCCAAAGGATTTTACAGGCTAAAGTCCCAATCTCTTTTTTTTTTTTATATTCTTTATTTATATATATTTCAAGGAGATGATATCTCTATCGATATACATTTATAGGTTCTATTAAAGTCCCTATCTCTAATGCATTTGTATAGTTGTGTTAAAAATAATAGCAGTGGGCCAGATTCTCTAAGAATCTGCGTTGGCTTAGTGTAAGCCATTTACACTACGCCAACGCAACTTACAGGAGCAAGTGCCGTATTCCCCAAACACTTGCTCCATAATTTGCGGCGGCGTAGTGTAAATGGCCCAGCGTATGGCCGCGTAATTCGAAGGGGGCGGCTTGCATTCAAATTAAGCGCCCCCCGCGCCGATTGAACTGCGCATGCGCCGGGCTGAAAAATAGCCCAGTGCGCATGCTCCAGCTCACGACGGAAAACGTCAATGACGCCGACGTGTGCGTCATTAACGTTAAGTCGTATTCAAGAACGACTTAGGAAAACGACGTAACCGACGGAAAAATACGACGCGGACCCGACGCCATACTTAACATGGCATACGGCGGACTGGCGTAAGGTTACCCCTCATATAGCAGGGGTAACCTTACGCTTACGGAAACGACGTAAGCGACGAGTACACGACGCAAATTCGTTCGGGAATCAGCGTATCATTTGCATAGTCAAATGAGACCTGAACGTAAACGCCACCTAGCGGCCGGCGTTGCATTACATCTAAGCTCCGACGGTGTAAGTGACTTACACCTGTCGGATCTTGGCCGTATATATGCGAAAACGATTCTAGGAATCACTCGCATAGATACCCGGGCTCAGAAACAGAGATTTCCTGAGATACACCGTCGTAACTCTTCTGAGAATCTGGCCCACTGTGTTTAAAAAAGTGAGTAAAGATTAAAATCCTTATAATAGCTTTTATTTCCATACACGCATATGCATTGGGAACACAGCTTGAAGAGAAATGTTTAAAATTTGTTATTACTTTACAGAAAGTGAAGAAAAAAAGAATATTAGGCTTTTCCAAAAAATAGCAGTGTCTGCATTTTTCTTTACAAAGTCAAACATTTACTGAATAAACTGAACAAAGCTTGAAGTTTTAGCTTTCCTGTGAATCACTGAACTAATATTTAGTTGTATAACCATTGTTTCCGAGAACTGCTTCACATCTGTGTTGCATGGATGGAGTTGGCCAACTTCTGGCACCTGTGAATAGGTATTCCAGCCCAGGACAATTGCACTACATTCTACAATTCCTTTGCATTTCTTGGTTTTACCTCAGAAACAGCATTTTTGGTGGAACCCCACAAGTATTCTATTGGATTAAGGTCCGGGAATTGGGCTGGCCACTCCATAACATTAATCTTGTTGGTCTGGAACGAAGATGCTGCTCACTTACTGGTGTGTTTGGGGTTGTTGTTTGTTGAAATAACCATTTCAAGGGCAATTCCTCTTTGGCATAAGGCAACATGACCTTATCAAGTATTTTAACTTATTCAAACTAATTCGTGATCCCTGGTATGCGATAAATAGGCCCGACACCATAGTATGAGAAACATCCCCATATCATGATGCTTGTGTCACCATGCTTTACTGCCTTCACATTGTACTGTGGCTTGAATTCAGTGTTTGGGGGGCTGTCTGACAAACTGTCTGCCACTCCTAGACCCAAAAAGAACAATCTTGCTTTCATCAGTCCACAAAATGTTGCGCCATTTATCATTAGGCCAAGTCAATGTGTTCTTTGGCAGATTGTAACCTCTTCAGCACATGCCCTTTTTTCAACAATGGGACTTTGTGGGGCTTCCTGCCGCTAGCTTGGCTTCACATAGGCATCTTCTACTTGGTACTGTACTCCCATCTAACTTTACACCTTCTTTCATCACCCTGGAGCTGATCATTGGCTGAGTCTTTGCCATTTTGGCTATTCTTCGATCCATTCGAATTGTAGTTTTCTGTTTTCTTCCTCTCCTTTCTGGTTTTGGTTGCCGTTTTAAAGCATTTAAGATCGTTTTAGCTCAGCAGTCTATCAGTTTCTGCATTTCTCTATATATTTTCACCTCTCTAATCACCTTTTTTACTCAAAGTATGCTGTTCTTCAGAACAATGTCTGTAACGACCCAGTTTACTCAGATTGTCACGTACAACATTTGCTGCCTTCGCCCTTAAATAGGGGCCATCTGTTTGACACCTGTTTTTTTATCACAGACTGAATAAATTCACGAATTGAACACCACACTGCTATTATTTTGAACACGCCCCTTTCAATTAATGATTTAATTACATAGAATCAGCTGCATGCATTTCATGACTGTTGGGTCTGTTTGTATTCTATTACTCTGCTACAAGCACTAATAAATTATTTGCCATGTAGATATATCATTTATACCAAAAACAGTGATTGACCTGGTAAGTGATGTTGGACTGCTATTATTTTGAACACAACTGCCATATAATAGGGCCAATTTAGGCAGGAGACAATTGGGCTATATTCACAGTTTATCAGTGGACAGTTTGCTGCGTATAGAAGTTTCAGGTCATAACAGGACCAATTTGGAGTTGTTATTGAAATGTCTATGGCCTCGTACACACGACCGAGAAACTCGACGGGCGAAACACATCGTTTCGACAAGCCAATTTTCTCCATTCCCGTCAAGGAAATAGAGAACATGCTTTCTTTTTGGCTCGTCGAGTTTCTCGACAGTTTCCTCAATGAAAATGTACACACGACCGGTTTCCTCTGCAAAAAAATATCTCCCAACAAGTTTCTTGCTGTTTTTTGCCGAGAAACTTGGTCGTGTGTACGAGGCCTATGTCTCTCCAGGTGCATAATACATTTCAAATAAGTATATATATTGAAATAAAATGTTTTTTAGTAGCGTAGGAGAAGGCTAGGACCCCATCCGATTGTCCCTCTTGCAGATTTTCCCTCGCTTCCTGTCTGATAAAACTGTTGTTTCTCTGGCAGAAAGGAAGAGGAAATTATTTTAATGGAGCCCTGGATAGCAGTAAACTCTGGCAGCCTTTCCCATTTTATCCAAACCTAAAAGAGAAATGTTTTGAATGGACATCCACTCTTAACAGTTTGCTGTTTTGTTTGTATAGTTCAATTTACACCCAATCTGGACTTGATCTTTAGATAATCAGTTTGTCTTCCATTGCTGATTTCTGAATCTCGTAGAAAGTCTTCTGTCCTAGATTTCTGTTGATTTAAGTTGAAATCCAGGTATATAGAGTAATACATATAAGAAATAGGTATATATTACAATGGTGTAACTTCTCAAAGGAAGAAATTGTAGTTTTGTTCAGGCAAACTTGTGACCCTGGAACCCCATAAGACAGCTTAGTCAGGTCAGTGCTTAAAGGTGACAGGATATGCAACTTCTTCAAAACTATGCTCCCTGTGGTCTCATCATTAACTGAACTTATAAGCAAATCTTTGCGGGTTTTGTTGATTTAATGTTGTGTTTTTCTTTTTGATCAGAGCTGGATATCATTGGTGGTCATGAAAAAGGGATTCCTGCTGGAATTAAGGCAGGCCATGGCACATGTTATTGCTTTCTCCCTAACAAGTGTTTCTGCGAGAACAACATTGTAGAGGGTAAATCATTTCTCCATCTTTTTATTCATTCATTGAGACTGAAAATATTATGTTACTTAGGGTTCAGTCCACCCAAAATAAATGTTTTAAGTGCTGACCATATCTAATGCTGTATCAGTGCAATTAAAATTTAAGATTTATGGGGAATCTCTGGGTTATTATTGAGAGATATTCAAGTAACTGCTGGGTTACAGTGTCACAATATTTTTTACATACCCTTATAATTAGTCTGATCTTTATCACACACCTAATTGTATATACCAGTGGTCTCCAAACTGTGGCCCTTTGCTTGCCTATTTCTGACCCATGAGGCATTATTCCTGCCACTGACATCAACAATAGAGCACTATTCCTCCTGCTGACATCAACAATGGGACATATTTCCTTCCACTGACACCAACAATCAGGTGCTATTCCTTCCACTGAAACCAATGATGGGGTACTCTTCCTCCCATGGACACCAAGAATGGGACATAATTCCTTCCATTGACACTATTGATCGGGGCACTATTCCTCCCACTCACACCAACGATGGGGCGCTATTCCTCCCCCTAATACCAAAGATGACGCATTGTTTAGTCCCACTGGGCACAGTCTGGCCCCCCTAAAGTTTGAACGACTGTAAACTTGACCTTTGTTTGGAAAGATTGGAGACCCCTAGTATATACTGTATTTACTGTCAATTATGAATTTATGATTTTGGGCACTACATTTGTTTCTATGTCCAGTATATGTACCCAAAACCCTGATCTTTGTTAAAAATTGTGGATGTTGATTTTTTTACTACTCCATCAGTGGTTTAACCAATGGGCACAATTTTTTTTAAAATACTTTATAGCACTTGTTCTACTATTAGCAATGTGTGAAAGAAGGGTTCATGTGGTGCTATATTGTTTTATGTACTATTTTTGTAATTGTTGCAATAGTAATTTGAGCAGAAGTCAAAAAGTAACTTGCACTCACTGATACTCATATAACCTTGGCATATACAGTACACAGAAATGTCAGTGCAAGCTAATGATATCACTATATCTGTTATGAAGATATACAAGAAATATGTCCTTTATCATACTGGGCCTTTATTATTTCTCTGAAAAAAAAGCAAGAGAAATAATTGTTAATATAGATTTCTATTCCATACTATAATAACAATAATTAATAAGTATACAGGGCCTAATCCACAAAAACCCGGCGCAACGTATTTTTTCCCATTTAAGTTACACCGCCGCAAAATCTCTACCTAAGTGCCCGATCCACAAAGCACTTACCTAGAAATTTTGAGCAGTGTAACTTAAATCCGTCCGGCGCAAGGCGTTCCTAATTTAATGGGGCGAGTCCCATTTAAATTAGGCGCGCTCCCGCGCCGGACGTACTGCGCATGCTCCCGACGTCATTTTCCCGACGTGCTTTGCGCGGTTTTACGTTGCGCCGGGTTTTGAGAATCGCGATGGGCGTAAAAAAAAAAAACGAGTTGCGGCGGGAAAAAAAAATTAAAAAAAAAAAATGACAGCGACGCGGGATAGAATGGTCTACTTTTACAAGGTGTAAACAGTTTAGGCCTTATAAAAGCAGCCCTAATTTTGCGACGGCAAACATACTTACGGAGAAAAAACGAAGCGTAAAATCTCCGTAAGTGCTAATTTGCATACCCGAAGCGGCATTTCGACGAGAAATGCTCCCAGCGGCGGCTGCGGTACTGCATCCTAAGATCCGACAGTGTAAGTCCCTTACACATGTCGGATCTTCTGCCTATCTATGTGAAACTGATTCTGTGGATCAGTTCCATAGATAGAAACAGGGATACGACGGCGTATCAGTAGATACGCCGGCGTATCCCTTTTGTGGATTAGGCCCACAGTTCTGAAAACTTTTCTCCAGAGTCAAAAGATATAAGGAACATTTTTTCTTCTATGCTAATTACAGTAAATCCCAACTCCATAAATTAGAAAAAAATCTATGATTGCAATGCGGCTCCCCAGCACTGCACAAATTAAAAGTTTGTTATGTCTAGGTGGTATAGGAACAGGCATTGTTACCTATTCTATCCCCCACTCAGGTAAGCTCCAGCGCTGCCTTCTTCTTCACAAAGGGTCAATTAGTAGGTGGTCTCCCGTCTTCACTTATGATGCGGGGGTAGTAACTCTGCATTGTACGTAGAGGAGGTTCGAGAGCAACTGCAGCCATGATTTGTTTACAAAGGAATCATCAGGGGGGCCCAGCTGGATCACAGAATAAGTCTTTATCCTTATTTCAGTACCCCTAAACATATTTTAACTCTTGCAGTTCGGGAGGACCCACTGAAAGAGTAGATTTTTTTCTAATTCCTGGAGTTGGGCATTAACACAATTCTACACATGCACAGGTGCTCAAGGTATGCTGTGGAACCAAGTGATAAAGGAGTAGGTCGCACTCATTTTTGGGTGTACAATATATTTACAGAAATAGGGAAGTTTGTTTTTCAAAGTTGTTCAGAAATCATCCTACAGTGCATAGAAATAAATAATTGATTTCTGAAAGAAAGATTCTTGTTTTTATGTAAGAATTTGCAATTTGAGATGCATGATGTCCTATTGACTGACGTAGATATAGGGTCTGATGCATTAAACTGGGAAATTGAGGACACAATTGTTGTTGGCTTTGGTGACTCATCAGAATTCTTGTTTTTCATAAAACAAGGTGAAACTAGCGGCCATTGTCAACTATTCCAACTTTGTTGGGTCTTTTTCCTCCAGTTTTATTACATCAACCCCAAGCAAAGGGACAATTTACTGTCCTTCAGGCTTTAGGCAGGCCAGACTGTGGTCAGTGGAAGAAAGCAGTGCACCATCATTGGTTGTATTGAGAGGAATAGTGCCCCTTTTTGGTATCAGTGGGAGAAATAGGGCCCCATTGATGCTGTCAGTGAGAGGAATGGTGTCTCATCATTGGAATCAGTTGGAAGAGTAGTGTGCTAAATGCCAGATAAAGGCAAACAAAATGTGACATCCAGCCCCAAGGCCACAGTTTGGAGACCACTGCCCTAAAAAATCAAAGATGAAACCAGAGTTGTGTCTCAATAGTAAGCAAACTTACACAAACTTATTTAAATGTTTTATTTCCTCTACAGTTCCGCTGTGTGACGAAATGTGTAAAACAGTCATAGCATGTGGAGTATTCCTGTCCTTCATAATCTCGGTGCTGCTCTCGTCATATTTTATTCATCGCTATCATAAGAACTCACCCAAGCCTCCAATCGCTTCTGCTGAGATGACTTTCCGCCGGCCTGCCCAGTCTTACCCAGTCAGCTATTCCTCTAACAATGCTCGTCGTCCATCTCTGGATTCTATGGAGAACCAGGTGTCTGTGGATTCGTTTAAAATACCTGTAAGTTTTTCTGTTTGTTCTCAAAGTCTCAAATTATATATCATGTTATGGTAATGCAAGGAGAATTGCGAGTCCCAGGGAAATCAATCAAAATTCAGCTTTAAAGGGTAACTCCCCTTTTCCACCCCCTTCTAATCTTTTACTCATCCGTTCCTGATCTAGCAAGATATTGCCAATAAGACTGCACAGCCCATAGTCAAAATCTTGACAAGGCGGCTTTCCAATAAGCCAGTCCAGCACTGATCTGCACTCACATTCACTCCTATGGAGAGCTCTGGAGCATGAGCTTGTACTCTGGGCAAACTCTATATAAGAATAAATAAGATTACATTTAAGATGTTGATTGGGAAGATTTTGGCAGATTTAATGATATTTCACTGAATCCAGATTAGTTGAGTATAAAACGTGCAAGAGGATGGGGGCAATGAAGTCTTACTAGGTATTACTACTTCAAATGTCAAATATGCATTGCCACAATGTACAAAAAAATTATTTTTAAAAAGTGTTAAGTATCAGTTCTTAATCTCCTTTTGGATAACAATGGATAAGCAAAGTCTGTCAAAGTATACCAGAAAGAGGCAGTCTGAATGATGTCATAAGTCGGCTTCATGTCACAGAGTAAGAGGCAACTGCAGGGGGGTTGAGCTGTGTGTTACAATATGTACCACAAAAGCCAAAAGCATTGGTGTTCACATGACTGTTATGTATGGACCCGTTTCTTAGTTTAGAAAGCAGATGTCGATCTTGGTTGATACCTCAACAAAGAACATGCAAGTCTTTTGGAGATGCAGGGACATTAAATCTAAATAAATAGGGGGTTCTTTAATCTTTTTGAGAGGTAATAAATGCCTACAAGTGACCCCTCCACAGTACTCAGAATGCATATGTAGTAGATGAAAAAAATCTAGTCTAGGTCTGCTTGAAGAAGAAAATATAGTTGTTTACATTGGCAGCATCCTGCCTTCCATTTGGCCTTGTGGCTTTTGCTACTGGTAGCTCAATAGATTGTTAGGGCTCATATACTGCAATGAAGTTTGGTGTTTGGGATTAAAGAAGATGTAAACCCGTTCACTAAACTCTTATAATCTTTAACATATTAATCTATGTCTGTTCTATCTACACCAAAACCCCCACATAGAACACTAAGGCCCCATACACACGAGAGGATTTATCCGCAGATACGGTCCAGCGGACCGTTTCCACGGATAAATCCTCTCAAAGATATCCGCTGATTTCGATGGGATGGAGTGTACACACCATCCCATTGAAATCCGCGCGGAAATCCTCTGCCGATGACGTGTCGCGCCGTCGCCGCGATTATGACGCGGCGACGGGCGCGACGCTGTCATATAAGGAATTCCACGCATGCGTCAAATCATTACGACGCGTGCGGGGAATCCCTTTGGACGAATGGATCCTGTAAGTCTGTACAGACGAGCGGATCCATCCGTTGGAATGGATTCCAGCAGATGGATATGTTGTGCAGCACAACAAATATTCGATCTGCTGGAATCCATCCCAGAGGAGATTTCTCCGCGGAAACAGATCCGCTGGCGTGTACACACCATAGAATCTATCCGCAGAAACCCATTTGCTGGGATTTATCTGCGGATGGATTCTATCGTGTGTATGGGGCCTAACAGTTCCAGGTTCTCTGCACCAAAAGTTTATGTACCACACGACTGAGTAGATAAAAAAAAAATAATGAGATTTCTATAGCTCAACAAACTAACATTAGTCTGGTTTTAACTTTAACAAGGCTATATTCCAGTTCATAAAATGGATATGTCATCTGTGAGAAGAAACTTCGTTCAGCTGTAATATCAACTGTTTATGTGTTTTGTTATCTATAAGGAGGATCCAAAGTGGGAATTTCCCCGGAAAAACCTGGTCCTGGGTAAAACTCTTGGAGAAGGAGAATTTGGAAAGGTGGTTAAAGCAACAGCATTTAGACTAAAAGGAAAAGCTGGTTATACTACAGTGGCTGTGAAAATGTTAAAAGGTGAGAATTTTTTACGTCTTTTCCCTATGGTGCGGCTGTACACATTTACATGGCGCACACCACAATTTACTTTAATAATAAAAATGTAAAATGGATTTTTAAAAGGGAATCAAAAGTTATGTCTAACTTTTTACCTTTTAAAAGTGGTATCGAGATTCATAATTTGTTTATAATATCATCCCACAACCACACTACAAGTCGGTAAACGATAAACTCCCAAAGCCAGAAAATGGAGCACACATGTTCAACCGCTCCAGGAAGAAAGGTGTGGGGCTTCTCCAAAGTCAGGTTATCTGTATCCCTGTCTTCCTTTTCTTAAAAAAAAGTCTTTACCTATTTAATGGTTTGGGTATATGGAGCACAAACTCCATAAGACCTCAACCACGGAAGGAGGGCCTGATGGGATGACGACAATCCAACAATCTTAATACAACAATTTGGTTACAGCATGATAGGGAGGTAGCTAAATATTTTTAAGAGCAGCTGGCTCCCTGTTCCCCTCCCTGTGTTATAGTATTGAGACTTCCACACCAGCTGCAAATAGTTACTGAATGCAAATTAGGGAGCCAGCATTACTGATACGGGGGATAAATGATGGGTAGCTAAAGTTTTGCAATTGAAGACATAATATGTTGACATATACCTTGTAATGAGTTATGAGATCTGCAAGCCTATAGCTGTTGAGGGGTTGTCCAATCATGACGTCCTGAGCACAACATCTGCTTTCGTTAATTTCACTCTACAGCGGAAAATTAGTGTTTGTTAATCTTTTCCAGAAAAGGGAGCGATAAAGGGGGAAGATTTCTCCACTGAATTGTGCTACCTTTTAGTCCATACAAATGAAATAATCTAAGGGGAAGGGGTGGGGGTTCTTTAAGGAGTCATTCTCATTCAAGCCTAAAATGTCTGATTGACCTTTTTGCTTAAGTTTATGGAGCTCCATCATAGCAGCATAGACAGGTTGCCTGTAGTGTAGATAGAAGAGAGTGGTTTCAAAGAGGGGAATAGAGTGAAGAAACTGGTCAAGTGGAGTGTTACAAAGCAATACAGGATGCTGGAGGAACTAACTGTAGTAGTGGCTGCTGTAGAGTAAGGTGACCAGATTTTTAAAATGAAATCCGGGGACATATTTTTTTTTACTAGTAATGGCGGTAATCAGCGACTCTCTGACCGTCACCGCCGCAGCCCGCCTCACAGCCTGTCAAGTCTTATGGTCCGGGCCCCGGCTACTACTGGGTGGGGAGAGAAGGAAGATCACTTCATCAGGGAAGGCAAGGAGATAGGCAGGCAGGCGTCTGGCCGGGACTTGAGCCACGGCAGAAGAACATGCGAGCGGAGATGGATGGGCATGCACCCGAAAATGAAGAAATGTTCCCTCCACTCCGACCAGCACATGATCAATAGAAAGGGACACAGATAATGGAAAAAAATAACCCCCTAAGCTAATAGGAGCGGCGGAGCGGAGATGTGTAATTCAGATTTGTTTTAATTAATTCTACACTGACTGTCTTTGAAATTGCCCCATCCCCTGTTCAAATCCAATCCGGGGACAAAACCATGGACAGACTTGGTCCGGGGACAGTGTCCTCAACCCGGAAACTGGGGATGTCTGGTCACCCTACTGTAGAGGCATCCCACATTACTTCAGTTGGAGCAAAATATAGGTTATTTGCATAAAGCTCATCCAGGACTGCATGACTTGGCTATAGGGTGGTCTAAGTGGAAGAGAAGCATGAAGGTTTTCAAAGTGGAGTATTTCCAATGCCATACCTCAGTAAGGTTACATACTGAAGTCAAAATAGATCACTAGTAGTTGTCTTGGAGAAGGCAGACCTGTCCAAATCCAGGGTGACATTGAAGTCTCAATAGTGAGATCTTGTCATACAGCAAGTAAAGAAGATCTGAATTCAAAAATGGTGGGATACATGTGATGACTAAAAGATATATCTGTGACCTAAGGATAAAGACATACTAATGGCAATGGGGGTCTGCATGTTTGTGATCAGCTGCGTATAGTAAGGATTTACTAATGAGAACTGAGCTACATGAATTATTCAAGTGTGTGACAAAGAAATGTAATAGCTATACACAGCCAAGGAATTAGCATTTTCAGAAAGAAACTAGCCAAATCAGTCTCCATAATTTAAAAAATTTCAGGTGTATTGAAACTGTACATTTTTTTTTATTTTTTTTTAGAAAGTGCATCACAGAGTGAGCTACGGGATCTTCTTTCTGAGTTTAACCTCCTGAAGCAAGTAAATCATCCACATGTCATAAAGCTGTATGGGGCCTGCACTCAGGATGGTGAGTAATCCCAATTAACCTCCCTGGCGGTATGATTATATCAGATTTTTGCATCTCAAAGCGGTACATTGTTTGGCAAGGAATAACACATTTAAATCTGTCCAAACCAGAGTCTAGTAGTCATCCCGGGTATGGTAAATTTTTAAACATGAAATCATAAATTATAATATAATAAATAACTACAATTAATTATAACAAATAATAATATAATAAAAATAAAATGTATTCAATAATGTAATCAAATCAAAAACACAGAATTTTGCTAAGTTGCAGAATTGTGGCTGTCGTTACTTTCATGCCCTGTACACACGATCGGTTCGTCTGATGAAAACAAACCGATGGATTTTTTCATCTGATATCCGATGAAGCTGACTTTCATCAGTCTTGCGTACACACCATCGGTTAAAAAGCCGATCGTGTCCAACGCGGTGACGTAAAACACAACGACGTGCTGAGAAAAATTAAGTTCAATGCTTCCGAGCATGCGTCGACTTGATTCTGAGCATGCGTGGATTTTTCACCAATGGATTTCCCCACAGACGATCGTTTTTTTCTGTCGGTTTTTTAACCATAAGAAAAATTTGAAACAGGTTCTATTTTTTTTCACCGATGGGAAAAAAACTGATGGGGCCCACACTCGGTTCGTCCGATGAAAACGGTACATCGGTCCATTTTCATCAGACGAACCGATCGTGTGTACAGGGCATCAGTGTCTGATGACGAATTTCCACACAAATCACTATCGCTAAATTCTGCAAGTGATTCTAATTTACTATCGCTGTTTTTTAGCAGGTCTAAAATTGCTTTTGACGTAAAGGGAAATGTTTTGATTTTCATGGACAATTTCAAGTTTCCAGGTAGAAAGAACAGTATATACTGTATAATATAAAAGTGCATGCAGGGTGCTGGACAAAGCACTAGGGACAATAGGGATGTGAAATGGTTTGATACAGTAATGTAATCTGTAAGATTACAGTGTGCTGTACGTGTTTTGTTTTCTTGCACTTTTTGAATTTGCTGCTGGGCTCCGTCCACGTGTGTCACAACGCTTGCATGCAACGGAGCCTGGCACAGTAATACATCGGGCGGAGAACACAGCCCGTGAACACAGCTGGAGGACATCGCAGGATCCTGGGGACAAGGTAAGTAACTTTCCCAGAACACTGCGATGCACTCCCGAGTGTGGCTTGGGGTTACCGTTTTGGTAATGAAAATTCACCCCAAGCCACACCTGAGATTACCGCCAGGGAGGTTAAACCCCAAAAGAACCTTGGTTAAATACATCCCAGGTGCATCAATACAAAAGGTGTGTACAGTCTTTTTTTTTGTTCATATTTGTTTTAAAGCAGCCACAGCCTGAGTAGAAAAGCTTGTCTAATGGCAAAATGTTTTAATGTGGGACCCTTGCTTTTTCTGTGGAAGCAATGGTCTCTCTGCAAAAGTACAAGATACCCCCTGCTAATTCAGAGCTAGAGTTCTTGGATCATCGGGGACCATTGGCTTTTCTGACTGAACAGCTCTGACTCAGAGGGGAACATGGTCGACCTTTGCAAAGTGATCACTGATTCCCCAAAGAGGACAAATACAGGTGTCCACAGGGGCATGAAAGTGGTTGTAAACCCTTACAGACCACTTAGATTAAGGCTTACCTGTAGGTGCAAGAAATATCTCCTTAACCTACGCGGTTAAGCGCGCCGTTATTAAAGGTGATCATGCCGTTACTTCCGGCTCCTGTGCGCATGCGTGGGAGTGACGTCATCGCTGCTCCGGCCAGTCGCATCGCTGGAGCAGCGATACCCGGAAGTCACTCCGGGAGAGTTGGCGGCATCGGAGGAGGCAAACGAGGACCGCTGTGGGGACTTCGATCTCAGGTAAGTACTACATAATGAGCTAGTAAGCTCATTATGCCTTTGTCTTGCAGGCTCTTTTTTTTTTCTAGAGGAGGGTTTACTTCCTCTTAAAGGCTCAATCACTTTTCTATAATATGGAAATAACCCACTTAATTTGAGGATTGGTGATAAAATAAGGCAATAATATATTTTTTTCTGTTATTATGACTGTGCCATGATTCATGCTGGTTTGGTGGAGGGCTATTTGGTTCCTATTGGCATTAACATTTAATTACAAATTGGTTTGCATTGTAGTTATCGTCTATACATAATATCAGTTTTATCAACTGGAGTTTGCCTTCAAAAAATGAATAAGTAATTTTACTGTAAATGTAAAGCATGTTGTAAGGAAGGGGTGATGAACCTTATAAACCATATAAAATGATTATTAGACCCAAATTAGGATAACAACCAAGTCTTTTTTTTTTTTATAAAAATGCATGTGACCTTTGGGCTTTTACAGTATGTGATAAAGTCTCCTATAACCTTAGATCTTTATATTTGCAGCATTAGTACACAGGTTGTGCCAGGTGTGCCTGGGCACACTCTAATCACCTGTGTGGTGCAGATTCCCCCTGCTTGGACCCCTGATATGTTTAAAAATTACAAAAAAAAATACTGACACTGTCCATTGCCAAACTGACACCAATCTCTGCCCTCTGTCAATCTCTACATATGCACACACTCACAAATATGTTTGAGCTTTGGGGTGCATGTCCTAATGCAATAGGCTGTGCAGACCTATGTTAGTACATATGATGATTATTATTAACAATATTTAATCAAGTCATTTTTTGTACTTTTTTTAATTTATGTTTATTTATATATGTATTCAGGTCCCCTGCACCTCATAGTGGAGTATGCAAAGTATGGTTCTCTGCGTAGTTTCCTGAGAGAAAGCCGCAAAGTTGGGCCTAGTTCTGTGGGTGGTGACTCTAATCGTAACTCCAGCTACTTGGATAACCCAGACGAGAGAGCCCTGACAATGGGAGACCTCATCTCCTTCGCATGGCAGATATCCAGAGGAATGCAGTATTTAGCAGAGATGAAGGTAATAATGAATGCTACTTTGATTTCACTCAGAATTGTCTATTGCCGAAAGCTAGGAACTAGCCCTGGTCACAGCTGTTGGGACTTTATCTTTATACCGAAGCATAAAAGGAAACTTATTTTCAAAAAGCTGTTAAAATGTGCAGCTTCCAGACAAAAATAGCATTTGCTTCTCACACTTTGTAAATGTTGGAAAGGGATATGTAATGGAGTTTTCAGTTTACTTATTGCATTACTGTACTATACAATAAAAAACAAACCTTCATTAACCACTTCTGGAACAAGCTTAGTTCTGACATCTGTTGCTTACAAGTATTGCTTAAAATCAGTATTTTTTGCTAGAAAACTACTTAGATCCCCCAAAAATTATATATATTTTTTTTAGCAAAGACCCTAGAGAATAACCTGGCGGTCGTTGCAATATTTTATGTCACACGGTATTTGTGCAGCAGTCTTTCAAATGCATTTTTTTTAAATACACTTTTATTAAAAGATAAGAAAACAGTAAAGTTAGCCCAATTTTTTTACACATTGTGAAAGATAATGTTATGCCGAATAAATAGATACCTAACATGCTATGCTTTAAAATTGCACACACTCGTGGAATGGCGACAAACTACGGTACTTAAAAATCTCCATAGGCGACGTTTAATTTTTTTGCCAGATGGTTGCTCGATCCTCCCAGTGGTAAAGGAGACCCAGGCAGAGCGGCAGAAGCGGCAGCCTATTCACTTTTAGTAAATCAACCCACAATAAAGTAACTTGTCCTGTGAGTGCACATTGCTATATATTTTGCCTCCTGCAAAATCCTAAATTATGAAGAAGTATCACATCATTTTACTGTGACATCAAAGCTACTGCAGCTATAGCTCCCAATAATAAACACAGACAAGGCTAGGCTTGGCCGGTTGGTGACTGACAAGCCAGGGACATGTTAATAAGAGCTGGCTATGCTAATAAGCTTGCTCCATGAGGGTGCAAGGGTGACAACACTGTCCTGAACTGAATTGTGGTCTGACAGAGTTGTCACCCTATTAAAGATCTATTAAAGGAAGTGAAGTAGCAACAGTTTTTGCTGTCAAGATGGATAGGTACTATTTACAAATTGATAGGCAAGTAAAATCTATTTTTTATGATCTGACCATACTTTATTTTTATGATCTGACCATACTGACCCGCCCTCCTAGATTGTAAACTCTAACGAGCGGGGCTCTCTGATTCCTCCTGTATTGAATTGTATTGTAATTGTACTGTCTGCCCTAATTTTGTAAAGCGCTGCGCAAACTGTCGCTAAATAAATCCTGTATAATATAATAATAATACCGTATATACTCGAGTATAAGCCGACCCAAATATAAGCCGATGCACCTAATTTTACCACAAAAAAATGGGAAAACGTATTGACTCAAGTATAAGCCTAGGGTGTCCATCTGCATGTCTCACTGTGCCTCACTGTGTCCATGTGCATGCCTCACTGTGTCCATGCCTCACTGTGTCCATGCCTCACTGTGCCCATGCCTCACTGTGTCCATGCCTCACTGTGTCCATGCCTCACTGTGCCCATGCCTCACTGTGCCCATGCCTCACTGTGCCCATGCCTCACTATGCCCATGCCTCACTGTGTCCATGACTAGACTGATGTTTAACATGGGAGTCTATGAAAGGGGTGAAAAAAAGATTGACCATACTTTATTGTCTCTTTACAGCTTGTTCATCGAGATCTGGCAGCCAGAAATGTACTGGTTGCTGAAGGTCGCAAAATGAAAATATCAGACTTTGGTCTTTCTAGAGATGTATATGAGGAGGACTCGTATGTAAAAAGAAGCAAGGTAAACATAGCTATAAGTTGGAATCCCTGTTTCTTGCACAACTGGAACTTCAATAGAAAACACAAAAGAACAAGTGGTAACCATAATCTGACTAGAGTATTGTATATTGACTTTACATATCTTATGATCATGATTGCAGTCAGTGTTCTGTACTGTAATTTATTGCAGTGGGGGAGATGAAACAGGGAAGAGATGCGAGACATAAGAGGTATGTCCTAAAACTTTTTAGGTTGTATCTCTTATGTCTACAAATCCTCAAGCGGTTAAATATTCTTGGCCTCTACGGTTGGAATAGTGTGCCTTAACTGAACACATTAACCATCCAGAGACTTTTATATTTTGGGGGATTTTCCCATTTAAAGTGGAACTTCAGTAATTTTTTCATCTTTCCATCTATTAAATCTTCTGCCCTTGTTGTTTTAACTTTGGGTCGTAAAACATTTTTTTTTTCTGCCAGTAAATACTTTATACAGCCCACTTCTGTTTCTTGTCTGGTAAAAAGCCTAGGCTGATGACATCATGCACAGCTCTCTCTCTCTCTCTCTCTCTCTCTCTCACTCTCCTGAGAGTTTGGGATGAGTCATAAGAGGGCCAATGAAAGGGAGATTTCTGCAGCATATTTGGAAAGTACAGAATCACAGTATATATAAAATAACATGCAAAGTGGTTGGAAGGAAGCTTTAGAATGGCAAAGATGTTTTTATTACAAATTGTGTGAGCAGACTGCAGTTCCTCTTTAATTGCTAACCCATACATGTTTAAAAGCTGAGGATGTTTGTCTGAGAAAACAGCCTGACAGACAGACACAAAGCATTGTGTAGTTGTTTTCAGATAAATTGTAGAGCAGAAAACAGAACACAAAAGTGCTGGATGCTCTTTTTATTATTAAGGGGACTTTGACCTAATACATGTATTCAACAGGAACCCTCTTTAATTAAATCAGTTCTCTTTATTTATTTATCAAAAGTGTTTTCTATAAGTGTTGTGAGCCAGAGGTCATATGTTTTTCTTATGCTTTGATTTTAGGGAAGAATACCAGTGAAGTGGATGGCGATAGAGTCCTTGTTTGATCACATTTATACCATGCACAGTGACGTGTAAGCCCTTTTTTTCAGCTTGCTCATAAAATGACACATTTACATTAAAAAGGCTAATAATGTACATTCTATGGCTATGGTTTGTGGTCACTTGATCATCACTTCTGTTGGAATTTATTGGACATCCCATTCTAAAACTATGAGGCATTAATATTGAGAGAGCCCCTCTTTAGTGAATATGACAGCATCCACTTTTCTAAGAAGGCTTTCCACAAGCCTTTGGAGTGTTTCTGTCGGAATTTGTGCCAATTCAGCAATAAGATTGGATGAGAAGACCTGGTTCAGAATCCGCATTCCTATTGTTTCCAAGGATGTTCAATAGGGTCTGGGTTAGGGTTCTGTGCAGGCCTCAACACCAAACCATGTCTTTATGGAGCTGGCTTTGTGCACAGGGGCACAGTAATGCTAGAACAGAAAATGGGCATTCTCCAAACTGTTACCACAAAGTTGCCTAAAATGTCTTTGTATGCTGTTGCATTAATACCACCTACCTGAAACACCAGAACTGAAGAGGTGACCACATACTTTTGGCCGTATACGTGGGTGTGATGGTCAGTGGTCTACAGACCATTAGCGATATAGGGCCAGATCCACAAAGATCTGCCTATCTTTAGGCAGGCGTAGCGTATCTCAGATACACTACGCCACCGTAACTTAGACGTAGTTTCCGTATCCAGAAAGAACTTGCGCCGTAAGTTACGGCGGTGTAGTGTAAATGTGTCGGCGTAAGGGTGCGCAATTCAAATGACTAAGATGTGGGCGTGTTTTATGTCAATTCATCTTGACCCAACGTAAATGACGTTTTTTTTAACGGCGCATGCGCCGTCCATGTGGGTATCCCAGTGCGCATGCTCGAAATCACGTCGCAAATAGTCAATGCTTTCGACGTGAACGTAATTTACGCAAAGCCCTATTCGACGCTGTCCCGACGTCCATACTTAACATTGCGTACGCCTCATAGACCCAGGGGTAACGTTACGCCGAAAAAAGCTTTACGTAAACGACGTAAAAAAATGTGCCGGGCGGACGTACGTTTGAGGATCGGCGTATCTAGCTAATTTGCATACTCTACGCGGAAATCAACGGAAGCGCCACCTAGCGGTCAGCGTAAATATGCACCTAAGATCGTATGATGTGGATACAAAACAAAGATACGACGGGGCATCGTAGAACTTACGCGGTGTATCAATAGATACGCCGGCGTAAGTTCTTTGTGGATCTGGCCCATAGTGTACAATAATTGCAGCAGATTATTCAACTGAATAATAATAATAATAGTAATAATAGTAACTACGTACGCATACTGTAGAATGGTTCTGGGATTCTAACCTTTTAAAGGAATTCACCAAAGATTGTGGTTGCTGCTGTAGTAAACCACTGTGGTCTTTATTTAGAGATTAATATTTGCATTACCAGTGTTTTGCCACACATACATACATATAGTAGGTGAGGTTGAAAAAAGACACAAGTCCATCAAGTCGAACCTATGTAATAGATTTTAAGGTAATATAAAATCAACTAAGCCCCCAGCCTGTTTCTCACTCCACCACCTCTTTAACCAATCTTTTTACACTTATCTAACACAGGGCTGTCTTAAATGTTGATTGGACCCTGGGCAAAAATGTTCTTGGTGGGGGGGCATGCAATTTTGCACTCCACCTGCTCTGAGACATACAATAAATATCAGCTAGACTTGTAGACAGTTTACTGTATTAGGTCAGGCAGTGACTGTGATTGGTTGCCAGAGGTTACAACATATCATTATCACTTACTGACTGGTTGCTAGAGGTTACAGCACACATTACGGCTCACTGATCAGTTGCTACAGGTTGTTACAGCACATGATTTCTTCTTGTTGATTGGTTTCTAGAGATTACTGTACAGTAATACTGCTCACTGATTGGTTGCTAGAGGTTACAGCACATCATCTCTTCACTGCAGACGGGCATTATATACATATGAATGACGCCTGTATTTACATATGAATGGTGCCGGCCTCATCTGTTTACATATGAATCCCGCCACTATTTACATATGAATTCTGCCGTTGTTTACATATGAATGATGGTTATTTACATGTAAACACAGGGTCTGCAGGTGAGTCATCTGTACACAACAATAGGACAGAGCTGGGTAGCATTAGTAGCAGCACTTCACACTGAGATATCAGGACACAGCAGAGGACTAACATTTCTAGAGGCAAGGGAATTTAAACTGGGATAGTTGTCAAGTATGAGACAGCCTCTTTAGGCCCCACAACAATGACAGGGCCCAGGGCAGCTTCCCCTTTTGCCCTGCCTTAAAGACGGCCCTGATCTAACAGGCGATCTGGGCTCCCTCCAGCTTTAGCCCCAGGATAACATTCAGTGTTTTGTACAGGCAGTAATACTGACTAACTCTGACTTAACATCCAAATGGTATCATGTCCTTTACCCAGATTCCACCCTTCTAAACAGCAGTTCCAGAACCAGAGATAGAATGAACCAAGAGCAACTTCATGTGAGTGTAATTGAGATAGTTCTTGCAGGTTGAGTTGCGGACATGTGAAATAGGGTACTTTACTAGGTTTAGGGTCACTTAAAAACTGAAGTTTAGGTTCTGATATTTTTACACATTTGATCTAATGTACGTATACTGTAAGCATGTTCCATACCTGGTTGATCTCTGTGGAAGCTGGAAATCACTGTAATAGGCATAACTACTACAGTGATCGCTGCTGGTCTCCAGGTACAATGGCAAGTTCCGCATGGGAATCATTAAGAGTTTGCACTTTCTCATTCTCTGATTGGATGGGGGGGGGGATAGTGATATCACCACCATGCCTCTCTGCCTTATCCAATCAGAGAAAGATTTTCATTTAATTGAGAAAATGCATTTCTAAATGATACTTGTGCTGAGTGAATGCCCCCCTGTGTTCACTAGGCAGCAGGGCAACATACCACAGTGATTACCAGCTACCACAGGGATCAGCAAGGTATTCCAAGCTGGATCAATGTAACAATGCAAAAGTATCTAAAAAATAGTGTCAGTTTTAAATCCAGCATTTCTATATAAAGATAAATGGGCGCTGGAAACAGTCTAAAATGGCCAAGTCTTTTAAAAGACTACTGTAAAACTTTTTGTTATGTTATTTTAGAATAATATATAATGCATAATTTTATGTTGTTTTCTTATGTCTTTACATTCTGTCTTTTAAATAGGTGGTCTTTTGGTGTTCTACTATGGGAGATTGTTACACTTGGTGGTAATCCATACCCTGGCATTGCTCCAGAGAGGCTTTTCAACCTTCTAAAAACCGGTTACAGGATGGAAAAGCCTGAGAACTGCAGTGATGAAATGTAAGTTTATCGTTCTTTATCTGGGTAATAGATGAAAGTGTCTTTTGAACCAGCAAGCTAACTTGAATAAATCAATTTATAATAAGTGGAGTGAATAAAATAAGCCTCAGATTGTGTTTTTCAGCACTACTTGCAGATATTTTCTGCTAGCTTGCATTATGACAGCTATTTGATTATTTTTATACTGAATAAAACTGAAATATGCGTTCTTGGCCTTCAGGTACAATCTTATGCTAAAATGCTGGAAACAAGAGCAAGACAAAAGGCCAGCATTTGGAGAAATCAGTAAAGAGTTGGAAAAGATGATGGTGAAAAGTCGGGTAAGCCGGATGAAAAGGCAGCTTGTATTAAAGGCACAAATGTTACATAAATGGAAATACCTTATCTTAATATGGGTTCCCTGTCGGATGTGCCTACTGAAACAATGTATTTTACAGTGCATTTAAGGCATTTTTAGCTTAAAGTATTTACTAATTGTTAATGTTTCAAGAAAAAATTCTATAAGCAAATAGAGATATATTTACCGTATTTATCGGGGTATAGCGCGCACCCCTAAAGTTGCCCCCATTCCTGTGGAAAAAAAGAGTTTTTTGTACTTACAGTTTTGGTGTCTTGCGCGGCGTCCATCGGCGAATCCGGCGTCCGTCTGCGGCTTCGGGTGTCCTCTTTGTCGGGTCCGGCGTCCTCCCCGCTCGTTTCCCGCGCCGAGTTTTGAATACTGCGCCAGCATATACCGAGCGCAGTACACTCGGGCAGGCTCGGCAACTGTCGCGCTCACGTCCTGTACGTCCAGGACGTGACAGTGGAAGAAGCCGAGACTGGCCGACTATACCCGAGTGTACTGTGCTCGATATATGTCGGCGCAGTATTCAAAACTCGCCGCGGGAAAGCGGGTATCGACGTATATCGCGCACCCACGATTTTGCCCTGATTTTCAGTGCAAAAAAGTGTGCGATATACGCCGATAAATACGGTAAGTACAGCACTAATATTCAGCCTATCCATTGTTTCTGCTGAGAGGACTCACCGAGGGGCAGTGGAAACTTGGAAACAGTGAGGCTGGTTTATAGAAGATGAAAATTTCACTGATAAAGTTGTGTGAATCTTCACTTCATTTATTCAAATATGTGAAAAGCAAATTACTTTGATTACCCAATCATGTGCAGAAGCTTTTCTCATGACTGGATAATTGAAGTGAGGCTTCATGATTTTTTTCATGAAAACCTACTTTGATCACAGTGTTTCTTCATTTTCCCATTAGAAGTGACAATGAGCATCTGTATGCACCACTTTCCCTCTGCCCTTGCCCCTTTCCATTCACACAAAAGTAAAGCTGGCCATAGAAGTCTTAGGAAAATGTGTAGGAAAATTCTCAGAACATTGAAAACCACATGCACTGTTAGAAATTTGTTTATTCAAGAATTTTTTTTAATCCTGTTCTTATTTTTAAGAATTTTCTGGCCACAGTGGCTGAAAACGAACGTCGATTTGATCCACTAGTGATTAGACAAACAACCAAATATTTAGTAGAAACGTATTTTCCCTAGATATTTTGTTTGATCTTCTACTTATGTATGGTCAGCTTAAGGCCTCGTACAGACGAGCAAACATGTACGATGAAAACGGTCCGCCGGACCGTTTTCAGCGTACATGTCTGCCCGGAGATTTCTGTATGATGGCTGTACTCACCATCATACAGAAATCCGCGCATACTCGATACGCGGCGACGAGGCCGCGCCGTCGCCGCGACGATGACGCGGCGACGTGCGCGGCCCTGGCAGTTCAATGCTTCCACGCATGCGTCAAAGTCATTCGACGCATGCGAGGGATGGCGGCCGCTCGGACATGTACGGTAGGTCTGTACAGATGACCGAACATGTCCGACGGACAGGATTCCAGCGGGCATGTTTCTAAACATGTTTAGAAATATTTGCCCGCTCGAAAAAGGCCCGGCGGGCAAATGTATGCTGGAATCCTGTCCGCTCGGCTGTACAGACGACCGAACATGTCTGCTGAAACTGGTCCGCGGACCAGTTTCAGACATGTTCGGTCGTCTGTATGGGGCTTAAGAGTTTGTCTTTATGGTAGTGCAATTACATTTACCTGCTTTAAATAACCTTTTGCAGTTTTACTTAACAACTGGCAGATAAAAAGGGTGCTATTGAAGGGTAGTATTGCTTCCAGTCAATTTGAGCAGACTGAGGCTTGCCATACTTGAGTAATTTTTTTTTCCATTCAGCCAGCAGGTTGAACAAAAGAAAAGGACTCAATTTCCCCATCCACACATTTTATGTGGATGGGGGAATCCCTCCCACTGAGCTATGTATTCTGACAGTAGAGAGACTTCCCTGCTGAACCGGTCAAATTTTGATCCATGTTTGGCACCTTGATAGACTTGCACTCGGAGAGAGAGAGAAAGAAAGAGAAGCGTAAAGTCACTGTGCATCCCTACCAAACAGAAATTACAGGCTGTAAATAACAAACACTTAAAAATTATTTACTGTAAGATAATCGTTCGCATACATATTAAAACCTTAATAACTTTAAAGAGAATCATAATAGCTTTGTGTCAATATTATTCTCAAGTTATAAATAAAGTTTTATGTTTTAGATTGATTTTTAAATTGATGTTTTATGCATTTTATTTGCTATATATATTTACATTTTGTTCTTACAAATGAACATTTTATATACAACAAATGATTCCCAGAGCACTATGGGTTATCTAGAGAGACAGCACATCAGATGTTTTTTCTTTTTACCACTTGCTGACTGCACTATAGCCGAATGACGGCTATAGCATGGCCTGCTAGTACTGAGACACTGTCATATGAGGAACCTGCTGATCACAGATTGAGGTAAAGAGCCAATCAGCGGCTCTTTACCACATGATCAGCTGTGTCCAGTCACAGCTGATCATGGATCTAAACAGAAGTCGGTTATCGGTACTCCTTCTTCATGGGGAGGATGAGGAAAGAAGAAGAGAGACGATAACCAGCTTTTCTAAAAGGGACATGTACACCGATAATCAGGGCACTGATTATCAGTGCAGTTCCATCAGTGCCCACCAGTGCTGCCAATCTGTGCCCACCAGTCCTACCAACCAGTGCCCACCAGTGCTGCTCATTATTTTTTTCCAATCAGTGCCTCCTCATCAGTGTCACCTATCAGTGCCGCCTATCAGTACCCATCAGTGCCACCTATCAGTGGCCATTAATGCCACCTAACAAAATGTTATAACAAACTTTATTTTTTAACAATTTTATAATATGAAAAAGTTTTTGTTTTTTCTAAATCTTCAGTCTTTTTTCGTTTAGCAAAAAAAAAAAAAACCCCGATGATAATTAAATACCACCAAAAGAAAGCTCTATTTGTGTGAGAAAAATTATAAAAATTGTTTTGGGTACAGTGTTGTATGACCGTGCTATTGTCATTGAAAGTGCAACAGTGCTGAAAGAAGAAAATTGGCCTGGGCAAAGCCTTCTGCAATTAGTCTTTCACTTTTTTGTGTATATATTTCAGTTTTAGCTACTAAGCTCTAAAAATTGCTGTTTTGACAACAAAGGAGCTAAAGAGGCAGAGAAAAATGTGAAAAGAGGTCTAAACATGTTATCTGCTGGCTAAATGGAATACTGCGTAATACTCATATGAAATATGCCTAATTCATATTTCCATGACTAAAAATATAGTAGCTCCTATTCTAGCACCTCAGGTACTCACTCTGAAAATGTTTGCGTTTTTTTACATTCATATTGGCCAGCAAAACCACCCATCCTATATGGTAGCCATGGGCCAGTAGGAACATTCTGGAGTGCTATTAGAATATTGATAGGTTTACTTTGTAACAATTTTTTTTTAGAAAAGGGAAGATTCCCTTCACATGATACGCTCCAATACATATATTTCGCAAATGTGAAGGGGTAAACTCATGTTTACCCTATTTTATAAGTGAACATCCAAGCAAATAGTTAAATACCGAGTTGAAATGCAAATATGTGAACTGTATAATGCTCACTCCTTTGCAATAAAAATTCAGATACTTTAAAAGTCTACCTCTTCTGCGTTTTTATTAATAATTGGGATGTTGCTCCTCCCTTCTGATTAGTTAAAGTGGTTGTAAAGGTTATTTTTTTTTTTAAATAACAAACATATCATACTTACCTCCACTGTGCAGTTCGTTTTGCACAGAGTGGCCCGATCATCCTGTTCTGGGGTCCCACGGCGGCTCTCTCGGCTTCTCCCTGCAATAGCAAACCCCCTCTGGGAAGCTCTCTCCCAAGTGGGTTATCTTGTGGGCGAGCTCCTGTCTCATACACTCGGCGTCCATAGACACAGAGTTTATGACTTGGTTCCGCCCCCCGGCGGCTGCGTCATTGGAATTGATTAACAGCAGCGGGAGCCAATGGAGTTAGGCTGGCCATACATGGTTCAAATCTCAGCTGGTACCTGCCTATTTGAATTGTTAATGGGCAGACTGAATGAACCAAGTTGATCGATCGATCAGCTTGGGTACAACCAGCCTGCTGGATTCTCTTACGATTATCACTAGCGGCTGCTATAGCTGCTAGTGCTAATCACTATCTTGTCCCAGCGGAGGCGGCTTCCCCTGCCTGCCCCACGCCTCCCCACTGGGAGCAGACAATTGCTTGGCAGGACGGATTTTCCTGTCAACACTGTCTGTGTTGATAGAGGAATCATGCCCATTTCTGCACCTTGTATGGCAGGCCTTAGATCCTATGTTAGGATTTTCCAGCTGTTTTTGCCTCCACTATGGAGAATTACCCTTTATCTGTCCTTATGACCATTGTATCATTGTCACCGAAGCAATAAAAGATGAGAAATCCACGATTTTAAAGTAGTCACCAGAGGAAGAAAATCCTCATATTTTAACGCTTGTATTTATAACTATCAAATGTGGGAACTTCTTTCACTTTGGAAGAATTTCCTGTCATTTCTTGGTGCATCTCTGGAGAGAAAATTAAGGTAAATTTCTTGGCAGGACATAAGCAGCAAAAGATAAGTTGATAGGGATTTAACTCTCTGCCTACTCTAAATCTCCCCAAGATTAGCTGGCTTTACATACACTTTAATGCATTTTAATGATGGGATAATTGGATAAAATTGTGTGTATTTTTAATATCTGCCTATGTAAACTGCCAATGCTTTCCTTTCATAGCTTTTCGGATTTAAATTTTGTGATTTTGTGATTTCTGTATTGTAATCAGGATTACCTGGACCTTGCTGCATCCACACCTGCAGACTCCATGTTGTACGATGACGGCCTTTCTGAAGAAGAGACGCCTCTGGTGGACTGTAATAATGCCCCACTCCCTCGAACTCTTCCCTCAACCTGGATTGAAAACAAACTCTATGGTAGAATTTCCCATGCGTTTACTAGATTCTAGTTACGCTGTTGATCGTCTAACAATCTGCTTCCCAAACCCCAGGGGCTTTTGTCTGAATGAAACCAATCAAACTCTGCTTGAAAAGCTCTTTAATTTTACTTTAAAGATTTTATTTTTTTATTCTTTTGCATATTTAAATAATGAATGTTGCAGAAATATTCGCAGCACTCTTCCGAAGAAGCAAACAAAATACACATTTCTGAATCACAAATACATCTGAACAGCATAGCCAAGGAGAACACTTACATAAAACATCCTGAAGCTCTATTTATATCTTACATTCTGTGGCATGAACCAGCAGCACTTAATTCACAATATATGTCCATATTTTTTGTTTGTGGAAAGCTATCCTGGACAGAATATCTGAAAAGTTCATGGGCCATTTTAGTAAATGTTACGTTGTAGTAGTTTTTTCCTTTAATGCGTTCATTACTTAATAGCATCAAGCAGTTTAGATCAAGCATATAGCCGGTGGTTGGTAGGGGTGTACTAGTATATTGGGTGGAACCTACATATCTAGATAAAATGTAAATGGCCACATAGTTATTTACACGTTTATGATCCTCTGTTTGCAGTGATATGTCATTGTTGCACATTTAGTAGAAATTACAGTAAGCTTACTTGTTTGTCTCCGGGTATTTAAAGGCCAATTGTAGTCTTTAAATAAATTGGCAAAAAAAATTTCAGTGAGCAGTGAAACGATTTTATAACATGTTCCTACCTTTGTTATGTAGTTAATCAATCCCCACAGCAAATCCAAAGTGCTTTCCCCAAGTGTTAGGCTTCAGAGAGAACCACTCTTTTTTTGGGGAGGTAGCATTCTCACCCCCCACCCCCATTCTATTTTAAATTAAGCAGGGGGCATGTTGGAGTGTGGCAGGGTAACTGCTGCAGTCCTTTCTATATAGCCAGCCTATTGGGCTGAATATTCTCTTTTTAACTGATTTATTGAAAAACTACCATTAGTCTTTAAGCAGTAAGGGAAATTATAAGAACAAGGTGATGTCTATGGCAGCAGTTCTCTGTTCTTGTTTAGATGAAACACCAGATATCCATGTGCCTTTGTCATAAGCCCTCATCCCTAAAAAAAAAAACAGCCCTATAAAGATGCACTCCATATCTGACAATCTGCATGCCCTGTTACAAGCTGCAGATTCAATATCTGTATATGAGGGACTCTCCTAGACTTTCATCATTAGACTGGATTTTTGTTGCTCTTAATGTGAAGCCCATCTTAAAGCGGTAGTTCCCCCTCCAAAAATGTTTTACGCTTAGTCTGATGCTCATTTTGTCTAGGGGAATCGGCTAGTTGTTTTAAAATCGACGCTGTACTTACCGTTGTAGAGAGTGATCTTCTCCGCCGTTTCCGGGTATGGTCTTCGGGTATGGGCGTTCCTTCTTGATTGACAGTCTTCCGACAGGCTTCCGACGGTCGCATCCATCACGTCACGATTTTCCGAAAGTAGCCGAACGTCGGTGCGCAGGCGCCGTATAGAGCCGCACCGACGTTCGGCTTCTTTCGGCTACTCGTGACGCGATGGATGCGACCGTCGGAAGCCTGTCAATCAAGAAGGAACGCCCACTCCCGAAGACCCATACCCGGAAGCGGCGGAGAAGATCGCTCTCTACAACGGTAAGTACAGCGTCGATTTTAAAACAACTAGCCGATTCCCCTAGACAAAATGAGCATCAGACTAAGGGTTAAAAAATTTTGGAGGGGGAACCACCGCTTTAAGGCTGGGTTCAAACTATGTGCGGCATGGGGCACAGCAGGGGTCCGGTGTTTCCCCGTTCACCATTTCAGGTCCAAATTAGGTCAGAATCGTTGCCTGAATTCGGACCTGTAAGGGAGCCAAAGACACACAAGACCCTTCTGCTGTGTGCTCCGCAGCTGCCTCGGAGATGTGTGAACCAGTTCCATAGAGAGCCGGTCACACTCTACTGTCATGAGTATTGGATGCGGGGAAACCCACAACCAATTCAAATAAGTGTGAACCCAGCCTCAAACAACCTTATTTTCCAGTCTATATACCTTTTTGCTTAATGATTATATAGCGTTGTATATACTTTTAACACTTTTGTTATATTAGTAGTAAGTTAATACCTTCTTAAACTGTTATCATCTGTGACTTTAATATATTTCATAGACGGCAGTGCTGGAGAACTCAAAGTATGACTACTGTCATTTTTTGAATAGCATTCCATTGTATTAAATGTATAAACTTAAATCAATGCAACATCAGCATAAATTATATTATTTATCCCATTTACCTTTGTCTGCCTAAATGTATAAATTCCCAGGTTTACATGATTAACTTATTTTTATTTATTTCTAATTTCTATTTAATCTGTGTAGTTTTCGGGATAGACGTCTAGAATAGTATGGCCTACTGAAACAAACATTGTGACCATTTTATTAGCACTCTAAAGTGACCAAACCTGCCCTATAGTGTACATGGAAAAATTGCTATGTCAGTGTAGCTGCTAGGCTGGGGGCAAAATTTGTGGATTTTAAAGTTTGCGGGTATGAAGGTTTTACATGATAATTTGTTATCTCCAGTGATCAACTGGAACATATGAATTCAGATTGTAGGCTCATTCCACTTGTAACCCAGCAAATGGTGCTTTACCTTAACATGATATCACCAAGTATAACTATGTTAGTCTAATGAAATTTTTATATGCAAGACCAGTGAAGAGTTAGCAGGAGATATTTGACCTAAACAGACCAGTTATAGTCTGAAAACCGCAAACGACAAATGTTATTTGCCTTATGCTTTGTGACAAACCTTGTCTTTCATGTTGTCTTGCGATGTCTCTGGTATAAATGTCTTGTTGTGTTGTTGACCTGAGACAGTAAGCATAGTTCTTGCCAAAACTCCTTATTTTTGTCTCTCAATTTCTAATTTTTACAATCAAAGAATCAGACTTGGGATTTTCCATTATTCTATGTTTCAAAATGTCTACAAATTAAGGGGCTTGATGTAACCAATGCATGCAAGCAAATTATTAATACGATGTCCAGGAACTCACAGAATGCATTGGAACCATTAATAACATGACTTAATCTCAATTATTTATGTGGTGGACTTCCTATTAGCATGTTTCCCGATTCACAGCCACTTCTTGATTGCACAGACATTAGCCATTGATGTTGTCATTGAATCAACACCAGGAGTTCTATGAATCCGAAGATATTAGGACATTTTTAGCCATAGTAGGACATTTTTACAAAGGCTGTACAGAAAGTAATGCAAAAGCGAACAAAACTTTTTTTTATTAACTTCCATAGGACGTTTAAATTTTGTTTTGTTGGTAGCTTTTCATCTATAGTAACTATTCTTCTTTTTCATTGCAGGTAAATAATGGATTCCAAGCAGAAGCAATGTGCCATCAATGAATTCTTGATGAAGGAAGGGTGCAGACTATGTCACATCCACAGAAGACTACATAATGTTTATGGAGATGACACCATTGACAAATGCCACCAATGACAATGCATTGCTCTTGTCAATAGTGTCATCTCTGTAAACATCCTGTAGCCTTCTGTGGAAGTCAGACAGCCTGTACCCCTCCTTTGTCAAGAACTTAATGTCAGCATGCTGCTTCTGCCCTCAATCCATTGTTTACCTGCAATGATAAAGAAGAAGTTACTGTAGAGGATGAGTTACTCTACCAACATGTGAAATTTGAACAACCTATGTAAGTTAATAAAAATGTCCGCTTTTGCATTACTTTCAGTACAGCCCTTGTAGAATTTCTGGCAAATTAAGCAAAATGTTCCCAAATTTGTCCTCAAGAACAGCATTTTTCCAGATCTGTTCTCAAAATCACAAAAACAGCTGTGTTATGCCCTGATAGTCTATAAAATGAAACAATAATGTTTCCAGTGGGATAGAGATAGGAAAAACTGTTATCAAGAAAAAAGTGGTAAAGATGTTCTGGCTAGAAAATGAAGTTATTTTAAAAAAATGATGAAAAGAAAAGAAGAGCAAAAATCAAGTTGTTGCCAATTGCACAGCAGCCATTCAGTATGTTAGCTTAGTTTTTTATAATATGACAAATCCAGGTTGGCTTTTATTGGCAACCTTTTTTTACATTTGTTCTCATTTTCTTTTATCCAGTTCTGAAATTCTAGAATCTTCAGTTTAGAAGCTAAGTAATATAGTGCCTATGCAATGTATCTTGTAGACTGAGAACTATTACAAGTATAAATCATTATCTGGTTGGCAAGGAATGGATATTTTTGTTAGGGATGCACCGATACCAGTTTTCCAAGACTGATTAGGAGCACCGATACTTTCTCACATACTCGCCGATACCTATTTTTAGGGTCATGTGACAGTTTTTTTTGGACTCGTTCACACCATACATGCTGATGAGAAAACCACACAGATTTTACTTGCAGAGACATCAGTTTGACATCAGTTTTCATGTGTGTTTTAGTGTGTTATTACAGCCTGTTCACATATGTCCTTTTCAGCACAGTTCAAGTGCAATTTCTAATCTCATACGCTACAATTCGCATTGGAGTCACACCAGACCGGGATTTGAAATTGCACTACACATCGGTCTGCGCATATGTGAACCGAGTCTGAAGGTATCGGTTTTTGAATTGGAGCATTTGCACAAGTACTTGTACTCATGCAAATGTTAGTATCGGCACTGATGGCAGTATCGGTGCAATACTAATTGTAGTCAAGGAATGCGAAATACTGTACTGTGAAAACAGCAACTATCTGTGTCCTTAGTTCTACTGGCTTATAGAATCCAGATGTTTAGGGGTTGATTTATATAGAATTTGCATAGCCATTGGCCCAGTTAAAGCGCATGTACATTTATTCTGTGTGAATAGGGCACAGATGGAGCTAAGTATTATAGGTATTTCCTAAAGTACATAGCCCAGTCTAGTGGCCAAATCTATTTTTTTCATTCCAATCGCACAGGATATAGCCTATTTACATTATTTGTTTGCCCCGTTCTTACAGAAGGAATTATCTGGCACTTTCACTGGGCGAACAGCTATGTGAATTCCTAATAAATTAACCTCTATGTGCATGGACAGCTCATCTTACATTTGGTAATTTGCTTGTATGGCCAAATGTGATTAGTTCAGAACAGGTCCACAGGTCCGCTGTTTATGACTTTCTTTTAAAGCCTGGTACACACTACAGCTCCGGTCGGGAGTCGCTGTACTAACCATGCAAGGTTAGTCCAGCGATCTCCCCCACTGAGCTGTTATGTTCTGACAGGGGGGCAGCACCCCCCGCCAGAACACTCCGATTAGCGCTTTCTGCCATTGGCTGAGAGCGATGATCGGAAGTCGGTCAGCTGCTGGTTTTCCATCATGCACGTCTGACAGAAGCCGGCCAACCATACATACAGGCAGAATGTGGGCCGGTATTTTTTGTACCCCGATATTCTGGCTGCGTCTATGAGGCTTAAAGGTGCAAGCTCCAGGGCTGTTATCGCTATCTGTTTTTACAGTGAGTTAAAGACCTAGAACAAACATGTAGACAGTGGAGCCTTGTAGCATTTGACCTGCATAACTCTTTTGACTCGTGAACTAGGAATAAGGATGATAGTCAGGAACTTGTACCTTAAAAAGTAGTTGGCAGCGGAAGCTCCCTTATTATTCTGTCAGGTTTATTATAAATACATGGAATAATATATTAAAGCAGAATTTTCAGTTTAAATCAGCCTAATACATTTAAGCTGTGTCAAAGCAAAAGGGGTGCCGTTTCTTTTCTTGAAAAAGAAGTGGTAACTTTCCAGAGATATCTGACATACCCCTTCTGAGTCAGGGCTAGAGCTCACCAATCAGGAGGCAGCATAAGCATTGCTGAATGCAGAGCTACATTTCCGATTCCGCAGCAGTCATGTTGGACCTCTGCAGAAAGACCACTGCTATCACAATGAGAGAAATAGTCCCACTCTTCAGCATATTACCAGGGACCATGCACCTCTGCAGTGTGGCTTCTTTCTGAAGAAGACTTTGAGCACTTTTTGTTTTAATGCGCCATAAAATATATTTTGCTGATTTCAACTGAAAGTTGTTTCTAGGTGCATGAGCCCTGAGGGTACAAAAACAATGAAAACATCTGAGACAGAGTAGGCCTGGCAGCTTAAAGATATGTACACCTTGCTGCATGTTCTTAAAACTTTGATAGCAAATAAATGAATGGATGGCAGTAATACATATCTAAAGTATGTGAAGAAGGAAACAACACCTGCTGTAATTCCCTGAGGGCGCGGACAATCGGTACACTTGTTTTGTGTTTTCCTTACACTGGAACACAACATAGAAAAGGGAGAAATCTGGCAACTTGATATTCCAAAAGTAGTATTAATTATTATTGCAGGTGGTGTACAGAAAAACAGTCCTTGTATTTTATGTTCCCCACCTACAATGATAAATATTACTACTTTTGGAAGATTACGTTGACGGCTTTCTCCCTTTTTTAAGTAATACATATCTGTAGTACTTAGGACATTATACTGTCTCTTTATTTGAATAGAGCAACAATGTATGTACAATGCTGCAAGGGCCAACAACAGATTATCCACAAAACAATTAAAGGCCACTGAAGTTTTATTTTGGCCACAAATTTGAACACAAAATGTCATTCTTTCCAAAGAAAGTCCACACTGAATGTCAGATCTGGATGTGTTGACTGTAAACACCCTCCTCCTATACCCTACCATAACCATTATGTGAAGAAATAGGAACAAATTAGTTAACAGAGCACCCTACCTAATATAGTGTCCTATATATTCATCTGTATGTTTCTTTAGCAACATCAATGGCTTTGTCTGTCTTTTTCTTAACAAAGGGAGTTTTGCCAAGGGCCTTACTGTCTGCACGTGAAGCTTTTACTATCTAATTTTTGGGGATTCTTCAGTGCAGAACAAATGATGTCTTTTCATTTTTAGGCATGTCTTATCCGAACTGGCCTGAAGAGAGCCCCGTTCCAATCCCGAGATTCGATGCCAATAAGTCTGTTTTTTCAAGATATGCAAATGACTGTGTTTATTCTAATTGGATGATTCCACCCTCAACGGCAAAATTTATGGACAAGTTTGATAGCTAAATATCAATATATTTCCCCTAGAAGGTAACAAATATTATTTAGCGGGACACCAAATATGTTTCAAAAGAAATGCAACACGCAAGGAATAAATGGAAAGTCCGTCGCCTGGTTCTTTGTGCAGATGCAAAATTTGGTCAGACCAACGTTGCTTTTGTGTGTCGGTTGCACCATGTTCTTTTGGCTTAACCTACCTCTAAGGCTGCTGGAGAGGATTGCACAAGTTGCTTAATGAATATGTAGTATGCTGTTCTCCCTCGCAGTAGCAGACGTGGGGCTGTGTGTTTTTGATTTTTTTTTTCCCCAAGACATATCAAACCAGAAAGACACACTCAGTAGAACCTTTTGTATATGCTATTGCACAAATCGTCTTATCTACAGTAAACTCATATATGTGTTGCTATGATAACAAACTCTCCTTTTACGTTTTCCTTTGACCATATTGCTCTTCAACTTAAACATGTATTTTTTTAGATGTATGTTTTATTTTCATTGGGGTTATAACCCAACCCTCGTTTACTGGTTGCATTTAGAGAAAATTAAAAGAGATGTGTATATGTATATACATGCCGCATATGTTGTAAATGAAGATAGAAAATTATGTTCAGACACAATTACACAAACACTAATTTGATTTACTTTCAGTCATAAATATGGAAACTTTTAGCATTTCCCTGAAGAAAGTATACACGAGAAAGTGAGTTTTAATTTATATATACTTTATTAGAAATATAACAACAGATCATGATGACAAAATGTGATCTCTTTGAAGATCACAGGGAAAGCAAAGAATGACACAGAATCTATATATATGATTGTGTTTTATTCATTCTCATTCTCGAGATTCCATATCTCTGGCTTTTCCCAGTCTCTGCAGCATACCTTGATTACAATAAAGCACATATAGCACAGACACATGTACAAACTCAAATTAGCCAGTAGGGGCACTGCTGAGCAGATGGTTGCTGGCCACGGAGCAACAAGTTTGTTTCTGAGTAAGAAGGGGTCTTCTGGAGAGATGTCAAAACAAAAACAATACAAAAATAAAAAAAATACACATAATTTATAAGGAAAAGCCAAATACCTGTTTTTTCTCAAATATTTCATTTTCCAGTTTTGTATTCCTTTTATATGTATTTTTTTAAGTACAGAAAGTGTATATTTTGGATATTATTTCAGTTTGTTACATGAGATGTATGAGGATTGACTGCCTGTCAAGATGGCCTGTTGAAAGATGCCTTATGAAGTCCATAGCGATAGTTATTTTATATATATATTAACTTGTCAAAGCTTGATTACATTTGCTGATGTTTAACATGTTCTGCCAAACCTGAGCCTATAGTAGAACTAGTTTTTCTTCTTATATGTGAGGGGCCTTTAAAATAGGTTCAGGTATGTTTAGCTCCTCATTGTCATTAGACTGTTTCATTGAATTGTGATCCACAGTGCTGCACATTGTAAAAACCGTTCCCATTTCCTCGTTCTGCCATCAGTCATACCATCGAAGAGCTGTACTACAATGTCAATAAATTATAATGTCCAGTAGATAACTGTACCAAAGAAAGCTATTATGTTGTGCTTTACACATTTTTTTTTATTGCTATATTTATTTTTGTTCATTGAATTTAATTTTATTGTTATTTTTGGTCTGTTTTGTATGATTCTTGCAATTGTATCCCATTTTATAAGTATGCGATTGTACACAACTGAGCCTCATTTGACTGCTGCTGCCATCCACACTAGATGAAGCTGAAGAGGAAGCGCTCTTTGTAGGAGCAAACATCCACCCTGCTGCTGTTTTTATTTAAAAAAAAATGCCTTGTATACCTGCCCCAAATTCTACAGGCAAGAACAGAGGGTGTAGCTGGCTGGAGACCCAGGAGGTCAGATGCCCACCAGAGTGACTGGTACTTCCCCTAGCTGTGGGGTTGTGCCAAATTCTCTACAGGATCATAAAAGCATTTTTTTTATTACTGACACCTATTACATAGACAAATGCCAAAATATGATATTATCATTTGTTTTGTATTGTAATGAAATGTACACATAGCTATGGTGAATCTGAAAGCATGAGAGTCTAAAAAAGACCAAGTACCCATGCTCTTAAAAGAACCTTGGGGGATGTCAGAGTAAATGGGTCAGGTTGCTCAGATATTGTAAGATTACTCTGTAGCCTCTCACTGGACCTCTGCTAGTAGACATGGCCATGTAAGGGACAAAGAACCAGTAAAGCCAACAACCCTACAAAGGAAACCAATCCAAGTAGGGACATAGAGGATCACACAAAATGAATGCTGGTAGAGCCTTGCACTAGAGCTACCATTCTCCTCTATGCCCCTATGTCCATCTAGGTCTGCATTATATAAAAAAAACTCTAATGCCCCGTACACACGATCGCAATTTCCGATGGAAAAAGTATATAGATGTAGCCCCATCTGAGTTTTTTCATCGGGAATACCGATGAATTCCATCGGAGTTTTCCGATGGAATTCCGATGTGATTTCACTGGGCAAAAGCCAGATCGTGTGTACGCGGCATAAGACGTTTTAGAGTTTTTTGGGGTTCAGATATCTCACATGAGCTCTGTAACTTGTTGTTTGTCCTCTGCCTGTAGAGATGTATATGTAAAGAGACAACAGAGTCAACTAAGCTTTGTTGGCAAAGCTTTCCTCTGGAGCAGCCTTTCTCAACCAGGGTTCCAAAGGTTGCTAGAAGTTCCATGAGCAATCAGTAATTTCTGACACTTAGATAAGTCCTCACTGAAAACAATGATCTTTTTAACTATCTGGAATTACTCCCACTGACCACCAATGTTAAGCCTAGTACACACGATCAGAATATTGGGTGTAAAATACATTTTTCAAAGCAATTGTATGATAATCTGATCGTTAGTACACAACTTTCGAGAGCCGATCATGACAGTTCATCTGAAATTATCCAAAGGGACAAACACGAAAAATGTTCTTGTACGATACCAGATTGTAGGATTTTTGTTTTAATCAGTACAGTTTTTGTATAGATAAAATAGGAAAGGCAAGACTACGCTTGCTCCAAAACTAAAGTACATTCCTACTAACTACCAATGTAAGAAACATTATTCCCACTGACCACCCTGCTAATGTCCTGTGAGCTGTAAATAAAGAATGTATTAGTATTTATTGGCAGAGGTTCCCTGAGATCTGAAACTTATTTCCTTTATATTAAAAAAAAAGATTGAGAAAAGCTTTTCTAGAGATACCGCCTTTCTCTCTGAGCTCTTTTCGGCTCTCCAAAACTGCTCGGATATTGAGGAGCTCTGTACTTTCTCACTGAACCGCTGCCTGCAGAGATGAATACAAGCAGAGACATTACTTAAAGCAAACCTTCCAATAAACTGGAAGGTCCACACTATTGAAAGCCTCCGACACCCCAAAGTAAAATTGCCTGCAAAAGTGATTTAAAAAAAAAAAAAGATGTTTATTTTCAAAAGAGAAAAAAGCCTCACTGCTACCTCCTGGGATAGCTGGGCACCCACTAGAATTTTCCCCTGATATGAGCTGGAGTACATTAATTAGGGAGTTAGCCTTCAGCTATCCGAGGAGGCAGTGATGACGCATGGTAGCGTACCCATCACCTCCCAGGTTTTTGGTAAGCCGGGTCTGAGACTTTTTTTTTTACAGGTGATTTGATTTTGGAGGGGTGGTAGGCTTTAAATGGAAAGGACCTTCAATTTTATAGAATATCCTGCCCTTCTAGCTATCCAGGTCCCCTATCTCTGAAAGCACACCCGTGAAGTGTTAGAGAGAGAAGAGGAGTCAGACTCAGATTCTGTGTAAGGGCCCGGTAGCTTTACTGCACCTGAACATATGTACAAATACACACACACACACACACACACACAATGGGACAAGTATAAAGTGTATTTTTCCTAATGAAAAGATATATTTGTGGTACTTTAGAAATTCTGCTTTACAATACAAGCACAGCAATGTTTAGCAGCAGATTGCTTTCCTGCCTTAGAGGGCAGCATCATACAACATCATACAACAGAGTTGTCCATTTTACCACCAAATAAACTGACAATTTATGTCATATATTGTAGTGTGTTTTTTTTTCTCTTTTTTTGTATATAATGTGCAGTACATTATCTGGGTCTCTAAATGGTTAAAGGATCAAGAAGCAAACAAGATCTGACAAATGTTAAAGGGGTTGTAAAGGTTTGTTTTTTATTTTCTAAATATGTTCCTTTAAGCTAGTGCATTGTTGGTTCACTTAACTTTTCCTTTGATTTCCCTTCTAAATTCTTTTTTTTCCTTTGTCTGAATTTCTCACTTCCTGTTCCTCCTCAGTAAGCTGTTCTGGCTGACTAACCACGGCTCGGATAATGGTGGCAAGTTTAGTGAGGAGAAACAGGAAACGAGAAATTCTGACAAAGAAAAACAACATTTAGAAGGGAAATCGAAGGAATAAAGAAAACTTAAATGTTAAATCTCCATGGGTTTATCAGAACTCAAGTTGTTCATTTTGGAGAGAGTGATAACAGGATGGGATTTTTGTTGGATTTTTATTACTACGTGTTAGATTTAACTTCTATGCACTTTAAGGTTCTAAGCCTTTTATACTGAGTACTACTGGGTACTATAATAAATATTATACTGAATTGGTAATAAAAATGTATAATATGTATGATTTCCCCAGTTATCTTAAAGCGGAACACCTTCCAAAAGGGGAAGCTCTGCTTGTCTGCCTTCTCCCTCCGCTGCCACATTTGGCACCTTTCGGGGGGAGCTGGTACCTGGTTTTGACAGGAAGTTTGGCCCCCCTCCTTCCCCTGCAGCCTTTTGGCATACTTCACTATACTGTTCTCATACACGTTAGCACGATGTGTAATCTGACATGTAGCTAAACTGATCCCGCATTCAAGAAGAGAAGAAATTGTACTGCTTTAACTTCCTCTTTTATTGATAGTAGAATGACAGGAAATCGGTGAAACTACAGAATAAAACAGTAGCATTTAGAACATATCTATGGTACATGGCTTAAGACTCAGAATTATCTGCTATACATGCAGCACATGGCAATACGAATGATGGCAACTAGCTATGAGAGACTAGTAACACGTATAAACTAAGATAAATGTCACAAGATTGTGCCCTTACCGACTATGCTTGAAAACAGGCACAATAGCTGGCTGATGAGGTAGGAACCAAGGGATAATGATTAGGCTCCTGAGACAAGATGGTGACTGCATACTGTTATAAGACAGGACTAAGAAGAAGAAGAAGCAGTAAGTTCCCAGAATACCTTGGGGCTCCCATAATACATAGAGAAGACAAGACTAAATGTAATTCATGAACTGGTCAGTAGATGGTGCTGTTGCCACACAATATAAAGTACATGAATTATAAGACAGGTAAAAAGAATGCAATGTCAACTAATAACATTCAAACCACTGGACCTGTATCTAAGGACAGAACACTCCCCGCTTGACGTCAACCAATGTCAGTATTGTATTCTTTGGGTATGATCAGTAGAACGAGTTCTCCTACTGGTCTGAGAAACAATTTGGTTTCTCCCAAATGTCTGCGTATTTTTAGTTCTACTTTGCGTGTAATTCCGTCCTTACTTGGGAATGTCTTAGTCACAAGACCTAACGCCCACTCGTTTCTTCGTGACTGGCAGTCTTTCATTAGGACTACATCGCCGGGCTGGAGGTTAGGCTTGCTGGTTTGCCACTTTCTCCTTGGTTGCAAAGTGGGAATGTATTGCCTTTTTCACTTATCCCAGAACGAGTTTGAGAGACTCTGTACTTGTCTCCATCGATTCCTGTAAAGATCTTTGGAATTAAATTCTCTGGGAGGAGCACAAATTTGTTCAGTCTTTTGTGTAAGCAGTGCGGCGGGTATAAGAACTGTTGGGTCATCAGGATCGCTAGAAATCGAAGTTAGCGGTCTAGCATTTATGATAGCCGATACTTCCGCCATGAAGGTAGTCAGGCTTTCATGAGTCAACTTTGAAGATCCTTCTTGTAAGAAGATTGAGTCAAGGATTCTTTATGCGATGCCTATCATCCTCTCCCAAGCACCTCCCATGTGTGAAGAGTGTGGTGGGTTAAAGGTCCAAGTGCATCCTTGTTCACTGAGGTATCTTTCTATGTTGTTGACATCTAAGTTGGAAGAGAGTTGTAGTTCTCTTGCTGCTCCGACGAAGTTTGTGCCTCGGTCAGAAAGAATGTGTTTGACAGGTCCTCTGATGGCAATGAAACGTCGGAAAGCATTAATGAAACAGGAAGTATCCATTGATTCAATTACTTCAATGGACAGCTCTGATGGATAGACAGGTGAACATAATCGCCCAACGTTTCCCATGCGCATGGCCTCCTCTGGTTTGACGGACAACAACAGGCCAAGGACCAAACACGTCTAAGCCAACATTAGTGAAAGGTGGATCCATACTTAGTCGGTCATACGGGAGATTTGCCGTCTTTGGTGGTTGCGACATACCACAAAGTTTCCGACAGGTAACACATTTAAATATGAATCTGCATACACATCTTTTAGCTCCAACTATCCACAGTCCAGCCACTCTTAGAGCTCTTTCTGTGAACAGCCGACCTTGGTGCTTTGTCTGTTCATGGTGGTGTTGCACGAGCTATATGATGCTGTCCAGGAACTATCACAGGATGTTTCTCTTTTAGGTCCACATTGGCTTCCCTAAGACGTCCACCTACTCTCAAGAGCCAATCTTCGTCAATCACTGGGTCAAGTTTCCTTACAACGCTTCAGGTGAGGGTGATGCCCTGCTACATCTGGTGTGGGTATCTCAGACCTGTTGTCAGGAATCTGGTTACATTCTAGTATAGTTGGTAAAGGCAGACGCACTTGACCATCGTTGGATTCAATTATGTAGCCGCTTGCCCTCCTTCTGGCTGTTTCCACAGTACCAGCACAAGTTCTTAGAGAGTAGGGGGCACCGGGTCCTCTGATGTCGAAGCTATCAAAGAAGGCAGACTTTGCTAACGACTTGTTACTTTGATCGTCTAGAATTGCGTACACTTTGATGGCTTTGTCTCGATCGTCTGCTGGGTAAACCCTCACTAGGGAGATTTTAGAGCAGGATCTGCCTCCTCTGAGGTCTCTGCAAACCTCTGTACATTTAGAAGTAACTGCCAAGGTGTCAGTATTCCCATCTTCTCGCTCCCCGCTTTGTTGGGTTTGGGGTGAAGCCCACGGTGGTGGCCCAGGGTGTAGAGCTGTGTTATGATCTGTGCTGTCACATTCTGCACATTTTGCACTAACCTCACAGTCCCTGGCGAAGTGCAAAGTTGAAGAGCAGCATTTAAAGCAGATGATGTTTTCCTTGAGGAAGGTCTTGCGGTCTTCCAATGACTTTCCTCTGAATGTTCTGCACTTAAGTAGGGAATGAGGCTTCCTCTGTAAGGGACACTGACTGCTCGGGTCCTTGGGTTTATCTCCTCTTTGATAGGAGCTGAACCTTTTATGGACTGCACCTGTGGAAGAAACGTTAGTTTTGTGGACCTCTATCATAGCTCTACGAGGTTTACTGACTGAAGGGGTGGCACATGACATCATGAAATCAAAGCTAGGATCATTCCTAATTTTTGCTTGTTCAGAGACAAAATCTACAAACACATTAAATGGAGGAAATGGTACATTATAAGTCTGTTTATACCGAGAACCATGCATGACCCACTTATCCTGCAGGTTGTATGGGAGCTTCTGGACTATGGGATTCACACCTCTAGCAGTGTCAAGGAATGCCAATCCTACTAGATCCCCTTCTGCCTTTGCTACACTCAGCTCCATTAATAAGTCACTTAAATCTCTAAGCTTTGAATAGCCTTTGTTTGCCATTTTGGGAAAGTCCTCAATTCTCTTGAATAAGGCATTTGCTATAACCTCTGCTGCGCCATAAATCTCATCAAGTCTATCCCAGACCCTTTGTAGACCAACATCTGGATAGTTTACATTGATGTCTCTAATCCTTTTAACGTGTTTGGCGGACTCATTTCCCAGATAACTCACCAGGACATCCAGTTTCTGACTATATGACAGATTTAAGTCTCTGATGGTATTTTGGAAGGAAGCTCGCCAAGCTCTATAATTCTCAGCGCGGTCGGTGAACTTTACAAGTCCCTTGATGACCAGCTCATGTCGAGCAAGGAACCTGGCAATGTCCATAGTGGCGTGATTAGCATCGGGACCGGCTGGTGTTGTGTTGTCAGAGTGAATGTGTGGTGCACAGCCATACCTGTTGGAAGTTTCTGGCATAATCGGATCTGTGTAATAACGTTCTGAAGCAAAAGGCATCTTTCTTAGCAGGGGCCGATTTCTGATTCTTTGTTCTGGAGAGACTTCGATGTAGCTGGTTTCACTCTGATGTGTATCCTCTAGTTTGGTGTAAGGAGACTGATGGTCGACTTTCTGGTGATCCGGATAAGCATGTTTTCTTGGCTTGTCAACAGACTGCTTTGTATTAAGCTGTGGATCTGGGTCGTCATCTGGCTTGGAATGCTGATAGACGTATTGTGAAGTTCGCTGTTGTGGATCTTGGGATTCAAGTCCTGGATGGACGATGCTGCGATGACTCTTGGTTTCCTAAAGTTCCGTGGCTTCCAGAAATTCTGCTTCTGTGATGGCGGCTGCTGTTTCTTTATCTGCAGCGAGTTTTTCTAGAGTAACTTCAAGTTGCGCTTTCTCCATGTCCAGTTGTGCTTTCTCTCTATTCAGGGAAGCTTCTAGCTGTGCTTTCTCTCTATTCAGGGAAGCTTCTAGCTGTGCTTTCTCCATATCCAGTGAAGCTTTCTCCATCTTTATCTTCATCTCTTGTTCTGTGAAGCTGGATTTTGCCTTTGCAGCTTCTGCCTTTGCACGGGCAATAGCGGCGGCTTCTCTGATTGATGTCCTGCTAGAGCCACTTATCTGAGACCTTGTCTTGAGTGAAGATGCCCGACTACTAGACATGTTGCGACTGTTAGGAGACCGATGCGACATCCGTATGCAGGCTCTGCGTGGATAATGGCGGGCTCCGTGTTGTGACTGTTAGGAGACTGCTGCGATATTCGTATGTAGGCCCTGTGTGGATAATGGCGGGCTCCGTATAGTCTGATCGTCTGAGCTTGTACTCAGCAGTCGTTTCACTATACTGTCCTCATACACGTTAGCACGATGTGTAATCTGACATGTAGCTAAACCGATCCCGCATTCAAGAAGAGAAGAAATTGTACTGCTTTAACTTCCTCTTTTATTGATAGTAGAATGACAGGAAAGCGGTGAAACTACAGAATAAAACAGTAGCATTTAGAACATGGCCTTAGGCCCCATACACACCATAGAATCTATCCGCAGATAAATCCCATCAAATGGGTTTCTGCGGATAGATCCTATGGTGTGTACACTCCGTCGGATATTTATCCGCAGATAAATCTCCCCTGGGATGGATTTCCAGCAGATGGATATTTGCTGACATGCTCAACAAATCCATCTGCTGGAATCCATTCCAACGGATGGATCCGCTCGTCTGTACAGACTTACCGGATCCATCCGTCCAAAGGGATTCCCCGCACGCGTCGTAATGATTTGACGCATGCGTGGAATTCCTTATATGACAGCGTCGCGCCCGTCGCCGCGTCATAATAGCGGCGACGGCGCGACACGTCATCTGCAGAGGATTTCAGCGCGGATTTCAATGCGATGGTGTGTACACGCCATCGCATAGAAATCTTCTGAAATCCTCCAGAGGATTTATCCGCGGATACGGTCCGCTGGACCGTATCTGCGGATAAATCCTCTCGTGTGTATGGGGCCTAAGACACAGAATTATCTGCTATACATGCAGCACATGGCAATATGAATGATAGCAACTAGCTATGAGAGACTAGAAACACGTATAAACTAAGATAAATGTCACAAGATAGTGCCCTTACGGACTATGCTTGAAAACAGGCACAATAGCTGGCTGATAAGGTAGGAACCAAGGGATAATGATTAGGCTCCTGAGACAAGATGGTGACTGCATACTGTTATAAGATAGGACTAAGAAAAAGAAGCAGGAAGTTCCCAGAATACCTTGGGGCTCCCATAATACATAGAGAAAACAAGACTAAATGTAATTCATGAACTGGTCAGTAGATAGTGCTATTGCCACACAATATAAAGTACATGAATTATAAGACAGGTAAAAAGAATGCAATGTCAACTAATAACATTCAAACCACTGGACCTGTATCTAGGGACAGAACACTCCCCGCTTGACCTCAACCAATGTCAAGATAAAGATAAAGTCAAAAGTAAAGAGAGTCCTATGGGAGAAAGTACTTAGCAAGGGTGACACGTCCACAATGTGTACATACATAATTAAAGGGGAGGTTCACCCTAAAAACGACTTTCCCTTATTACACTGGCCCCCCACATTACAATACGATTATGCCTATTAGGTATTTTTTTATGCTGTACATACCTTCGTACAGCTATTCACCCGTGGCTTCCGGGTTGCGAGTTCCGCAGGAGTGGGCGTTCCTAACATGCTGGTGATTGACGTTTTGACAAAAAACGAGCTCCCCCCCGTCGCGTAAGCCGCGTCACGATTGGCGAAAGGAGCCGAACGGCGAGTTGGCGCTATACTGCGCCTGCGCATCGCCGTTCGGCTCCTTTCGCCAATCGTGACGCAGCTTACGCGACGGGGGGGAGCTCTTTTTTGTCAAAACGTCAATCACCAGCATGTTAGGAACGCCCACTCCCGCGGGACTCGCAACCCGGAAGCCACGGGTGAATAGCTGTACGAAGGTATGTACTGCATAAAAAAAACCTAATAGGCATAATCGTATTGTAATGTGGGGGGCCAGTGTAATAAGGGAAAGTCGTTTTTAGGGTGAACCTCCCCTTTAAGTGTAAGAGATGATGCAAAGATGGAAAATGACTGTGACACCGCAAGGCTTTACTGACGGTTTCCCTTAGTCAAGATGGTGGCCTGTGTGAGGACAGTGCTGGATGCCTGGTAATAAGTGCCCTAATATTAAAAGTCAGCATCTCCAGTATTTGTAGCTGCCAACTTTTAATATTTTTTTGGGGAGGGGTTGAGCTCCTCTTTAAGTTTTAAAGTTGTTCTAAAGACTAAAGGATTTTTACCTTAAAGCATGCTCTGCATTAAGGTAAAAACCTTCAGAATGCAGCTTCCCCTAAATACTTACCTGAACCTGATCTCGATGCAATGATGGCCACAAAAGCAGATCGCCTCTCTGCTCTTTCCCTCCTCATTGGCTCAGATACAGCAATGGGAGTCACTGGCTCATGCTGCTGTCAATCAAATCTTGTGAAGAGGGAGTGGGGGCAGGGTCAAGCTGCGTTCTGTGTGGCTTGCTATGGAGCACTTATGTGTGCTTGTTCCTGAGCCCAACTCTGTGTGTCCATTGACACACAGAGTGCAGCTTGCTTTGTATGGGAGCACTTATGTGTGCTTGTTCCTGAGCCCAACTCTGTGTGTCCATTGACACACAAGCGGCTTGCTATAGGGGCACTTGGAGGGGAAAGGGGAGCCAGGGAACTAGATATGTGCATTCCCGTTCGTACGAATGTTATTTTCGTACGAAAATGTTAATTTTCGTACCCGCAGAATAATGTGTACATACGAAAAAATTAAAGCACCAAAATACGAAAATGACGGGATTACGAATGAGCCGCATAACGAACAACCGCAAATACGAACGAACGATCCGACGAAAATACGACAAAACGAAAACGTCAAAAGAACGAAAATGACATCTATAACAAAAGACTTGCATTCTGTATTTTGTTTGAATCCTTGTTCTGTTCGTATTTTGATTTTCAGTCGTATGTTCATTGTTCATATGACATCTAACAAAAGATTTTCATTCTGTATTTTGTTTGAATCCTTTTTCTGTTCGTATGTTCATATGACATCTATAACAAAAGATTTGCATTCTGTATTCTGAATTCCTTTTTTCTGTTCGTAATTTGGTTTCAAAATACAGAATGCAAATCTTTTGTTATTTTAGTTTTTTTGAATGGGCAGTGAGTGTAGTTAGTTAGTGAAGCAGCTTCTCTTTTGTGCTGAGTACAGTAGTACAGTAAAGCCAAATAAACTTTTCTGTGGATTTTCGTCTGAAGGGAGATCAGTTGGCCAGACTTTTGAACTTGGAACCCAAAAATGGTTTTCTGATGGAGTTTAAAAACGAACGAACGTTCGGTAAAACGATCGTTTTTATGTTTGTTGTTAAAAAAGTCTGACCAAGTGTATGGGGCTTAACAATAGTTAATATGGATGAGCCGCATGTTGAAAGTGCCGCGAATCCCGCGATATATTTATGAAAGTACAAAATGACGAAAATTCCCGAAAATTATTGTCTAACAAGTAACGAACATGAATTAAACAGAATAACGAACGAAAATAAAACGGTAACCAAAATATGAAACAATCGGAATACGAAAAAAACCGCGTCGTACGAAAAACGAACGGGAACGAACAGGAAAACGGGCGTCTTACGAAAAACGAACGGAAACGAACCTACGGAACGATACAAAACGGAACAAAAAAAACGAAAAAAAATTCTGTGCACATGTCTACAGGGAACTCGAGAAGAGAAGGATCGGGGGTGCTCTGTGCAAAACCATTACACAGAGCAGCTAAGTATGACATGTTTGTTATTTAAAAACATTTATTTACAAACACTTTTATTTAAAAAAAAAAAATGTAAAAATGTTAAAGGGGTAGGAGGACCTCATGATTGTTGACTGTTAAGGACTTTCCTTGTACAATACAATTTTAAATCCTTTGCCCTACCTAGACTATCTCTTGAAACAAGTACTTCTAATGTGCATGTACAAATAGCCTGACCAAAGGAGACATTTTCCTTTGCAAAGGAACTTTGCCTGTGCCTGATACCCAACCTTGCCGAAGGCTGAAGAGCAGCAGTGTAGCAGATCCCAGCCTGATGAGCATTAAAGCCCTGGAAGCCTCCTGAAAAAGAACTCCTGGAGAACTGGAGGCATACATAGCCTGCCACAGAAAGGCACAACATGGTCCAAATTTGCTGGGGAAGTCAGTGGTCAAAAAGGATCTAGATCAGGGGTGTCAAACTCAATTTCATCGTGGGCCACATCAGCATTATGATTGCCCTCAAAAAGGGCCAGTTGTATCTGTAAGATTAGATGTCCAGCACATCCCCTCCCCTTACATTAGATGTCAAGAGCCACCCCACCATCAGAAGTTGAGTTACCCACTCTCCCTTACATCCCAGTGCACCCCTCCTTCCCTTGTGCATTGCTTGAAAGCAGAAAGTAAGGGTCTGGTGGAGGACCAGAGGAGGGCTGGAGCTCTCCTGCAGCTGCAGGAGAGGTGCGAGGGCCACATATGATGGCCTGGAGGGCCGGATTCGGCCCGCGGGCCTTGTGTTTGACACCTGTGATCTAAATATTCTGGTAGATCATAGCCTTAATAGCATGCATTCAGGGGTCAAGTCCTGGGGAAATAAGTGTGGGAACTCCCACCCAAGATCCGATATGAAGGCGGAGGAAGAAACATAGTGGGCAGTATATATATGTATGACTGTGTGTCCCAAGCGTGTCACGATCCTACGGGGTAAAATGACCGCACCAGCCAAGCAGACTCTGGCTGGAAAAAGCGCCCAGAGGCGATTCAGTTAGCATGAGTAGCGCTATTCAAGTCATTCATTAGGGTTGGTGTCCCCCCCTCCACCTCCCTCAGTACAGACCCCACCCGAGCCCCCTCCATTAGTACAGACCCCCCAGGACAAGCCACCCCCCTCCATTAAGACAGACCCCCCCATTAGTACTATCCCCCTCTGGCTTCACCCCCAGTAATGTCCTCCTGTGGCCTGTGCCTCCTACAGATAACATGGCTGAAATTGCAATTACATTCGGACTAAACTCACACAGGACTTTTTTTTTTGGTCCGCACCAGAATCAGGATTGCATGAGTGTTCACACCTATGCGATCCGATTCATGTCCGAACTGACAGTTTGCAGTGCGATATGCGATCTGAAATGGGGGTGTCATTAACATTGTATTGACACTCCCCAGCAGCTCATATATGGCAGTGTGAACTGCCATGCGAGTTGGGTGTGATGTGGGAACCCGCAGTGGATTCGCAGGGTTCCCACATCACACCTGTGTGAACCCGGACAGTAAGTGAAAGTGGTGATCTGTGAGTGCAGGGCTACACAAGGCTGAAAAAAAACCTGGGGAGGGGAACATTTAACTGATCCTGACTCTTTATATCTTTGTCCCAGCCAGCAATGCATGTCAACTTCTGGCTGAATAGGACCTGCAGCAGTGTGAACATCCAGCCTGCTGGTTGAATAAGAACAAATTAATAGTGTGTACCCAATTCAGTTAAATGTCAGCTTTAATGTCTCCCCACACCAGGGATGGTGGGTAGGGCCTTGGCACAGAGCAAAGCATTCACCAAGTGCCTTACAAACAGACAGACGGCAGCAGAGTGCAGGGATGGTGTCAACAATGGAGGCGCTCAGCTGTAGTACTGATACACCACTGCCCACAAACCACCACCCCCCCCTCCATTAGCACAGAAGAACCCCCACAAACCACCCCCCCCCCCCATCCATTAGCACAGACCACCACCCCCCCCCCCCCCCCACAGTGCAGACAAAGATGCAGAGAGAAAACCAGAATAATCATATCTCCAAACACATACAGAGAGAGGGCTCTTCTATTGGGAAATCACAGAACTAATAGATAAATAGTGGAGTGCCAGAAATTACATCTGATGTAATTATACAGTGTAGTAGGTACACTCAGAGTGCTAGCTTGGTGTAAGGGTTGTCAGCTAACTGCTTTAGAAGAGCAATTATACTCACTTCTCAGATGGCACATGTCTCCTACCTTCCATCAGCTTCAGCACTGCAGCCTCCATCAGAGGCATTCAGCATTGCATTCGTTCCCCATCATGTGCTGTGGCTTGGTCCTCTAGACTTGGGCAGGAAACTGACATAGAGAGGTGGAGGAGGAGGGAGGGGAGTACTCTGGCGCTTGAGCGCCCCCTGTGGCGCCTGGGTGAACTGCACCCATACAGGAACGGGCTCGGGAGGATCAGCTGCTCGAGTCCTGCAAAGGGAACGACGTTCCCGCTGTAAAATAAGTGGAGGGACGTCGTTCCCATGCGTTCCCGCAGGACTCGAGCCCTGCATGCATTACCAGGCTGCAGTTTCTAAAGCAAAATACGTTATTGTATTAAAAGAGGCATGGAGTAATTTTTGGGAAAGAATAGCTGAACTGGATTTATTCTCTTCTGAAATTAGGTGATTAAGAGTTAATATGGTCATTGTGTACACTAATGTGCAAAAGTTTTAGGCAGGTGTGAAACATACTGTAAATTTGAGATTTTCCTACCCTCGGGGACGGAAAATATGGATTTTATTAAAAACAGGAAGCGAGTATTATGCTATAATCTTTCTTTACTGTTATCCAGCAGCAAGAGAGTTAATGAAAAGAAAAAAAACGTTACACAGATAGGTATGCAAATGAACATAGGTAGACTGTCCAATCAGGTAACAGGAGTATGTTATAAAGGTGAGGTACAGGTGATATTCTTCCTCTTTCTTGATGATAAAACTAGACTGGAAATAACTTGAACTGGAAACTAATTGGAACAACTTGAACTGGAACTCATTCTTCAATATGTCATGAAGTCCACAGTAGGATAGGCGCATTAAGCTGAAAAAGAATGCATTATGTAAGAGTAAAATAAATCTTGAAGGGTAGGGTATTAGGGTGGGATAATACTCGCCTCCTGTTTTTAATAAAATCCATATTTTCCGTCCCCGAGGGTAGGAAAATCTCAAATTTTATGGCAAACAGGAGGCTCATATTATGCTTGTTCAAAGCTGTATACTCTAGAGCATTAAATAAACGTACAACCTATAGTTATAATACATTCATAGACACATGAGATTCAGGTCTTAAGTAGAAATTCTTAAAAGTGGATTCTGAAGACCAGTTTGCGGTTCGCATTAAATCTTAGTGGCCATTGCACCTCTGGTGGAGTGGGCGCCAAATATGGAAATGTCAATGCCTGCCAAATCCATGGTTTGTCTCACCCATCTAGCCAAGGTGGGTAAGGAAACTGGATGGAAGGGTTTGCAGTAGGAAATTAGTAATTGAGATGAGTCAGGGTCTCTAAAAGGTTGAGATTTGGTTTCATAGGTTTTTAGACATTGGACTACACAAAGGTTTGGATTGAAGGGAAAGGCCGGATAGAAGACCGAATGCAAGTTGGTCTATGTGCGTCTGAAAATGGAAAATTGAACACCCTGGGGAGAGAATTGTCTACGGGATATATCTAGGGCTTTTACATCCGCTACTCTTTTAAGGGAGATGAGACAAAGTAGTACTGTTAGTTTGAAAGATAGAAGTTTTAAAGACAGATTCTCATTATCACCCCAGGAGTTAAGAAAATTTAAGAGGATGAGGATTCTGACATAGGTCTAGTAGAATAGAAGGGAATACTGGGAGTAATCGTGGGTAGTCTATGCTCATCTCCAGAGCCTGAGGGAACCATGTTTGGGATGGCCAGTAAGGGGTTATCAGAACTATGTTCGATTCTAGGTAACGTGTCAGAAGGAGAGCCCTTGATATTAGAGCAAAGGGGGGGGGGAATCGTAAGATGTTCCTTTCGGTCAAATTTGTAGAAGGGCATCTGTCCCCAATGCTTCTGGGTCTGGACGCCAACTGAAATATGTTGGAATCTGTCTGTTCAGGCGTGATGCAAACAGATCTATCTGGAAAGGACCCCACAGGGAGTATTAGATGTTGAAAAATTGTCTGGTTCAACATCCAATCGCTGGAATCTGTTAGATAACAGGGAATTCCAGTCTGCAATGGAATTGGATAGGCCTGGGATGTATTCCGCCTTCAATATAATGTTCTTGTCCAGGCAAAAATGCCAAAAATCCTTTGCAATGTTCGCCAAAGGTTTGGATTTTGTACCTCCTAAGCGATTGATGTATTGTACTGCGGATATGTTGTCCATGCGCAGTAGAATACAACAATCGGATCTGTCTCTCGCAAAACTCTTGAGAGCAAATGATCCCGCTAAGAGTTCGAGACAATTGATATGTAACAGAGCTTCGTCTGGATACCATTTCCCTCCTGTTGTAAGAGGGCCGCAGCGAGCACCCCAACCTGAGTTGCTTGCGTCTGATTCTATTATTAAATCCGGATGTGGATGGAAAATAGTCTTCCCATTCCACATCTGGATGTGAGTCATCCACCAAAGTAATTCTTCTTTGGTGTCCGGAGTTAGTGTTATCTTGTCGGAATATGCCAAGCCGTCTCTTAGATGTTGGGCTTTTAGTCTCTGTAGTGCTCTGTAGTGTGGAGGTGCCGGAAATATCGCTTGAATGGAAGCTGATAATAGACCGACAATCCTCGCAATTGTCCGAAGAGATATTTGACTTTTGTTCAGGACTGAGCGAATCTCTCTTCTGATCGTCTTCAATTTCCTGTTTGGAAGACTCAGAAGGGATAGTTGGGTATTGACAAGAAAACCCAGAAATTCTACCTCCTTTGAAGGGGTTAGGATGGATTTCTTGTAATTGATTATGAATCCCAGCATGTTCAGAAGGGATATCGTCCATTGAATGTGTAAATGAATAGTCTGAAGTGATTGTGCCATGATCAAAATGTCGTCTAAATATATTATTAGACGAACACCCCTGCTCCTTAGAGCTGCTACTACTGGTTTCAGTAGTTTCGTAAAGCACCAGGAGGCAGATGACAGACCGAATGGTAGACTGGTGAATTGCCATTTCTTGTTTTGCCACAGGAATTGAAGAAATGGTTGGGAATTCTCGTGCATGTGCACTGAAAGATAGGCATCATTCAGATCTATTTTTGCCAACCAGTCTCCTTGTAATAAAAGGTCTTTTATGGTCTTGACATGGCGGTAATGGACGAAATTGTTTAGATATTTCAGATTTATTACTGGTCTGAAACCTCCATCCTTATTTTTGCTCACAAAACCTGGAGTTTGCAAGGGAACTTGAACTATGGCCCCTTTGGAGTAAAGCTCTTTTATCTCCAGTGAGATGAGCTTTTTGTCCTCTTCTGAGAACCTTATTGGAATAGGATCCTGACTTTGAGTCGGTAAAGAGGTGAAATCTATCTGGTAACCTAACACGGTGTTCAGAGGGCCTCTGGGAAAATGACCTTCGGTAGAAGATCTGTTGGGAAATCGGCCCTTGCGTTTCCCTTTGGAAAAACTTTGGTTGGAAAACCTTTTTGAGTGATGATTGGGCCTTGTCTAAAGAAGTAAAGAGAGCTACGTATTTGTTGATCTCTTTAATAAAAGAGTCACCAAAAAGTAGACCCTTGGTGATGGAAGATGGTTGAGATGAAGCGAGATGCATAAGCTGTGGATCCAGCTTCATCAGAATCGATCTTCTCCTTTCGCTAGAGATGGCCGCATTGGCGTTGCAAAATAGTACAATGGCTCGCTGAGCCCAACCTTTCAGGACATTTAAATCTATTGGGGTGTTAGATGAAACTGCTTCTTCTATTAAATCTAGAATCTTAGCTAAGGGGCCTAACATGTCTAATAATTTATCTTGACAGAAACGATATGATCTGTCCACCCCCTTTTTTGGGTGTTTTCCTGATTTTAGAAGGAATTTAACTAATGCAGGGTCTAATTAGGGGGGAGGGACGGTCTCGGGCAATCTGCTCTTAACTTACTAGCCTCGTTCTTATCTAATGGTTTCTGGATCCAGAGGCTTAAACATTTCGTAACTAGGGAATGGGTAACCCATTCCCCTGAACGGGGATGTTTAATTTGACCTGGGTCGAAATACGGATCACCAGAGCCGTCTATAATAGCATCCTCGGATTCCTCCTTTTCAAGGGTATTCCTTCTTCTGCATCAGAGACATTCTCATATTCAGAGTCTCTTCCTTCTTCTGATAAAGATTCCTCATCAGAAGAAGAATTGCTGGAAGAGGTACGGTAAGAGTCTGGTTTTTGCCTCTTTGAGGCCATTTTTACCCGTTGTAAGATCAACTCCTCCCGGGCAGAGGGTATAACGTGTGACCTCTTGTCACTGACAGTAGCCTTTCCTTTACTAGGAGGCTTAGAAGATTCACCCTGGTTCTCCATCAGGACCATTCTTTTAGAATCGGAGGGACCCGTATGAGATATATGATGTCGTTTTTGAGACACTTTACCTGCTTTTTTCAATCCCTGAATCATGTGGGATGTAGAGTCCTCCGCTGACCAATAAATGTCAGATGTGGTAATAGGTAAAGGTTCAGGGGTAACCTGAGGTTTACTTTGAGACAGGGCCATGACTACCGATTGTGCAATGGAATCATGCATGGCCGTCTGCATAGCAGATTGGATGGATTTATCTATTATGGATTGGATTTTCTGGTTTTCCTCAGGGATATCTGAGGGGGTAACAGTAGTGGAATCTTTATTAGACATAGTGCTGGGGCTGCCATTAAGGATAAAAAGTACGGCCCTGCAAACTGTGACAAGCGCAGGGTTGCAGGGAAAACTCTGCAGAAAATGAATATAAATATATATATATATGTAATGTGTTATATATTGTGACAGGGTACATGATTCCATGTATGTCAGTGAGAGGTTGTAAAGATCAGCTTTCCCTGTCTTAGAAAGGGTTAAGCCTGGCCAACAGGAAAACCTCCTCTCTCTCCCTATTAATTACGCACACCTGATAGAGACTGGAGGAGGGAGAGCTCAGCCTGAGGCATGCTGAGCTGAACAGGACAGGTTGGAGACTGTCTTCTTTGGAGAAAAAAAGGTCTGTCACAGACAAACACTTATTTGGACTATTATTTGTTTATTTGTTTTATACTGGAGGCTGGAATAGCCCCTCCAGTACACAGTAGTCGGGGACCGTACTGTTAGTTAGCTTCCTAAGCTGAAGTAGGCCGTTTTATTTTTGTACTATTTCTTTTGAGTGCAATAAAGCCATATTTATTGCTTAAGTTCAGCGACTTTGCTGCATTACATTACCGCTATTCCGTGCGACCTTGTCACAATATATATATATATATATATATATATATATATATATATATATATATATATATATAATATATGTAGAAGCCCCTGAGGAAAAAATTTCAATGTACTTATCTGGCTGGAGCAGCAAGAAAGAGGAAGAATATCACCTGTACCTCACCTTTATAACATACTCCTGTTACCTGATTGGACAGTCTACCTATGTTCATTTGCATACCTATCTGTGTAACGTTTTTTTTCTTTTCATTAACTCTCTTGCTGCTGGATGACAGTAAAGAAAGATTATAGCATAATATGAGCCTCCTGTTTGCCATAAAATCAGGGCTTTTTTTCTCAGAGAAAAGGTGGTGGAACTCACCCCCCCTCCCCTGGCCACGCCCCTACCCACCCCTAGGACCGCCCACTAGAACCGCCCCTTTAGTGAGCAGGGATGCAAGTAAAATTTGGCGGGGGGCGATAAAAGTAATTGTATGGAATTAAATAAAAAGCAATGCAGTAAAATGTGCAACAAAAATTGGAACACTTACCAAAAGTTAGCTCAGAGACATTCCCAAATGTGCAGTAAAGAGACATTCCCAAATGTGCAGCAAATACATTCCCAAATGTGCAGCAAAGAGACATTCCCAAATGTGCAGCAAAGAGACATTCCCAAATGTGCAGCACAGAGACATTCCCAAATGTGCAGCACAGAGACATTCCCAAATGTGCAGCTAAGAGACATTCCCAAATGTGCAGCACAGAGACATTCCCAAATGTGCAGCTAAGAGACATTCCCAAATGTGCAGCTAAGAGACATTCCCAAATGTGCAGCACAGAGACATTCCCAAATGTGCAGCTAAGAGACATTCCCAAATGTGCAGTAAAGAGACATTCCCAAATGTGCAGCAAAGAGACATTCCCAAATGTGCAGCACAGAGACATTCCCAAATGTGCAGCACAGAGACATTCCCAAATGTGCAGCACAGAGACATTCCCAAATGTGCAGCTAAGAGACATTCCCAAATGTGCAGCTCAGAGACATTCCCAAATGTGCAGCTAAGAGACATTCCCAAATGTGCAGCACAGAGACATTCCCAAATGTGCAGCTAAGAGACATTCCCAAATGTGCAACACAGAGACATTCCCAAATGTGCAGCAAAGAGACATTCCCAAATGTGCAGCAAAGAGACATTCCCAAATGTGCAGCAAAGAGACATTCCCAAATGTGCAGCACAGAGACATTCCCAAATGTGCAGCTAAGAGACATTCCCAAATGTGCAGCACAGAGACATTCCCAAATGTGCAGCTAAGGCCCCGTACACACGGCCGAGGAACTCGACGTGCCAAGCACGTCGAGTTCCTCGTCGAGTTCTGGGATGAAGCCGCCGAGGAGCTCGGCGGGCCGCCTTCTCCCATAGAACAACGAGAAAATAGAGAACATGTTCTCTATTTTCTCGTCGAGCTCCTCGGCGGCTCCATCGAGCCAAAACTGTACAGACGACAGAGTTTCTCGGCAGAATCCGGGTTTTGACAGAGTTTCTCGGTGAATTCTGCCGAGAAACTCTGTCGTGTGTACGGGGCCTAAGAGACATTCCCAAATGTGCAGCACAGAGACATTCCCAAATGTGCAGCTAAGAGACATTCCCAAATGTGCAGCACAGAGACATTCCCAAATGTGCAGCCAATACATTCCCAAATGTGCAGCACAGAGACATTCCCAAATGTGCAGCAAAGAGACATTCCCAAATGTGCAGCAAAGAGACATTCCTAAATGTGTAGCACAGAGACATTCCCAAATGTGCAGCACAGAGACATTCCCAAATGTGCAGCAAAGAGACATTCCCAAATGTGCAGCTAAGAGACATTCCCAAATGTGCAGCACAGAGACATTCCCAAATGTGCAGCATGGAGACATTCACAAATGTGCATTAGAGGCAGCCACAGTCCAGCACAGAGACCACCCAGCTTAGTCCAGCAAAGAGACTGCCCAGCTCAGCAAAGAGGCTACCCAGCAAAGAAACCGTCTAGCCCAGCAAAAAGACTGTCAGCAAAAAGACCGCTCAATTTAGTCCAGCAAAGAGACCACCCAGATTAGTCCAGCAAAGAGACTGCCCAGATTAGTCCAGCAAAGAGACTGCCCAATTTAGTCCAGCAAAGAGACCACCCAGATTAGTCCAGCAAAGAGACTGCCCAGATTAGTCCAGCAAAGAGACTGCCCAGATTAGTCCAGCAAAGAGACTGCCCAATTTAGTCCAGCAAAAAGACTGGCCAGTAAAGAGACTGCCCAGCAAAGAGACCGCCCAACTCAGTGCAGCAAAAAGACTGGCCAGTAAAGAGACCGCCCAACTTAGTCCAGCAAAAAGACTGCCCAGTAAAGAGACTGCCCAGCAAAGAGACCGCCCAACTTAGTCCAGCAAAAAGACTGCCCATATTAGTGTAGCAAAAAGACTGCCCAGCAAAGAGACCTCCCAGATTAGTCAAGCAAAAAGACTGTCCAGTCCAGCAAAGAGACCCCCAGATTAGTCCAGCAAAAAGACTGACCAGCAAAGAGACTGCCCAGCAAACAGTGCCCAGGAAAGAGACTGCCCAGCAAAAGTGCCCAGGGAAAGAGACTGTCCAGCAAACAGCGCCCAGGGAAAGAGACTGCCCAGCAAACAATACCCAGGAAAGAGACTGCCCAGCAAAAGTGCCCAGGGAAAGAGACTGCCCATCAAACAATGCACAAGAAAGAGACTGCCCAGCAAACAGTGCCCAGGGAAAGAGACTGCCCAGCAAACAGTGCCCAGGAAAGAGACTGCCCAGCAAACAGTGCCCAGGGAACAAGACTGCCCAGCAAACAGTGCCCAGGGAAAGAGACTGCCCAGCAAACAGTGCCCAGGGAAAGAGACTGCCCAGCAAACAGTGCCCAGGGAAAGAGACTGCCCAGCAAACAGTGCCCAGGGAAAGAGACTGCCCAGCAAACAGTGCCCAGGGAAAGAGACTGTCCAGCAAACAGTGCCCAGGGAAAGAGACTGCCCAGCAAACAGTGCCCAGGGAAGGAGACTGCCCAGCACAGAGTGCCCAGGGAAAGAGACTGCCCAGCACAGAGTGCCCAGGGAAAGAGACTGCCCAGAAAACAGTGCACAGGGAAAGAGACTGCCCAGCAAAAAGACTGCCCAGAAAACAGTGCCCAGGGAAAGAGACTGCCCAGAAAACAGTGTCCAGGGAAGAGATTGCCCAGCAAAAATGCTCAGGGAAAGAGACTGTCCAGCAAACAGTGCCCAGGGAAAGAGACTGCCCAGCAAACAGTGCCCAGGAAAGAGACTGTCCAGAAACGAGTGCCCGGGGAAAGAGACTGTCCAGCAAAGAATTCCCAGGAAAGAGACTGCCCAGCAAAGAGTGTCCAGGAAAGAGACTGCCCAGCAAAGAGTGTCCAGGAAAGAGACTGCCCAGCAAAGAGTGTCCAGGAAAGAGACTGCCCAGCAAACAGTGCCCATTGCCCAGGAAAGAGAGTGCCCAGAAAACAGTACCCAGGAAAGAGAGTGCCCAACCCAGTCAGGAGACCACCAAGCACAACCTCATTGAGCATTTTATTTTTTAACACACAGACCTGGCCTGGGGCTAGTGAGGAATAGGAAGACCGCCTGACAGGCTACTTACCGCCACCATTCACGTCAGACTCACCGAGATCTCCCACACAGCACTGAGGGGCGGGGCAGAGCCGCGGAGTACAGATTACTCCGCCTACCGCCCTTGCAAGCTCTGTTCGATCGATCCCTCAGGGCAGTGGGCACACAGACTGACAGGGTAGCAGGAGGAGGAGCCACCCAGGACTACACAGGGCTACAGAGGGTCGTCTTGCCACCATTCAAAGCCGACTCATGGCGATCTCCCGCACAGCACTGAGGGGCGGGGCGGGGCAGAGCCACGGAGTACAGATAACTCTGCCTACCGCTCACACAAACTCTCAGGGCAGACGGAGGAGCAGGAGGAGGAGCCGGCCTGGGACTACACAGCGCTACGGAGGTTTTTACATTGTAGTAATAAATGAAATAGTTAAACTCACCATAATGCAGAATCAGTGGGAGCTTTGAGCGTGTCACTTGCCACGCTGCCTGCCACCAGATGCGGAATGTCACTTGCCACGCTGCATTCCACCAGATGCGGAATGTCACTTGCCACGCTGCCTGCCACCAGATGTGGATTGTCACTTGCCATGCTGCCTGCCACCAGATGTGGTAAGGCCCCAACAGATGAAGGCAGTGCCCCCCTCCACAGATGAAGGTATAGCCCCCCTCCACAGATGAAAGTAGTGCCCCCACTAGGCCCTGTACACTGGTGTCCCAGTCAGTCCCTGCTCACACTCACCCTGTCACTGGTAGTGTTGTCATACTCTGGGCTCCCCCATTAACAGTACTTTCCTCTGCCCCTATTTATATCATAACCCCACATTACAGTCCTCAGTCCCCCTCACACATTACAGTCCTCAATCCCTCCCACACATTACAGATCTCAGTCCCCCTCACACATTACAGTCCTCAATCCCTCCCACACATTACAGATCTCAGTCCACCCCACACATTACAGTCCTCAGTCCCCCTCACACATTACAGTCCTCAATCCCCCCCACACATTACAGTCCTCAGTCCACCCCACACATTACAGTCCTCAGTCCCCCCCAACACATTACAGTCCTCAGTCCTCCCCACACATTACAGTCCTCAGTCCCCCCTCACACTACAGAGACAGATCGGAGGGAGGCACAGCATTTCTGGATAGGGACAGGAGAGGAGTTGCAGGGAGGGAGGCGGGACAGTTCTGGATGAAGGACAGTCCTAGCAGCCAATCGCCTGTTTGATAACCTTGGGTAGCTGCGCCCTCCACCCAGAATTGTTCCGCCTCCCGCTGTCGGCTCTGTGAGGATTATAGAGCAACGGCAAGAGGAAGAAAAGTCTCCTACATCGCGGTACCGCGGCGGTCCGAATGGCAGAGTGCCGCGGGCCGCATGTGGGGCTCTCTCATGCCGCCTGCTCGCACCCGTGGCCCCACTGCAGAAGTGCTGCGGCCTGGTAGTGGACCGGGGGTTGACGACCCCTGCTCTAGACGCAGAGCCTGCTTGCCCTCGTGACTCTCTGCCTCTCCTTGTTGTCTTTCCAGATATACTAATGGCATGCCGAGGACAAAGGCAGTACACACACCTCGTAGCTTTAGGTGCAAACTGCAGAGGACACGTGCAGTACACACCAAGTAGCTTTAGGTGCAAACTACAGAGGACACGTGCAGTACACACCAAGTAGCTTTAGGTGCAAGCTACAGAGGACACGTGCAGTACACACCAAGTAGCTTTAGGTGCAAACTACAGAGGACACGTGCACTACACACCAAGTAGCTTTAGGTGCAAACTACAGAGGACACGTGCAGTACACACCAAGTAGCTTTAGGTGCAAACTACAGAGGACACGTGAAGTACACATCAAGTAGCTTAAAGGTGCAAACTACAGAGGACACGGCCAGTACACACCAAGTAACTTTAGGTGCAAACTACAGAGGACACGTGCAGTACACACCAAGTAGCTTTAAGTGCAAACTCCAGAGGACACGGCCAGTACACACCAAGTAGCTTTAGGTGCAAACTACAGAGGACACGGGCAGTACACACCAAGTAGCTTTAGGTGCACACTACAGAGGACACAGGCAGTACACACCAAGTAGCTTTAGGTGCAAACTACAGAGGACACGTGCAATACACACCAAGTAGCTTTAGGTGCAAACTACAGAGGACACGTGCAGTACACACCAAGTAGCTTTAGGTGCAAACTACAGAGGACACGTGCAGTACACACCAAGTAGCTTTAGGTGCAAACTACAGAGGACACATGCAGTACACCACGTGAGAATACTGCAGCTAGCACCATCAACTGCCTGCCAGTAAATTAGGAATAGCTGATCTATCTAAACTATACAGTGTATACAGGGAGTGCAGAATTATTAGGCAAATTAGTATTTTGACCACATCATCCTCTTTATGCATGTTGTCTTACTCCAAGCTGTATAGGCTCGAAAGCCTACTACCAATTAAGCATATTAGGTGATGTGCATCTCTGTAATGAGAAGGGGTGTGGTCTAATGACATCAACACCCTATATCAGGTGTGCATAATTATTAGTCAACTTCCTTTCCTTTGGCAAAATGGGTCAAAAGAAGGACTTGACAGGCTCAGAAAAGTCAAAAATAGTGAGATATCTTGCAGAGGGATGCAGCACTCTTAAAATTGCAAAGCTTCTGAAGCGTGATCATCGAACAATCAAGCGTTTCATTCAAAATAGTCAACAGGGTCGCAAGAAGCGTGTGGAAAAACCAAGGCGCGAAATAACTGCCCATGAACTGAGAAAAGTCAAGCGTGCAGCTGCCAAGATGCCACTTGCCACCAGTTTGGCCATATTTCAGAGCTGCAACATCACTGGAGTGCCCAAAAGCACAAGGTGTGCAATACTCAGAGACATGGCCAAGGTAAGAAAGGCTGAAAGACGACCACTGAACAAGACACACAAGCTGAAACGTCAAGACTGGGCCAAGAAATATCTCAAGACTGATTTTTCTAAGGTTTTATGGACTGATGAAATGAGAGTGAGTCTTGATGGGCCAGATGGATGGGCCTGTGGCTGGATTGGTAAAGGGCAGAGAGCTCCAGTCCGACTCAGACGCCAGCAAGGTGGAGGTGGAGTACTGGTTTGGGCTGGTATCATCAAAGATGAGCTTGTGGGGCCTTTTCGGGTTGAGAATGGAGTCAAGCTCAACTCCCAGTCCTACTGCCAGTTTCTGGAAGACACCTTCTTCAAGCAGTGGTACAGGAAGAAGTCTGCATCCTTCAAGAAAAACATGATTTTCATGCAGGACAATGCTCCATCACACGCGTCCAAGTACTCCACAGCGTGGCTGGCAAGAAAGGGTATAAAAGAAGAAAAACTAATGACATGGCCTCCTTGTTCACCTGATCTGAACCCCATTGAGAACCTGTGGTCCATCATCAAATGTGAGATTTACAAGGAGGGAAAACAGTACACCTCTCTGAACAGTGTCTGGGAGGCTGTGGTTGCTGCTGCACGCAATGTTGATGGTGAACAGATCAAAACACTGACAGAATCCATGGATGGCAGGCTTTTGAGTGTCCTTGCAAAGAAAGGTGGCTATATTGGTCACTGATTTTTTTTGTTTTGTTTTTGAATGTCAGAAATGTATATTTGTGAATGTTGAGATGTTATATTGGTTTCACTGGTAAAAATAAATAATTGAAATGGGTATATATTTTTTTTTTTGTTAAGTTGCCTAATAATTATGCACAGTAATAGTCACCTGCACACACAGATATCCCCCTAAAATAGCTAAAACTAAAAACAAACTAAAAACTACTTCCAAAAATATTCAGCTTTGATATTAATGAGTTTTTTGGGTTCATTGAGAACATGGTTGTTGTTCAAAAATAAAATTAATCCTCAAAAATACAACTTGCCTAATAATTCTGCACTCCCTGTAAATATATGTACAAACACCTGGGATGCATATATATCCTCAACACACTGTAACTTTAACTGACTAGCCTGCCTGCTCTATCTACCTAGAAAAAATGACACTGTCTCTCTCTCTGTGTCTTTAACCACCGCCGCAACACACTACACAAGGCCGACCTGCAGGCGGCCTTTTATAGTGTGGGGCGTGTACTAAACCCCCTGAGCCATAACATGGGTTCGACTCGAAAACGAAGCTCATCCCTAATATATATATATATTAGTGCTGTCAAGCGATTAAAATTTCTAATCGCGATTAATCGCATTAATGTCATAGTTAACTCACGATTAATCGCATTTAATCAAATTGAAAAGTGAATCGGCTTGCTTTTTGCAAATGTTTATTGAAAACAAAATTGGCATATAATGTAGTGTTCAAAACTAACATTAACACTTGGAGCAAATAAGCTCTCACACAATGTAACACTGTCCATTAATAAAAAAGTGAAAAATACTTTGTCACACAAACAGCCCCTTTCTAAGGGATCAAAACAGGGCGATACAAAATCAAATTACAAAGTGTACATGTAAGGTAAACTAGGACTCAGCCTATAGTGCAATTAAACCATGGCTCATCAACTCAGCCTCTTATTTCAGAAAGTATGAACAGTAACGGTAACCAATAAAATGTAAGCATACTACTTCTTTGCTTTGAGCCAGTTACTCAAACACACAAGCCTGTTGACATTTTCAGACAACAGGGAAGCTCGCTTCTTTTGTACAACATGCCCAGACAGTGAAAACAACCTTTCAGAAGGTACTGATGTGGCTGGTGTTGCTAAGTACTTGCGTGCAAGGCGGGCCATTTCACTGTGTGCCCCTTCATGTGTGGACCACCATTCCTGGGGACAGTCATCCATGCCAGTAAGAGGCTCTGACTTGTAGCGCCTCAGACATTGGTCAATACTGTCCTCCTCTTCATCAGACGAAGACTCGTTTGTAAGCATAAGTGTTGGTTTCTTCGTAGGAGGCTCAGGCGTGACTTTGTTATCCGGCTGTGCAGGCCTCTCCCTTACCATCTCCTGGAGCAAGGCGCGGATCGTACCCCACACCTCAGCCCTGTCAGGTTTGCTCAGACACTTGAGATCCTTAAACCTTGAAATGAAATGAAATGCAACTTTAATACAAGTACAGGTGCGGGTATAACAAAATTGCGACAATACCCCTATCTCATTGCTATCTGACCTTGGGTCAAGTGCTGTCGCAACTCTCAGCCACGTGATGTTGGTCTTCTCCTTGCGACCCTCCATGTCTGCTGCGAAGGTTCCCTTGAACTTGATCGTGTAAGCTGGATCATCCTCAGTAACCTCCATCACTCGTGACAGATGACACAACGCTGGCAGCACCACTGAGCAAGACACAAACTTCTCTCCTCCCAGGAGTTCAGAAACATACCTGCAATAATATAGAGATTCACTTTTGTGGGGAACTAGTTAGGCCTACTGTAATTCTCTCACCCACTCACCACACTCACACACTCTCTAATCTTTCACACATGCATAGCCTACCTGCACGCACATATACCATAGTTGCCAACATTTGTCCTGAGACACTTTGCAGCACAGCTATTAATTAATTACCACACTCACTTCCCCGAAGCTCCACCCACTACGCATAATGTTCGCCAGGCGAAGATTATGCGGAGTGGGTGGAGCTTCGGAGAAGTCAGTGTGGTAATTAATTAATAGCTGTGCTGCAAAGTGTCCCTGGAAATTTTTAAATAATGTTGGCAAGTATGATATACACACACCCAATCATTAATGTTACTGCTCTGACACAGACCTACTTTGATTTAACAAACAGATATACAAACGACACGGATACACAATGAATTACCTGCAGTGCTCCAGCACAGCCTCGAGCTTCTTCAGTTTCTCCAGCTCAGTAACTGTTGGCATGGCGATGTTGGTTGTGTGCAGGGCCAGTGCATCTTTCAGTGGTTCAGCATTCCGCTGAACACGCTTGATCATTTCCAGGGTACTATTCCATCTGGTTGACACTTCCTGTGCGAGTGACTCTTTCTTCTTATTATGTGTGACTTGTTGTTGCTCGAGCTCCGCTTGGTTTGCAGGGCTGTGCTTAAAATGTCCCACGACCTTTCTGCATTTTGCCAATGCGCTGTCAAACGGGCTGTTGGTTAGAGAAACCGTGACGGCTCGGTGCACACTGTGTGCGATGCACGGCACGTGCACAAAGGGGAGCTGCCTGGCCGCTGCAATCATGTTGCGTGCACTATCCGTGGTCAGTGAGACAACTTTTTGTTCAATGTCCCACTCTCTAGCTACTTGCATAAAGTGCTCTGCAACAGCATCAGCGAAGTGCCTCTCTTCTGTCTTTAGAACAGTCAAAGCATGAGCTTGAAGTTTCCACTGTGGATCAAAGTAATGCGCTGTGACCCCGAGGTAGTTGTGATTACTTACGGACGTCCAGTAATCACCAGTGAGCGCGACTGCTTTTGTATTGTCCAACGCCTGCTGTACCTTGGCTTTCTCCGTTTCGTACAATTTCTGTACGTTGCTTGTAATGGTGGCTCTCGAAGGCAATTCGTAGGTCCAGTCGTTTGATGCGATGCGAATGATATCAGCTAGACCCTCGTCCTCCACAACATTAACAGGCCTACATGCAGTAGCCACCCATTTAGCTATGGCTGCAGTAAGTTTGTTCTTAGTTGTGGTATCCATGTGCTTCTGTCTGAAAACATCCATTGTCGCCTGGCTTTGACCAGGGAGCGGAGAATTCCCATCAGCTGTGTGCTTGGCCATCAAGTGGTATTTCAGACTGGACGTGCTGCGATGATAGCTCAGTTCACAACCACAAAACCCACAGATCACTTTGGTCTTGTCAATGGAACCATTTGGCAACTTTTTAAAAGTAAACTTTCCATTCAGAATCTTATTGGAATCCATTTCGGCAACCTCGTGTTTCCGTTTCCGGTCTAGCTAGATGTATGGTGTTGTAGTTCTGAAAAAAACCAATAAAGTTTGTTTGGCCAAAAAGGTTCACCCTTTAAAATTATAAGTTTGATCTATGTTCGTTTTATGAGGTATTGGTCTATATCAGGGGTGGGCAATTATTTTTTCGATGGGGCCACATGAGAAACTAAAAATATTTTGGAGGGCCGGGCCAAAAGGCTAAACTCAATACTGATGCAATTGTATTTCTTTATAAAAAGCAGTAAATATCATTGTTGGAAAACTGGGAGACAGAGGCTGGGGACATGGCACAGGAGGGGGACAGAGGCTGGGGACATGACACAGGAGGGGGACAGAGGCTGGGGACATGACACAGGAGGGGGACAGAGGCTGGGGACATGACACAGGAGGGGGACAGACGCTGGGGACATGACACAGGAGGGGGACAGACGCTGGGGACATGACACAGGAGGGGGACAGAGGCTGGGGACATGACACAGGAGGGGGACAGAGGCTGGGGACATGACACAGGAGGGGGACAGAGGCTGGGGACATGACACAGGAGGGGGACAGAGGCTGGGGACATGACACAGGAGGGGGACAGAGGCTGGGGACATGACACAGGAGGGGGACAGAGGCTGGGGACATGACACAGGAGGGGGACAGAGGCTGGGGACAGGCAGCCACTGTTTAATCAATAACAATTGATTAAACAGTGGCTGCATGTGATGGCACAGTGGCTGCGTGTGATTGGCACAGTGGCTGCGTGTGATTGGCACAGTGGCTGCGTGTGATTGGCACAGTGGCTGCGTTTGATGGGAACAGTGGCTGCATGTGATTGGCACAGTGGCTGCGTTTGATGGGAACAGTGGCTGCTTGTGATTGGCACAGTGGCTGCGTGTGATTGGCACAGTGGCTGCGTGTGATTGGCACAGTGGCTGCATGTGATTGGCACAGTGGCTGCGTTTGATGGGCACAGTGGCTGCATGTGATTGGCACAGTGGCTGCGTGTGATTGGCACAGTGGCTGCATGTGATTGGCACAGTGGCTGCGTTTGATGGGCACAGTGGCTGCATGTGATTGGCACAGTGGCTGCGTGTGATTGGCACAGTGGCTGCATGTGATTGGCACAGTGGCTGCATGTGATTGGCACAGTGGCTGCGTTTGATGGGAACAGTGGCTGCATGTGATTGGCACAGTGGCTGCGTTTGATGGGAACAGTGGCTGCGTGTGATTGGCACAGTGGCTGCGTGTGATTGGCACAGTGGCTGCGTGTGATTGGCACAGTGGCTGCGTTTGATGGGAACAGTGGCTGCATGTGATTGGCACAGTGGCTGCATGTGATTGGCACAGTGGCTGCGTTTGATGGGAACAGTGGCTGCGTGTGATTGGCACAGTGGCTGCGTGTGATTGGCACAGTGGCTGCGTGTGATTGGCACAGTGGCTGCATGTGATTGGCACAGTGGCTGCATTTGATGGGCACAGTGGCTGCGTGTGATTGGCACAGTGGCTGCATGTGATTGGCACAGTGGCTGCGTTTGATGGGCACAGTGGCTGCATGTGATTGGCACAGTGGCTGCGTGTGATTGGCACAGTGGCTGCGTTTGATGGGCACAGTGGCTGCATGTGATTGGCACAGTGGCTGCATGTGATTGGCACAGTGGCTGCGTTTGATGGGAACAGTGGCTGCGTGTGATTGGCACAGTGAGTAAATGAGAATAAGTACAGTAGCTCTGCACCTGGCTAGCCAAAGTGGATTCTTTGTAAGTATTTTTTTTGTGTCAGCACTCAGCACGTACCTCTTAATCTTAATCTCAACAACTTTATCGCACGATTAAGAAGTTTGACAATTAAATCATTATTATTTTATATTGCACAAAGTCGCGCCATCCTACCGACACTGAAAAATAAAAAATAATAAATCTGCGCTATCAGGGCAACAAGCAGCTACATACAATCCAGTGAAAAAAAGGAAAGCAATACAAACAAAACTCAAAAATATGCAGCGCTGAAAAATAAATGGTGAATAGACAATGATGTCTATCTGGAACCCACATAAATAAAAATGTGTAAGTCCATGGATTAATACAATAATCTTAGGATTAAATGATGTGATGAGGACACTATAGACGTGTGTCTAAGTCTCAATGAATACAAAAATATAAGTCTATAGAAGTGAACATAAAGCCGGAAGTTGAGATGGTCAATCAAATGACAGTGACAAGACACCCACGGTGATCCTAAGTGAACTAGAATATTGGTGTAAACGCCCGCCACCAGAAAGGGAGGCTTACCGGATGCGGTCCACCGCATCCGGTAAGCCTCCCTTTCTGGTGGCGGGCGTTTACACCAATATTCTAGTTCACTTAGGATCACCGTGGGTGTCTTGTCACTGTCATTTGATTGACTATCTCAACTTCCGGCTTTATGTTCACTTCTATAGACTTATATTTTTGTATTCATTGAGACTTAGACACACGTCTATAGTGTCCTCATCACATCATTTAATCCTAAAATTATTGTATTAATCCATGGACTTACACATTTTTATTTATGTGGGTTCCAGATAGACATCATTGTCTATTCACCATTTATTTTTCAGCGCTGCATTTTTTTGAGTTTCATCCTACCGACACTGCCTGTTATTTTTTTTTTGTCAGCACTCGGCACGTACCTCTTTAATCTTCTTCACCTGATGGCGTTCCCGCGGGAGTGGGCGTTCCCAAGCACTGCCTGTGATTGACAGGCTTCCGAACGGCGCATACTGCGCGTCACAGGTTGCCGGAAAAACCCGAACGTCGGTGCGGCTCTATACGGCGCATGCGCACCGACGTTCGGGTTTTTCCGGCAACCTGTGACGCGCAGTATGCGCCGTTCGGAAGCCTGTCAATCACAGGCAGTGCTTGGGAACGCCCACTCCCGCGGGAACGCCATCGGGTGAAGAAGATTAAGAGGTACGTGCCGAGTGCTGACAAAAAAAAAATAACAGGCAGTGTCGGTAGGATGGCGCGACTTTTTTCAATATAAAATATAACGATTTAATTTTCAAACGTCTTAATCGCGCGATAAAGTTATTGACGGCGTTAAAACGGGTCTGCGTTAACGCCGTCAATAACGCGTTTACTTGACAGCACTAATATATATATATATAATCAGTCTAATATATATATATATATATATATATATATATATATATACACTGTATATACTCTGCATTTAGCATAGACTTTATATTCAGTGTTTACTCTATATTCAGTCAGTGCAGGCAGTGTATTAATATATATACAGTTTTGCTCATAAGTTTACATACCCTGGCAGAATTTATGATTTCTTGGCCATTTTTCAGAGAAAATCAATGATAACACAAAAACTTTTCTTTCACTCATGGTTAGTGTTTGACTGAAGCCATTTATTATCAGTCAACTGTGTTTCATCTTTTTAAATAATAATGACAACAGAAAATACCCAAATGATCGTGATCAAAAGTTTACATGCCCTGGAATGTTTGGCCTTGGTACAGATACAGAAGGTGGCACACAGGTTAAAATGTCAATTAAAGGTTAATTTCCCACAATTGTGGCTTTTTACATGACAATTAGGCCCCATACTCACGAGCAAACATGTCTGCTGAAACTGGCCCGCAGGCCAGTTTCAGCAGACATGTTTGGTCGTGTGTGGGCGCGAGCGGGCCGAATTCCAGCAAACATTTGCCCGCCGGGCCTTTTCCCAGCAGACAAATATTCCTGGACTTGTTTTAAAACAGCCCGCTGGAATTCAGCCCGCTCGGACATGTACGGTCGTCAGTACAGACCTACCGTACATGTCCAGCCGCCCGCCGTGCCTCGCATGCGTCGAATGACTTCGACGCATGCGTGGAAGCATTTTAAAGGCGGGCCGCCCACGTCGCCGCGTCATTGTCGCGGCGACACCGCGTCATCGACGCGGCGACACCGCGGACACGCCCCGCGTATTGTTTACGCGCGGACTTCTGTACGATGGTGTGTACAACCATCGTACAGAAGCCCTCTGGCAGACATGTATGGTGAAAACGGTCCGACGGACCGCTTTCACCATACATGTTTGTCCGTGTGTACCCGGCCTTAGTGTCTGTGTATAAATAGTCAATGAGTTTGTTAGCTTTCACATGGATGCACTAAGCAGGCTAGACACTGAGCCACGAGGAGGTAGAAAAGAATAGCCAAAAGACCTGTGTAACAAGGTAATGAAACTTTACAATGATGGAAAAGGATATAAAAAGATATCAAAAGCCTTGAATATGCCAGTCAGTACTGTTTAATCACTTATTAAGAAGTGGAAAATAAGGAGCTCTTTTGATACCAAGCCAAGGTCAGGTAGACCACTCAGTTTTGGTCAGCTCTGAGCAGAGAGCTGCCCCTCCAGCGCTCACTGTAGCACTGGGCTGGGGAGGGGGCGATGGCAGCTGGCTTTGGTTCTCAGCTGTAAGCTGAGAGCTGGAGCCAGCTGTCCATCAGGCAGCTGGGTGGATCCCGACAATATGGTTGGGATCCTTCCAGAGCCTGGAGGGGCTCTGTGACGTCACCTGATAGCGATTTTAGCAGTCCTGTGACCCAGAAGAGAAATATTGCCAATAAGCTTTTTATATATGCTGCAATGCTGCATTAATTTGGGTCTTATACTCATACATCTCCCTAAAATTCAACTTTACTTGTCACTGCTCTTTAATCTGCTGTCAGTCTGTTTCTGGAAATAAAAAATGCTCTAAAAGAAAATTCGTAGACACTGATATAATTATATATATAAAACATGTCTAGATATTTTATGAAAAGGAAAAGTGTTTTTCCTATTGCTCATCAGAGTGAGTTTAAAAACGGAAAAACAAATGACATTTTATATACCGGAAAACAATGACTTCCTGGAGTGATGGAAAAGCTTTGTCTTGCATTGGTACTGGACTTACATCTTGAAGCAGACATTTCTAATGCCCCCAGGAGAATAACAGGATAATTATTTTTGCATTATTTACATAACTACAGAATATCCCTCTTTCACAAAATTCAACTTAAAGTATAAGTAAACCCAAACACTATAATTTCATATAAGTTGTAACATGTAAGTGTATTTTAACCACTTAAGCCCCTGACCATTTTGTTGCTAAATGACCAAGCCACTTTTTGCGATTCGGCACTGCATCGCTTTAACAGACAGAGGAGAATGCGGACGCACGCACGCTGTGACAATTGTAGGCGCCCCCTGGCCTATTTAAACCTGCCACTGACACTTCAAGCTTGCTGGATTATTGTCAGCTTCCTGTGTGCCTGTATACCTTGAAACCCCTGGCTTGACCTTTGCTTCTGGCTTGACCTGTGATCCTGATTATCTCCTCGCTCTGACCTTGGCTTGGCTGACTATTCTTCAATCTACTGCCCACTGTTTATGACCTGGCTTGTTCCTGTATACTCTTGGACTGTCTTCCGGTATATGACCCCTGGCCTGTCTGCGAACCCTGCTCCCGGTTTATCCTGCAACTCCGGACTTCTTCTTGCACGGCTACTGACAGTGCTACCCAGCGCACCCCAGCCATGTTCTACTTTGCAGCCGGTCGCAGCATTACTGGCAACCTGTGCACCTTTGGGCACCGTATCCCCTGTATCACTTCCAGGGGAGCGCTGCACTCAGCCACAAGGGGCGCCCTTTCTGCTACCCGGCCTCATATTAGAGACTTGACATGTAGTAATGACACATACACACCCACTTTTTGGGTGAGATAAAAAGGAGTTACAGATAGCAGAGAAGGATGCTAGGGAAAAGCTGGAATGCGGAGGCTAGAATGCGAGGAGATGTGAGGCTGAGAGGCTAAGATCTAAAGAAAAGCCGGAGAGAAGATCTTGAAAGGCACAAAGATGTAGGAGGTTGGAATTAGTCCTTTGGGACTCATCACCTACTTGATGCTTCTAAAAATGACAGAATTCTTAAGTCCTGGTAAAGTATACATTTTTCATGTACACCTTTATGGTAATTTAATTGTTTTTGCATATACATTACTAAAACCATTTAACCACTTAAAGACAGAAGGTGTTTTTTAGATTCGGTGTTTACAAGACTAAAACAGTTTTTTTTGCTAGAAAATTACTTAAAACCCCCTAACATTATATATTTTTTTTTCTAACACCCTAGAGAATAAAATGACGGTCATCGCAATACATTTTGTAACACCATATTTGCGCAGCGGTCTTACAAGCGCACTTTTTTTGGAAAAAAATTCACTTTTTTGAATTAAAAAATAAGACAACAATAAATTTGGCCCAATTTTTTTATATATTGTGAAAGATAATGTTATGCCGAGTAAAATGATACCCAACATGTCACGCATTAAAATTGCGCCCGCTCGTGGCATGGCGTCAAACTTTTACCCTTAAAAATCTCGATAGGCGACGTTTAAAAAATTCTATAGGTTGCATTTTTTGAGCTACGGAGTAGCTCTAGGACTATAATTATTGCTCTCGCTCTAACGATCGCGGCGATACCTCACTTGTGTGGTTTGAATACCGTTTTCATATACGGGCGCTACTCGCGTATGCGTTCGCTTCTGTGTGCGAGCTCGTCGGGACGGGGCGCTTTAAAAAAAAAAAATTTTTTGTTTTCTTATTTATTTTTATTGATTTTATTATTTTTTACACTGAAATAAAAAAAAAATGATCACTTTTATTCCTATTACAAGGAATGTAAACATCCCTTGTAATAGAAAAAAGCATGACAGGTCCTCTTAAATATGAGATCTGGGGTCAAAAAGACCTCAGATCTCATATTTAGACTTAAAAGCAAAAAAAAAAAAAAAAAAAAGGAAAATTTGTCATTTAAAAAAATGACAACAAAAAAATTGTCTCTTTAAGAGGCTGGGCTGGGCGGGACTGACGTTTTGACGTCACTTCCGCCCAGCAGAGCTATGAGGACGGGTGGGGGCCATCTTGCCCTCACTCAAGTCCTCACACACGAGCTGGCAGCATCCAATCTCCTCCGCCGCTACCGACGGCTCCGGTAAGCGGCGGAGGGCGCGGAAGAGCGGCGGGAGGGGGGGCCCCTCTCCCGCCACCGATAACTGCGATCTCGCGGCGAATCCGCCACGGAGACCGCTACTATCGTGTACACGGCCGCCCACTGTAAAGATGGATACCTCAGTTGTGGCAGCAGCTGCTGCCGTTACTGAGATATCCATCTTTAAAAACAGGACGTATATATACAGTGGGCGGGCGTTAAGTGGTAAATATATGGCAGAGCAAATTGGAGTTGTATTATTTTTAACTGCAGTATGAAATGATTACATTGCAAATATTAAGAGACATAAAAATGTTGTTTGTCTCTAAAAGCTAAGGCCAACGACTGTACAAGGGTTTTATCATGATATGTTTTTAAGAATAGATTCATTATAAATTTTAAAACTAGTCTTGATTGAATTATCAAGCCTGTGCACAATATGACATTGTGTCTGTGTATGTTTAAAGTGTAAGTTAGAATGTCTGTTTGTTTTGAGAAGGAATTACTGTGCTAAAATCAACACCATTTGTTTTTACAAGTCCGTGAAGTCACGGAGAGCTATTCACTAAAAGTTACCAGTGGTATTTTGTAATAAGAGCTTGCGTAGAAATGTGAATATTATCTGTACCATCATTTATCTTTGAGATTTACAAGTATATCCATTTATTTGTATTATCACAAATTATACCTGATAATAATTTACACTGTATTTTTAGTTAATAAATATATATATTTTAAGCATATCATTTGTGTCACTTGTCTTCAAAATAGCACAGATAAACAAACTTGAATTTCTGTTTGTATTTGTGGAAAAATGTAAAATCTCCCAAAACAAAGATTTACATAATTTCATAAATACGATACTTTTTTTATTATTTCAGTATAAACATTCTGACATAATGAAATTCGTTACTATTGTCATTCTCAGATTCTGATACACCCGAATCTCCGAATACCCAACATTTGTCTGAATTTAGATTCTACTTCTGTGTTGCCACCCAGTCATGCTCTTTCCCAATGGAGACTACAAGTGGTAATTATGAAGCACATTGCGCGGGCGTGTTCCACTGTTGCACAATCGGGAAACCCACCCTAAGAAATAATGTGCAGCAGTTGAATGAGTATAGTTAGTATTTGACTGCAAAGAGGCTGTACTAGTTCAAATGTGTAGATATGCAACAAAGGATGAAAAAAAGGGAAAAAAGTAAGTAAGGGTAGGCGGGTGATACTTCCTCCATATTCCCCTCCTCGTTGGGCGCCAAGTGTGGGTCATAGAGGAGGCCTACCCCGGGGTTGGTTTCCTCTGGGCTACACTAGGCATCTTGTACAGGGTCACTTCACTACACATGGAGTATCTTTGCTTTGTGCCATTTCCATCAATGCCCAGGGACAAGGCAGGCCTCTACTCTTAGAGATGAACTTACACCATGTACACTTGCACTGCAACTATTCTACAGCTAACTCTCGGTTCCTGGTGAAAAAGGACACCTTTTGTGTAATCTGCATTTAGAAGGAACATGCCAAACTTTGTCCACATCCACCTGTCCATCGTCTTCTGATCCCCACTGTATAGAGCAAGCGGAGAGTGGCATGTATAACCAGCCCCAAGCATCGGGAGCGAGCGTCGTGTTCATTGTGCATGCTCCATCTACAGCTGACGAACAGCTGTTCAGCCTTGGAGATTTCCGCTGGCTTGGTTTGCACCTGCGCAATCCAGCCTGGAACCTATCCGATAGGGGAACCATATCGTTAAAACACCGGAAAAATGCAGCACGTTCTACTTTTTTTTCTGGAACTGAAAAGCCCTGGAACTGACTGTACTGGTGTGAACTATGCCATTGAAAACTATATAACCTCCTCTCCATGCATTCTTGATGCAGAAAAATAACGCACTGGAATGCATGTGGTATGTACTGGCCCTCTGAAGGAACAGCCCGGGTGGCCTTACCTTTAGAGCACATGCGCCAGGGGTGTCACCGGCTGCATGTATCCTAAACTGCGCATTTTTAGGAGATATTTACAGTACCTATAGGTAAGCCTTATTATAGGCTCACCGAAAGGTAAAAATTATGCATGGGAGTTTACTCCCACTTTAATAATATGAATAAAACGAAAAGTAATGTAACCGATTTTTCTGTGTGGATGTAAGAACTTATTGTGGAACTCCTATTAGAAAAACTGACTACAGTTTATGGCGCTAAACAACTGTAAAAGTGTCAAAAAACACAGTAATGATTTGTGGCATGCTGGATGTTTTATGCCCTACAAATTCCACCACGCCTATAATGTTCTGCAACAGGGACATGTATATTAAACAAATGTCTGGATCTAGCAGACATGACTAAGCCTCTGTAAGCGTCCTGAGTTAGAAAAACTGTTAGTTCACACAAGTGACTGCCGCAGCCAATGCTTGGGATTGATATTTGAGTATGTAATCTTGCCCTTATTAATTCATATCTCACCATCAGGACATGAGAGCATACTAAGGGGTCTAATTAATTCTTTTAGCCCCACATAGCACCTTTCAAGTACTTCACCCACCTCCCTCTCTGGCACTCTCCTCATTTGAGGCACACTGCATTCGTCTCTTCTCCCCAGTTGCTCTAAGGAAAGCTGTGATCTACCAGCCCCCTGGTCCGGTATCATCCTTTCTTGATGCCTTCTCTGCCTGGCTACCCTACTTTCTCTCTTCTGAAATACCCACAATCATTCTTGGGGACTTCAACATCTCTACTAATGCTAACACTTCTGCAACTTCCAAACTTCTCAGTCTAACCTCCTCCTTTTACCTGAAGCAATGGATACATGCTCCTACTCACTCCGAAGGCAATACCATTGACCTTGTCTCTTGCCACCTATGCACTCCATGCAACCTCTCCATCTATCCCTACCCTCTCTCTGATCACTACCTTATTAACTTCACTCTCTCGTTCTCCTCCTCTCCACCCAAACGTCTAACGGTTACTCGTAGAAACCTTCCCATATCAACCCTTCTCTTCTATACTCTGCGACTGACCACCTCTGACAATATCGCACCCCTGTCCTGCACCCACCTAGCCACTTTTGTCTACAACACTTCACTTCTAGCATCACTGGACAGACTGGCTGTCACGATCGCTATCGTGCCAAACAGACAGCGAGGCGTGGTCACGCCCCAAGTGGCTCTGGGTGGGATTGAACCCAGGACTTCTCCATTAGTTGCTCCAGGTCTTTGCCTCTGAGCCACTTCTCAAGTTCATATTCTGCTTGCTGTCCATCAAAGCCTGGTTCTGAACTATGTGCTGATTGCCTGTCTTTGAATCTCCCTGCAATCTGCACCTGTTTATCCTGGTCCAGCTGAGGCAGGTTTCCTAATCAACCAGGGTATAAAGCCCTGCCTCACTATGAGGCAGGTGTCAGTTCATTGTTCTCTGATAGTCCTGTCTGTGCCAACGGTTCCTGTGATTCTGTAGTTGTCTTCAGCCTACAAGACTGACCCCGGCTTCTGACCCTTTTGGCTTATGTACCCTGGAATGCTGCTGTCTCCTGCCCTTTGACCCCGGCCTGTACTTTCGGATTTTCCCTGCCTTCTCCAGCCCTTGACCCACAGCTTGTGCCCTGGATTTGTCTTTGGTTCCTGTCTGCAACCCTGAACTTTCCGTCAGTAGTTACCTGACTCTCTCTGGAATCCTGGACCACGGCTATACTTCGGCTATCCTTGGCAAATCCCTATCAAGCCCCCGTGCACAGACTCACAGCCCAGGTAGTGTCTTACCTTATTACTGTGGGCTGTGTGTATTTGTAAGGGTGAGCATACAAACCTGCAAAATGGACTTCACTCAAGGTAAGCCCTTACACTGGCCCCTCTCACTACACGCAGAATAAGGCCCCGTCTCCTTTAACCCTGGCAAACAGATGATGCAAGAAGTCTGAAAAAACACAGCCGTGCTCTCGAGCGCCTGTGGCGTAAGACAAAGTCCCAGAAAGATTTCGACCAGTATAAAACTGCCCTCCAAAAAAATAATTCCAGCCTCCTCACTGCCAAGCAGACTTATTTCATCACCCTCATTAAAAACGTATCATCCCCGTCTCCGTCAACTCTTCTCTACCTTCTTTCACTTTTTCACTTCATGCCATGTTATTTATTTCCAGGAACAGAAAATTGCAGTCCCTTTCAAGATATGACACAACTCGAATCATCACCCATTACAATCGTCAGCATGCGTCAATCAGAAAGATACACAATAAGTTTTGGTACCTGTTAACCTCGGATGCAAAGATTAGTAGATACATTAATGCATTTCCAGAAATCACCTTTAAAAGATCCCGGTATTCAGCCACTATGCAACACAAACAGTCCAAGCCAACCAAGACAGGAACCTTCCCCTGTGGGAAATGTAACTTCGGTCGATATATCATTAAAGGGGCAAGTATCAATCTGCCCAATGGGGATGTCTGGACACCAAAATTCAGAGCCACCTGCCAAACCATAGGGGTCATTTATCTCATGAAGTGTAATTGTGGGGCTTTCTATGTCGGTAAGACAAAGAGAAATTTTTATTGCAGAATGCGAGACCACATATCGTCAGTTTCCAAGAAACTTTTGGAAACACCTATCAGCCGGCATATGGGTCTCTTTCACATCCATAATCGGACAATAATGGGTTTCTATGCCCTGGCACACATCCCCCTCAATGAGAGAGGAGGTGATGCTGACAAACGCCTCCTGCAAGTGGAGGCAAAATGGATTTATACCTTACAGGCCACGAGACATCCGGGCCTGAATGAGAACATAAGTTATAAACCCTTTAATAGGATAACAGATCCAATTCTGGGCACTACATCATACTTTCCTATGTTATAATATCCTTAGCTTTACCAGCTCATTTTCTCTGCTCCACCCTTATTGGTGGGGCGAAATGAATTGGCATCCATTGTTGTCTCTACCCTGTGTTTTTATATCGGACGGCCTGTGTCCACACTGTCACTCTCTCTTTTCTATATCTCATACCTTTCCATCTGCTGGTGCCTACTATTGAGCCATTGAGGTCCTCCTTTTCTAGATTAGCCGGAACCAACAGGATGTGGCTTTTGACACGCCCAGATGGTGACGACTTTCAGTATGAAGACCAACTGTAACATATCCAAAAGTAATGACAAATATGTCTTAATACAACTGCGAGGTTCTGTACAGAAAGATATATCCATTAAGTTTTTGTGTATTTATAGAAATAGACTGTTTTCCAATTTTCTGGTACAATCATATGTTTATATACCGATGTGTATGTATTTTGTTATGTTCTGTCTTTGGTTTCGGGATCTAGACTTGGCCATCTCTCCTTGTATGAAGCAGGTGAGTACACTTGGACATGCAGTGTATTTTTTGCATAATAATCACTATATGTTCCATTCCATTTGGGAACTTTCACATAGGGATATTTTAACATCGTTATAACAAATAACAGTAATGTGATGGTTCAATCTCCCATGTTTGGTCTAATGTGGGACAGCTTTCAGTTACCAAGAGCACCCTCTGTGGGCGCGTAGGGGCAAATGCCAACATTGTCATTACAATGTTGAACCCGAGCGGAGGCTCGGATGCTTGTGTCTGTCCGTATTTTGACCGATTGGATTGGCTGGAGATCGTATCCTCCTATTGGATGGGCGGCTCTGCCATCCCACCGTCATTGGAGATACACTCCTGCATCATTTGCGTAGATCACGCATGTGCGGGGGGCGGACTCCAGGACGGGAGCTCCCTGGCTCTAAGGTCACTTTTCCGCGCCCACTGATGCAATTGACGCCGCCCACGATACACGGGGTGCCGCGTATTTGCATAAGAGGGGGATATTAAAGAGCTGCGCTAGCATATACCAGCAGCGTGAGCTCTGCCGGATCAGTCTCAGTAACAGTCAAACTGTGGCACAGGTAAATATCTTTCTCTTTACAACTCTTTTAGCTGCCAATCTATGCAATCTTTTCTACTTCTCTTTTGCTGGATCACTCCTTTATTGGGCGTATTATGTCCATCTGCAGGGCGAATCTGGTAATTAGAGTGCATGAAGGCTTAACAAGCTCTTTGGGATGACAATTACCTCAAGGTAATTGGGATCAATGTGCAGAATTTAGAGTATCTGTCAGCAGACATTTACTTTATTCTATGGGACTCACACATATATACAATTTAACCTTTGAACTGAGCCATGGATCTTTAACACCATGACTCCTGTTTAAGTATTAAGTATATTACCTACTCTTTTCAACCCCCTCTTTTGCTGTTTTGTTTATCAGAGTGTGTCAAGCAGAAGACTAAATTACATCTCTGCATATGCGCCATATGGGCGCCACGGTTTTGACTGTACACATATAGACTCTTCTTCGGCATTTAAACATACAAGAAATACCCCACATGAAGTGTAAGTGAGATCTTTTTGCTTCAAATAGAACTTATCTATTATCTATCATTGAGATACTCTTTTAAATAGATTATATCTGTTAGGTTCCCTTTGGATGGTCCTGACTTTGATCCGGGCCTATCTAAATAATACGAGGGCTGGCTGGCTGGGCAAGGGAAAGACTGCTCTCTGCAAGCTTTATATAACATAGGCTTGTGCGCTAATGGGGCAATTGAAAACACATGCACAGCCCATGAAATCCCACAAACGCAAGTTCACCCAATGTAGAGACTGAACTTTAAAGTGGGTACACCTGTTAAGAATGTCCGTAAATTACTAAGCCAAAAAACAGGTAGTGGTTGTGCCCCCGCCTCTCTCCAGTGCGCCCTAGGAGGCTGCCTAGTGGTAGCACCGGCCCTGACTACAAGGCAAATTTTAACCACTTCCGTACCGTAGGATGTCATATGACGTCCTGGACTTCAGTGAGGGATATCTGAATTATGGGTGCAGCTACAGGCATCATTCAGATATCCTTTTTTACAGGCGGCGATTGTTCGCAGCATAAGAACAATCATAGCGGCAGTTCCGCCACTTGATTGTTCTTACAGGCAGCGGGAGGGGACATCCCCCTCCCACCGCCATCCGGTGCTTCTTCCAGGCTCTCCTGTGCCATCGGAGGCCTGGAGAACGAATCGTCCGCCGCCGAATGAGGAGCATAGAGATTTAAAAATATAAACATAAACAAAGCTGCAATCGTGGCTGAAAGCAAGAGGTCAGTGAAATTTTTGTCCCGATCTCATGCTTTCCAGCCTGGAGGACAGATGTGGGGTCTTATTGACCCCATCTCTCTCCATAAAGAGGACCTGTCACAAAATGCCCCTCGCACTCAGAAGCAAACGCGCATGTAAGTCCCACCCACATATGTAAAACGCCGTTCAAACCACACATGTGAGGTATTGATGCGTGCGTTAGAGCAATAATTCTATCACTAGACCTCCTCTGTAACTCTAAACTGGTAACCTGTAAAAAAAAAGATTTTTAAGTCCCGAAGTTTGGCGCCATTCCGTGAGTGTGTGCAATATTAAAGCGTGACAAGTTAGGTATCTATTTACTCGGTGTAACATCATCTTTCACATTATCCCAAAAAATTGGGCAAACTTTACTGTTTTGTTATTTTTTTAATTTATGAAACCGAAAAATTATTGCGCAAATACCATTGGAGATAAAACGTTGCAATGACCGCCACTTTATTCCCTAGGGTGTCTTCTAAAAAAATATATATAATGTTTGGGGTTCTGAGTAATTTATCTAGTAAAAAAATTTGGCGTAGATGTTCCCCCTTACAATCCATACCAAACCTAAGGGCCTGGTATGCTCCTGAAGGGGAACCCACACCGTTTTATTTTTTAAATTTGGCGCAGAGTTTCCCTTCATGGTCAGCATACATAACATAACCTAAAAAAGATTCTGCCATTCAGGTGCGCCGCCTCAAGCCACGCAAAGGCAGCTACGCCGCTTGATATTTACCAATATTTTTCCGGCGTAGTGAAGCAGCGCACCTGAATGGCCGAAAATGCCACTCACGTATGCGCAGTACACAAATAAACCTCCCGCAGGTTTAAATGTATTAGTAGGCGCAGCGGCTGCTTTTTACAAAAGTCACTTTCACTTTCAGTTCAGGCCGTAAATGTTACACAAAAACATGTCACTACACTTCCCCACATCATCCCACATCCCCCCATATTAAACTCACCCCCAAACTCTTTTATTTTACATTTATAGATGCCGTGCACCAGGTCCATGGGGGCGCACCGTGCTCCACCGTGCTCCTCCTCCTGGGCGCATTCGGCATTATAGTAAATCTGATGTTGTAAAGCGCTGCATAAACTGTTGGCGCTATATAAATCCTGTATAATAATAATAATAATAATAATAATAATAATAAGGAATTGCACTGCATTGCCGGCGCATTCCTTTAGTAAATGCCGAAACGGCCGTTGCGCCCGGCTTTGCGCCATGAAGCATGGCGCAAAGGCATAGTAAATCAGCCCCAAGGTGATTCACCCACACAAATAATCAAATATCTAATAAAAATTGCGTGGCGCTCATATACATAAAAAACCATTATGGGATAATAAACAATAAAAACACATGGGCCCAGATTCTCAAAGGACTTACGACGGCGCAGCGCCATGTATGCTGTCGTAAGTCCTAATCTGGCCCGTCGTATCTATGCGACTGATTCTTAGAATCAGTTACGCATAGATATCCATTAGATCCGACAGGCGTAAGTCTCTTACGCCGTCGGATCTAAACTGCAATTTTAGCTAGATACGCGCAGCTGACGCAGTAAAGTTACGACGTTTACGTTAGGCTTTTCCCAGCGTAAAGTTGCCCCTGCTATATGGTGGCATAAGTGTGGTGCATCAATGTTAAGTATGGCCGTCGTTCCCGCGTCGAAATTTTAAAATTTTGCGTTGTTTGCATAACTCGTCCGTGATTGGGGCTAGACGTAATTTACGTCCACGTCAAAACCAATACGTCCTTGTGGTGTATTAGGAGCAATGCACACTGGGAGATTTCCACGGACGGCGCATGTGCCGTTCGTGAAAAACGTCAATCACGTCGGGTCACAGTAGATTTACATAAAACACGCCCCCCTGATCCAATTTTGAATTAGGCGGGCTTACGCCGGCCGATTTACGCTACGCTGCTGCAACTTACGGAGCAAGTGGTTTGAGAATACAGCACTTGCCCGTGTAAGTTGCGGCGGTGTAACGTAAATCGGATAAGGTTACTCCGCCGCAAAGATACACCATTTTACGAGAATCTGGCCCCATGGTGAATAAATTACAATATGTCAAAAAGTGCAATCAATATGAGTTTGTGCATCATTTCATTTTGGTGAAAGAACATCACAACAGATGTACGTATTAATCCACCCAGTGGACACTCCATTTCAAAACATACTTGGTGCCAAACACCACTTCCCCAATCAGACCGTGCTCTCCTCTGTATATGCTCACCTAAGTATAGACCTCTAGACTAGTGGTTCAACTTCTCAACCTCAGGCTTCAAGAACCCCCAGAAAGCCATGTTTGCAGGCTTATCTTGCACAGGTGCTTTAAATCCGAGTCAAAGGCTTGGTATTTTGGACAGTTATTTTAAGAGAAATTCCCAAAACATGACCTGTTTGTGGTCCTTGAGGACTGAGGTTGAGAACCACTGCTGTACACTATAGGACAGGCATCACTAAATGGCGGACCGCGGTCCGGCCCCAGTAGCCATACTACCCGGACCGCAGCCTCGCCAAATAGTTTGCCTGCCTGTTCCACTCCTCACCCCGCCTGCCTGCTGCTATGTTCACAGCATGGCAGGCATGCCGCGCACAGGTTTGTCTGTCCCTCGGATCGCTGCACTGCACCCGCCATCCACCTGTGTTGTTTACACAAGATGAGAAGCGCGGCCACTCTGAACAAAGGGCAGGACTTTTTAAGATAAGACGTGCGTTATTGGTTGCTATGCAGCGGGGTGGTCCTAGCAATCAATCACTCACCTTGAACTTGTCCCACTCATTGTCCAGAGCGGCCGCGCTGCACATCTTGTGTAAATAAGGTAGGGTTCTGTGGGGAGGGGGAAATGCTGTGCTGTGCTGCTATGAGGACAGAAGTCTGCTATCTAGGGGGTCTGTAAGGGGGGACCCAGTCTATAAGAGGGGGACCCAGTCTGTAAGGGTGACCAGTCTGATGGAGGGGGACCCAGTCTGTAAGGGGGGACCAGTCTGATGGAGGGGGACCCAGTCTGATGGAGGGGGACCCAGTCTGATGGAGGGGGACCCAGTCTGTAAGGGGGGACCAGTCTGATGGAGGGGGACCCAGTCTGTAAGGGGGGACCAGTCTGATGGAGGGGGACCCAGTCTGATGGAGGGGGACCCAGTCTGATGGTGGGGGACCCAGTTTGATGGAGGACAGAAGTCTGCTATCTAGAGGGTCTGTAAGGGGGGACCGACTCTATAAGAGGGGGACCCAGTCTGTAAGGGTGACCAGTCTGATGGAGGGGGACCCAGTCTGTAAGGGGGGACCAGTCTGATGGAGGGGGACCCAGTCTGATGGAGGGGGACCCAGTCTGTAAGGGGGGACCAGTCTGATGGATGGGGACCCAGTCTGATGGAGGGGGACCCAGTCTGTAAGGGGGGACCAGTCTGATGGAGGGGCACCCAGTCTGATGGAGGGGGACCCAGTCTGTAAGGGGGGACCAGTCTGATGGAGGGGGACCCAGTCTGTAAGGGGGGACCAGTCTGATTGTGGGGGACCCAGTCTGATGGAGGGGGACCCAGTCTGTAAGGGGGGACCAGTCTGATGGAGGGGGACCCAGTCTGATGGAGGGGGAACCAGTCTGTAAGGGGGGACCAGTCTGATTGTGGGGGACCCAGTCTGATGGAGGGGGACCCAGTCTGTAAGGGGGGACCAGTCTGATGGAGGGGGACCCAGTCTGATGGAGGGGGATCCAGTCGGATGGTGGGGACCCAGTCTGATGGAGGGGGACCCAGTCTGTAAGGGGGGACCAGTCTGATGGAGGGGGACCCAGTCTGTAAGGGGGGACCAGTCTGATTGTGGGGGACCCAGTCTGATGGAGGGGGACCCAGTCTGTAAGGGGGGACCAGTCTGATGGAGGGGGACCCAGACTGATGGAGGGGGACCCAGTCTGTAAGGGGGGACCAGTCTGATGGAGGGGGACCCAGTCTGATGGAGGGGGACCCAGTCTGATGGTGGGGGACCCAGTCTGATGGAGGGGGACCCAGTCTGATGGAGGGGGACCCAGTCTGATGGAGGGACCAGTCTGATGGAGGGGGACCCAGTCTGTAAGGGGGGCCCAGTCTGTAAGAGGGGGGGACCCAGTCTGTAAGAGGGGGACCAGTCTGTGATGGGGAGAGGACCAGTCTGTGACACTCGGACCTCCGCTAGAAGAAAAATGTTCTGACCGGACCCCTGTGAATTTTAATTCACTACCCCTGCTATAGGAGGTCTATATATGCTTGAGGGATGTTGAATCAGCAGATGACACCATACACGATAAGATATCCAGGCAATTGGAATCAAATAGGTGATCTACTCTTTGTTCTGTGACTTCTTCCACAAATCTCCTCAATAAGATCAAAACAAGTGATGACGTCACAGGCGTATGGCTCCTAAGGCAGGACTTCATCACATCCCTCGTTGGTAGAATGGGGAAGGCTACACCCCATCATCTTTTTTGTGTCTATGTCTGTGTTGCAGCTTTCCCTCACTTTCTGTCTTTTTTTTTTTTTTTAGCAGAACAGAAAGTGAGATTTAATCTCTCAAATGGAGGCCAATCTCCCAAATATATTGTGGCTGCAATGTCAGATTCCTGCAGACACTTCTGACAGCTCTCTGTACCTCTGTAAAGGAAGCCCGGAGCAAGAAGGAAGCAGCCATAGGCGCAGGGCGGCATGAAAAGGTGCCCAGCAGCCTGGCCTAGAAGGGGTTAACCGGCCGGCGGGAAGCAGGCAGGCGGGGGATTGGTCAATTCAGATGGTAGGAGGGGCAGTGTGGGATTTACGGCGCGCAGTACAGCGTCAGGTCGGCACACAAGGAGGAGAAATGTTCCCGCCCACCCGCCCTACATTTTTTGGGAGTCTTGTGTGAGTATGGGGTGCCCCTGTTTGTTAATTTTCTTTTATTTTATTTGTTTTTTTTATTTTTATTTTATTTTTGGTTTATGGATAAGTGGGAGGCGATTGGGTCTTTGGAGGCATGGTAAAACAGGTTATGGAATTTAATGGGTGGGGACACATCTCAGGTATGGGTCCCCGGTGAAGTTATGTGGATTAACTGGCAAAGGAATGGTATATATCTGCTGAAGGTGGTCGTCCCCGAGTCGGTGCAGTGCGGCAGGGACCAGGTAGTGGTTAAGCAGATATAAGGGAAAATAGTTTTCTAGTTAGTGCCCCCAAGGATCGGCAGCCATAATAAGATGCTTTACTTTGTGTTTTTGGTTATTGTTAAATTTTATTATAATAAAGGGGACCGTACAACGGACAATTTTTTCCCAACATTTGGTGTCAGTCTAGTTAATAATTATAGTGGTTGTACATAAGGGGATGTGTTAAGAGGGGCTTTGCAGTGGGGCCAGGTACAGTATGGGTTACCTTTTCATGGGTTACTCATCTGTCCATGAACTACAAGGACACTGATCAGCGTATTTACAGTTTATTGAGAACTATGAGCTGTCTGTTGCAGTGGAAGATGGGACTTGTAGTTCATTCAATTACAGATCGCTGTTAAAGAATGATGTGGCTGTGCGGGCAGATCTCCCACCCACTGTCACAAGGGGGGGGGAAGCTGAACATGTTACACGTATTACACCCTAAATACAGATGTAACCTGGTCTGCAGCTGATAACTGTTGCTGGATTTCTTCCTTTCTTACTGACCTCTTGGCAATACTTGTTTTTGGAGTGTCTCCAGTGCAGGGGGCATTTTACCTTGGCTGTGTCTCGGTCGATCCTGCCTGGAAGGATGGTGATTGGCTGCTGCATCAAAGGTCAAGAGAGAAAGGTTTGCAGGCTGCAGGAGACAGAGCCCTGCCATAGCTGACCACAATTTGGTAAGCCCCCAGAGAAACTGCTCATTGCACAGGATGTTGCTTCAGAGATGGGAGCATTCTCCCTGGGAAAGTGTGAGGTGCAATATGGATGCCTGTTGAGATTAGACTGTACTAGAGAGCACCTCCACCCCTTGTAGGGAAGCAAAATAGGGACTATCTAAGCAGGATTGAAAGAGAGACATCATAGCAACTCCTATCCCTCTCTGAGGACCTGAACTGAATCAGAGCACATGTCCAGAGACAAAGAAGAATTTGCCCCGAGTCTGGTAAGAGACTAACATTGCACAGGTTAAAAGAGAAGTGCAGGAATTAAAAGAAAAACATATATTGAGCTCTAGATCAACTCTGAGCACAGAACAGAGTGACTGTCAGCCACCGCTCTGTGCTCTGTCTGTCTAGTGCTCACTGGAGTGCCGGACTGTGGAGGGGCACTGCGGAGAGACTGGGTCAGCTATCGGTCAGGTATCTGAACTATTGTCATCCATATTATTGTAGCGCTACCCCCTCAGGAGCCGCTGGTTAATTTGGGATCGGCGTATTGAGTTGCCTCTATGTAATGTCTAGGGGTGAAGGTAGTGAGTAGAGCGGAAACTGAATGTCCAATCAGCAGATAAGGTTTTCTGAATGCTTTATTTCTTGGCCCAACACGACCAACATCAACTTGAGGTAGATAGGCAAGGTTAATGAAAAATATGGAAACTCTATGGTATCAGGCTTGGATAGAGAAAAGCAATCCTGCTGTTCTGTTACGTTGCATCAAACGTCGCCACTCTAGCCAGAGTGGGTGAAGTGCCCCCTGACAGACCCCTGCCACAGGCCTGGCAGCCAGAGCATCACTTTAAGGTTGCTGGGAGGATCAGGCCTCTGCCACAGGCCTGGCTCTAGTGAGACCTCTGCCACAGGCCTAGAACTTGGATGAGCTAAATGATTGAGAAAATCCTCCCAGTAATTAGCAATAGGGTCAATGTTTGACAGTAGAAGTGTACCTGTCAATGTCCTGGTCACCAGATCCCCGATGGTTCGTTCAAGCCCTTTTGGATAACCTGCCTCTGGGTTTCCTCAAGCCGATCCCCCACCGAATGGCATACAACCTGGGATCTTCTCAATAGAAGGGGGACCCAGTCAGTCACTGGGGCCCCTCTATGGCATCAGTTGCTCTAGGCCAGAAGGGCCTAGAGTCAGGAACTCCACGTAGCGCGCGACCCCAGGCTAGGTGGGCCATAGTGGTGGGGCCCGCGATGTGCGCACACCCTAAAGGTGGGTGGCGCACCTGGAACCAGGAACCCGCGAAGAACCAAAAACAACAGCCTCCGCCACAGAAATACTCCTCCCCAGCATGCCCCGCGAGGGAAAACTCCTCCAATTGGCTGCTGAGAAGAAGCGGCTCCGCCTGGACCTCTCTGGCGCCACCTGCCGCCCAGGGGTGGTACCGCATCCCTAGAACGCAGTCTGACCCACATAACAATCCAGATTTGGCGACCGCCAAATTTTACATAATCAAGAATGAGAGCAACTTACCTCTCTCATTCTCCCACTAACTTTAGCGTAGTGCCCTTACTGAAAGTAGAGGGGGCGCTACAATATTGAATCCTGAATTATTGTCAGGATCGCTGCAGAGCAAGGACCTGCTCTGTGACGTCAGCTGTGTTGTGTACAATATTCACGATAAGCCAGGAATTAGGAACCCACGAAGAACCAAGAACAATGGCCTTCGCCACAGAAATACTTCTCCCCAGCATGCCCCGCGAGGGAAAACTCCTCCAATTGGTTGCTGAGAAGAAGCTGCTCCGTCTGGACCTCTCTGGCGCCACCTGCCGCCCAGGGATGGTACCGCATCCCTAGAACGCAGTCTGACCCACAGAGCAATCCAGATTTGGCGACAGCCAAATTTAACATAATCAAGAATGAGAGCAACTTACCTCTCTCATTCTCCCACTAACTTTAGAGTAGTGCCCTTGCCGTGATGGGCAGAAACTCTTTGGGTCACCAGGTCGGTTTAGACCCCTGACATCTCACCAAAGCCCCCCCAAAAAATATTTAAAAAAATATTGTAAAAAAATGAAAAAGTGTAAAAAAAAATAAATAAAAAACTGATACCACTCTCCTCTGCCCTACCAACACTGTCCACTGCCACAACCCCTCCCTCCAAAAAGCATTGTGAAAAAAAAAATTCAAAACAAGGGTCACCCCCCCCCCCCTCTTCAAAATTTTGAAAAGGCGATTTAAAAAATATTTTGCCGTGGGGGTTGCAGGCGCGAAGCGCCACCTTCCTGAAATGAGTTTGTCACCTCCCTGAAATGAGTTTTTGCAGGTTGGCATGTCTGCAAATGTGTCAGCTGGAGGAAGAGGCAGACAAGCGGAGCTTCCTCTTTTGGCTGGAGCTCCACTTTAAAGTATAATAAAAACATTTTTTAGTGGAGAAGCCATAGAACATCTGTCAGTTTTTATTGTTGTCTCTGCCCCCTTATTTGTCCTGTTTACCATTATCATCAAAAGTGAAAAAAGAAGAAACCCCAATGTTTGGGTTGTCCCCAGAAATGTAATAGAGGGGACATTTTCCAATGGGGACACTAGTTCTGGCGAACTAGGGGGGCCCAAGGAATTCCCTTAACCCCTTCAATACCAGGCACTTACACCCCTTTCCTGCCCAAGCCAATTTTCAGCGCTGTCATTTTTTTAAATGCCATTTGCGCAGTCATGCTACACTGTACCCAAACAGAATTTTTATCATTTTGTTCCCACAAATAGAGCTTTCTTTTGGTGGCATTTTTTGCTAAACAAATAAAAAAAGACAGAAAAAAAAGACAGAAAAAAAAGAAAGGTTTCTGTTATAAAATTTTGTAAATAAGTAAGTTTTCTACTTCACTGATGGGCACTGATAAGGCCACACCCATAAGGTGGCATCAATGAGGTGGCACTGATGGGCATTGATAGGCGGCACTGATGGACACTCATGGGTGGCACTGGTGGGCACTGAAAGGCTGCACTGATGGGTACTTATGGGTGGCACTGATAGGCAGCACTGCTGGGCACAGATAGGCGGCACTGCTGGGCACTGATACATGGCACTGATATGCTGCACTGATAGGCATCCATGGTGGCAATGGCAGGCATTGTGGATGGGCACTGATTGGCAGCTGCCCGGGCATTGATTGGCAGCTGCCTGGGCACTGACTGGCATATCCCTGGTGGTCTAGGGTGGCATACCTGGTGGTCCAGTGTGGATGGCCATCCCTGGTGGTCCTGGCAGCATGCTGGTGGTCCTGGGCAGGTATCCGAGGTGGGGGCTGCGCTGACAAACAATCAGCACAGACCCCCCTGTCAGGAGAGCAGCCGATCGGCTCTCCTCTACTTAACGGCTCTTCCTGTTTACACTGTGAAGAGCCGTGATTGGACGCGGCTGATCACGTGGTAAAGAGCCTCCGTCGGATGACGCCTAGTCAGTATAACTGAACCACCACCCGGCCGTCATTCTGCTATAGGTCGGGCGTGAAGTGGTTAAAGTGGTTGTAAAGTCATACGTTTTTTTTTTTATCTTAATGCATTCTGTTCACTAAGATAAAAAAAACCTTCTGTGTGCAGGAGCTCCCCCCAGCTAATTAAAGCGGTGGTTCACCCATAAAAACGACTTTCCCCTATTACACTGCCCCCCCCCGCATTACAATACGATTATGCCTTTAATTTTTTTTTGGCTGCTGTACATACCTGGGTACAGCTATTCACCCGTGTCCTCCGGGTTGCGAGTCCCGCGGGAGTGGGCGTTCCTAACATGGCGGTGATTGACGTTTTGACTAAAAAATGAGCTTTCCCCCGTCGCGTAAGCCGCGTCACGACTGGCGAAAGGAGCCGAACTGCGATGCGCAGTATAGCGCCGACTCGCCGTTCGGCTCCTTCCGCCAATCGTGACGCTGCTTACGCGATGGGGGGAGCTAGTTTTTTAGTCAAAACGTCAATCACCGCCATGTTAGGAATGCCCACTCCCGCGGGACTCGCAACCCGGAGGACACGGGTGAATAGCTGTACCCAGGTATGTACAGCAGCCAAAAAAAAATTTAAGGCATAATCGTATTGTAATGCGGGGGGGCAGTGTAATAGGGGAAAGTCGTTTTTATGGGTGAACCACCGCTTTAAGGTGAAAAAACGCAAAGTTTTACAACCCCTTTAAGGTGAAAAAACTTCTCTCAGTCACCGGCCCACAGCCTCCCCGTTTTACTTACCTGAGCCGTGGAATTCGCTCGGCGGTGACACGCTCTGCCTCTCTCCACAAGGTCCCGGCTCTTGATTGGGTAGCAGCGCAGCCATTGGCTCCCGTTGCTGTCAATCAAATCCATTGACGCAAGCACTGGGGGCGGGCCGAGTCCGGCATTCATGTCTATGCACGCAAATGTTTGACTCAGGAGTGTGGCCGCAAGTTAACCCCCGGCAGAGCGCTTCTTTTAGGGCAGGGTTCTTCAAACTACGGCCCTCCAGCTGTTGCGGAACTACAAATTCCATGAGGCATTGTAAAACTCCGACATTCACAGACATGACTAGGTATGATGGGAATTCCTGAACAACTGGAGGGCCGTAGTTTGAGGACCCCTGTTCTAGGGGCAGTGGCCTCACTAGGGTTGGTGTCACCCGGTGCGGTAAAACATGGTGTCACCCACCCTCTGTCTAGGCTGCCCAGCACCAAGCAGGCAGCGCACAGGCACGGGGCGCACCCCAAACCAGCCCCTGTAAATGATTGTATAGGGCAGTATAGTGGCAGGTTAGGGTAGTATAGAGTGGTATAGTGGCAGGTTGGTGTAGTGGGGTGGTATAGGACAGGTTAAGGTGGTATAGGGCATGTTGGGGTGATATAGGGTAGTTTGGGGTGGTATAGGGCAAGTTAGGGTTGCATAGGGCAGGTTGGGGTGGTATAGGGCACGTTAGGGTGGTACAGGGCAGGTTGGGGTGGTATAGTGCAAGTTAGGGTGGCATAGGGCAAGTTGGGATGGCATGGGAAAGGTTGGGGTGATACAGGGCAAGTTAGGGTGGCATTGGGCAGGTTGGGTGGTATAGGGCAAGTTATGGTGGCATAGGGCAGATTGGGGTGGTACAGGGCAAGTCAGGGTGGCACAGGGCAAGTTGGGGTGGCATGGGAAAGTTTGGGGTGGTACAGGGCAGGCTGGGGTGGTACAGGGCAGGCTGTGGTGGCAGGGCAGGCTGGGTGGTACAGGGCAGGCTGGGGTGGTACAGGTAGGGTTGCCAACTCATCCCTTTAAAACAGAACACATATTAATTACACAGGTTCTGTGGCTGATTAAGGAGGTAATTAAACTCACTTGGTACCTTATTTGCATTAAATTAGCCTCATAATATGTGTTCTGTTTTAAAGGGATGAGTTGGCAACCCTAGGTACAGGGCAGGCTGGGGTGGTACAGGGCTGTTTGGGGGGGGGGGGGGGGTACAGGGCAGGCTGGGGTGGTATAGGGCTGTTTGGGGTGGTACAGGGCAGGCTGGGGTGGTACAGGGCCGGCTGGGGTGGTACAGGGCAGGCTGGGGTGGCACAGAGCAGGTTGGGGTGGTACAGGGCAGGCTGGGATTGCACAGGGCAGGCTGGGCATGTCAGCTTAAAAAGAAAAAGGGCATGGTGTCACCCCTCTAGCGGGTGTCACCCGGTGCGGACCGCACCCCCCTAGCAACGCCTCCTCCTAGAGGATTATCTGATGTGGGGATGAGCCTCAAAACCCTCTGAGGGACCCAGAAGAGGACGATCGGGACTTCAGTGTCAGTTTAATTTACAGGGATCATCTCTCACTTCCTGTTTTGGCTATAGGACAGGAAGTGAAGGTAAATACACCCAATGGGGCGCAGGTGACAAAAAATAACCTGACAGGGGTTATAACCCTCCCTTACTCTATTCACAAAAGTTTTGCCTATAGTTCTACTTTAAGATCCTCTTCAATGAGATAAAAAGACTGGCTATTCGTGGCTAGAGCTGAAAATGAGGCTTGATCTAAGAATGAGACTTGGTTGTATAATCTGAGAATGAGGTTTGGTTCGTGTAATCTGAGAACGAGGTTTGGTTCGTGTAATCTGAGAACGAGGCTTGGTTCCTGTAATCTGAGAACGAGGCTTGATCCTTGGATAGTGAGAACGAGGCTTGGTTCCTGGCCGGGTATGCAGAGTAATGCGGAGCTTATCAATAGAGAAGGAGTGAGTGTGGCTGCGGACAGGGTGCTGATCCCTGGCTGGAGGATTACAGGGGAGATCTGTGATCGCCGGACACTGAGGAGCCATCATAGGAGAACACAGCACTGCTCATCACAGGTAACATCACACATGTCTATGGGACACCAACCACTGAGGATCCTGTGCTAGCTCAATGGACTTTATAATGGAATAGAGAGTTCTGTGAATGATTAATGCTGGAGGATGGAAAGCCTAAGACAGATCTGTACAGTTGGCCATATACTATACAATCTGATTGTAGGATCTCCTTTACATCTCTCATTGTTACCTGAATTAAACAAGCTGAATGCATTATTTCAGGACACGAGTCCAAGGAAGGAATGATGTATGTATGTATGGGGGTGTGCAATCTTCTTCTAGACTGATCTAAACTATGTGATATGATGGGAACCCTGCATTCCATGTGTATCAGCCAGGCAGACCTTGTATCGCATCGATGGGAGATTGTACAATCAGATTGTACAGTGTATGGTCAGGGTTACACCTGGAAATCGGGGAGGGTTGGTGACTACAGGTGCAATTCACCTAGCTTCCCTCTAAAGGAGACATATCTTTATTGCAGTCATGTGACTGTCATTTCCAGATCTCATTGGACTCACCCGGAAAGATCTGTCACTTTTTATCCTCGTGTCAGACGAGGTTGGATAACTAGCAGAGTGTGTGTGTATATATCTATACACTATATCCATAGCAGCATTGTTGTAGTGTATACATGATCATTTGTACAATGTGTGAGTTGTTGTCCTTTGTGTTCCTATAGAGATTGCGGTCTCTTGTCTGCGGAGGTCACTATCGTTCTCATCAGATAACTATTGCTAACCACACTACTCCATTCAGATAACCGTGTCTGGCTGAATGAGCATCGCACCCCGTCATGTTGTGGTGGGATATGATAGGAGGTAGTCTAGGCTGATCACACGCTATACAATCTGATTGTACAATCTCCTTTAGATCTATGCAGTGCAGTCTCTTTCATGTCAATCTAATTTAATGGATGGCTTCGGTTTGACCTTCTTCTTTCTTGGAAAAGCTAAAATAGATTGTATAGTGTGTGTCCAACCTAACGTCGAGTACACACGGGACATGGGTTGACTGACTGTTGGGAGACATCCGCTGGTAAAACCCAAAAAACAGCCGACATTTGGCTGTGTGTATGTCAGTGTGTCCGACAGAAGCTGGCCGTGCATGCTGGAAAACCAGTAGCTGACTGGCTCCTGATCCGCGCTTTCAGCCAATGGCAGAGCACACTGATCAGAGTGTTTTTTTTTTTGGGGGGGAGAGAGAGGGGTGTCCCCGTGTCGGGGGGGGGGAAGAGATGGGTGTCCCCGTGTCGGGGGGGGGGGGGGAAGAGATGGGTGTCCCCGTGTCGGGGGGGGGGGGGGGGAGAGATGGGTGTCCCCGTGTCGGGGGGGGGGAGAGATGGGTGTCCCCGTGTCGGGGGGGGGGGAGAGAGATGGGTGTCCCCGTGTCGGGGGGGGGGGGAGAGAGATGGGTGTCCCCGTGTCGGGGGGGGGGGAGAGATGGGTGTCCCCGGGTCGGGGGGGGGGGGGAGAGATGGGTGTCCCCGTGTCGGGGGGGGGGGGGGAGAGATGGGTGTCCCCGTGTCGGGGGGGGGGGGGGGGGAGAGATGGGTGTCCCCGTGTCGGGGGGGGGGGGGGAGAGATGGGTGTCCCCGTGTCGGGGGGGGGGGGAGAGATGGGTGTCCCCGTGTCGGGGGGGGGGGGGGAGAGATGGGTGTCCCCGTGTCGGGGGGGGGGGAGAGATGGGTGTCCCCGTGTCGGGGGGGGGGGGAAGAGATGGGTGTCCCCGTGTCGGGGGGGGGGGGGGAGAGATGGGTGTCCCCGTGTCGGGGGGGGGGAGAGATGGGTGTCCCGTGTCGGGGGGGGGGGGGAGAGAGATGGGTGTCCCCGTGTCGGGGGGGGGAGGGAGAGAGATGGGTGTCCCCGTGTCGGGGGGGGGGGGGGAGAGATGGGTGTCCCCGTGTCGGGGGGGGGGGGGGAGAGATGGGTGTCCCCGTGTCGGGGGGGGGGGGGAAGAGATGGGTGTCCCCGTGTCGGGGGGGGGGGGGGAGAGATGGGTGTCCCCGTGTCGGGGGGGGGGGGGAGAGATGGGTGTCCCCGTGTCGGGGGGGGGGGGGAGAGATGGGTGTCCCCGTGTCGGGGGGGGGGGGGGAGAGATGGGTGTCCCCGTGTCGGGGGGGGGGAGAGATGGGTGTCCCCGTGTCGGGGGGGGGGGGGAGAGAGACGGGCTGTCCCCGTGTCGGGGGGGGGGGGGGGGAGAGACGGGTGTCCCCGTGTCGGGGGGGGGGGAGAGAGACGGGTGTCCCGTGTCGGGGGGGGGGGGAGAGAGGGGTGTCCCGTGTCGGGGGGGGGAGAGATGGGTGTCCCCGTGTCGGGGGGGGGGGGGAGAGATGGGTGTCCCCGTGTCGGGGGGGGGGGGGGGAGAGATGGGTGTCCCCGTGTGGGGGGGGGGAGAGATGGGTGTCCCCGTGTGGGGGGGGGGGGAGAGATGGGTGTCCCCGTGTCGGGGGGGGGGGGGAGAGATGGGTGTCCCCGATGTCGGGGGGGGGGGGGAGAGATGGGTGTCCCCGTGTCGGGGGGGGGGGGAGAGATGGGTGTCCCCGTGTCGGGGGGGGGGGGGGAGAGATGGGTGTCCCCGTGTCGGGGGGGGGGGGGAGAGAGGGGTGTCCCCGTGTCAGAACACAACATCTCAGTGGGGGAGATTGCTAAATTAACCTCACTTAGTACAGCAGCGCTGTCTGTTTTTTTTTTTTTTTGTATTTTTTTTTCCTGCGAGGTTGAGCGACAAAATAATGTGTACCTGGCTTAAAGCGGAGGGCCGGTGATACGAAAAAAATAAAAAATTAAGTCAGCAGGTACAAACACTGTATCTGCTGATTTTTTAATAAGCACACTTACCTGTCCAGGCTGCTCGCGGTGTCGGCCGCCCGAGGCAGATCCGTCCCTTGGACCAGGGCCGCCATCCTCACTAAGGGTAACAGGTAGTGAAGCCTTACGGCTTCGCTGCCCGTTTTCCTACTGCACATGCGCGTGTCGCGTGGCTATTTGTGAATGGGAACAGCGTCCTTTGTGTCCCAGGAGGCAACGCGCCTCCATTTCCCAGGAGGCAACGGCAAGGAGGAGAACACAGAACCTCACCGAGGAAGAGGCAGATTAGGACGATCTGCCTAGAAACGGCAATTTCTGTTAAGTATAAAACATTTTTTTTTTATTTTTATTTTTGACTTTTTAGCTCTTTTTTTTATTTTTTTTAGGGTGGACCTCCACTTTGATGCCGAGTACACACGGTCGTTTTTTGTGATGAAAAAAAACTACATTTTTAAAAACGTCATTTAAAATGACCATGTGTGGGGAAAACGTTGTTTTATGTCTTCTGAAAAACGGCAAAAAAAAAATTTGAACATGCTTCAATTTTTTATGTCGTTTTTCAAAACGTTGTTTATTGTGTCATAAAAAATGATCGTGTGTGGCCAAAACAACGTTTTTAAGCCCGCGTATGCTCAGAAGCAAGTTATGAGACGGGAGCTTGAATGGAACAGAGTGCCGTCGTACGTGGTGTACGTAACCGCGCTTTGCTAGAGCATTTTGAAAAAACGATGGTGTGTAGGCAACATCGTTTTTTAAAATAAAGTTTGAAAAACTTCGTTTTTTGTCTTGCTAAAAAACGACGTTTTTTTACAAGACAAAAAACGACCGTGTGTATGCGGCATAAGGCTGACTATACAATATGACTGTGCAATCTCTTGTAGATCTACCAACAACTATATTGTGCATGGGCTTGCCTGATTCGACACAAATTGATTGGATTAGGTAGATCCTCAAATCGCTTTTTGGTAAATGTGAAGTTGAATGTACGAAGATTGTAACTCTGCGGCTGATCATAAACTATACAATCTGATTGTTTTTTCTCCTCCTAGATATACCGTCGACTATGTAGTATAAGGGCCTGCCCCATTTGATATTCATTGAATGGATTGTTTAGTGCTCATATTACATTGTTTTGGTAAAGCTAAAGAAGATTGTACAATCAGACTGCATAGTGTATTGTCAGACTTAAGGCCAACAGTTTGAGATTTAAACAGGTAATGGCAGGCTGAACCAACCAAGTTGATCGTTTTTTTTTCTTGGGTACAACCAGCCTGCCAGATTCTCTTGCACTAATCGCTGTCTTCTCCCATCGGGGATGGCTTCCCCTAACGGGAGAAGACAATTTCTCAGCAGGAGGGGTTCCCCTGGTAGCAATCACATTTCTTTCCTGCATGACGTTGTGGGAAATTTGCACCGTGTATGGGCCGGTCTAAGGTAAGCCTGTTCTATTTCTGCGCAGTGTTTTCTTTAGCTGAGCTTTGTATTGCTCCCTATAATACCGGAGGTGAGAAGCTGTAGAGCAGTGGTTCTCAACCTCCTAGTGCCGTGACCCCTTGATAAAATTTCCCAAGTTGTGGGGACCCCTAACAGTGAAATTTATTTTTGTAGCGTGGGTTGTCAGCACCCAAGGCAGGACAAGTAATTTGCGCCCCTAACCCACGGATACTTAGCGCTCCCTCAGTCCCTTCCACTCGTACAGTATTAAAACCCCTTATGGTACTCACTGTGTCTCCGCAGCAGTGACACCTATGCCAAAATCAGGAGATAGGGTCTCCTCCAGCCCCTCCCACTTCACATTCCTCACCAGCCAGCTGACCTCTAGTCTCTGCCCCCCAGCCATGCCGCGAACTGAATGGGTGCCTGCGAAGAGGCTGAGTGGGCCACCGCAAGCTCCAGGGACAGCCCTGCTTGGTAGCCATGAAAAGGCTGGGAGAGCAGTGAGGAATTCAGGAACAGCCCAGGATTCGGTTACCCCTGGCAATTTGTAATCCTACCCCCAAGGGGGTCCCGACCCCCAGGTTGAGAACCACTGCTGTAGATGAAGGGGTGACAGATGTCATTGGAGGATGTCCTCCTTGTACATGGAGAGCACTAGGTGCTTCTTCAAGGGGGAGATGTTTCTTTAGGATTTCATCTTCTCCAGAGACCTCGTTCTGTAGGTCAGGCTGTGATTGGGGGATATCCTGGGCTGGGCCAGAGCTCCAGCCTGAAGATTAGTCTCTATTGGCCTACTGGGCTCACCTCTGGGGGGTCAGGAGGATTTGGTACATACATTAGCTGGACAGACCTGATCTTATCTCCATGCATTGCCTTGTTTTACAGGTTTTCCGGCAGGTTTAGGCCTCTTGCCCGGCTTTCCTGGAAGGAGAAAAGTAGCATCAAATATGTGCCTAAAGCCGTGTTTTTGTAAACGCGTTTAGGTACGTCAAGCGCTTGGGCGTAATTTGTTTCATTGACTGGAATAATGCCTTGTTCTAGCCATTGATATTAATTAACACCCAACTGGTAAACCCGCCTACTGTTAATGTGCATGTAGGAGTGTAAAACTATGGACATATAGCCCAGGTTCACACTGGGTACGATTTGCTTTGATTTGAGATGCGATTTCACATGTGAAAACTTATCCTTTAGCCCCCGTTCACATTGGAGCGATTTGACATGTCAAATCGCAGCCTATTGCAGACTACAGGACTGTCCCAATTGGTTTGAATATGTTGCGTCACACCGATCTCCAAAAGTAGTTCCTGCACTACTTTTTGAGATTTGGGCGATTTTCAATAGACATCTGTGTATGAACGCGCAATGTCTTTCAAATGGACTCCAAACTCGCACTGAGATGCGGGTTTGAAATCGTGCGAAGTCTGCTGAACTTGCATGGTTTCAAACCCATGTTCAGTGTGAACGTACCCTTTAAGGGGCGTTTAGATGCAGAAAAAGAAAATACATATGCAGCCATCCACTCTCACTATGGTTGTCCAAGGTTGGGAATATTAACCTCTTTCCCACCGGGCTTGTTTTTCAGATTCGGTGTTTACGAGACTTTTTTTGCTAGAAAATTACTTAAAACCCCCAAACATTATATATTTTTTTCTAACACCCTAGAGAATAAAATGGCGGTCATTGAAATACTTTTTGTCACACCGTATTTGTGCAGCGGTCTTACAAGCGCACTTTTTTTGAAAAAAAAAAAACTTTTTTTAATTAAAAAATAAGACGACAATAAATTTTGCCCAATTTTTTTATATATTGTGACAGATAATGTTACGCCGAGTAAAATGATACCCAACATGTCACGCTTAAAAATTGCGCCCGCATGACGTCAAACTTTTACCCTTAAAAATCTCGATAGGCGACGTTTAAAAAATTCTACAGGTTGCATTTTTTGAGTTACAGAGGAGGTCTAGGGCTAGAATTATTGCTCTCGCTCTAACGATCGCGGCGATACCTCACTTGTGTGGTTCAAACACAGTTTTCATATGCGGGCGCTACTCGCGTATGCGTTCGCTTCTGTGCGCGAGTTCGTCGGGACGGGGCGCTTTAAAAAAATATTTTTTTTTGTTTTCTTATTTATTTTTATTTAGTTAATAATTTTTTACACTGAAATAAATAAAAAAAAAAAATTGATCACTTTTATTCCTATTACAAGGAATGTAAACATCCCTTGTAATAGAAAAAAGCATGACAGGTCCTCTTAAATATGAGATCTGGGGTCAAAAAGACCTCAGATCTCATATTTAGACTAAAATGCAATGACAAAAAAAAAAATGTTTCTTTAAGACGCTGGGCGGGACTGACGTTTTGACGTCACTTCTGCCCAGCAGAGCTATGGGGACTGGTGAAGGACATTTTTCCCTCACTCGCAACCCCAGTCAGCTGCCGAACGGACCCGATCGCCTGCTACCGACGGCTCCGGTAAGCGGCGGAGGGCGCGGGAGAGCGGCGGGAGGCCCTCTCCCGCCACCGATAATGGCGATCTCGCCGCGGAGACCGCCGTTATTGTGTACAGCACCGCCCACTGAAGAGATGGATATCTCGGTTGTGGCAGCAGCTGCTGCCGTTACCGAGATATCCATCTTTTAAAAGAGGACGTCTTTTTGACATGGGGCGGTGGTCAAGAGGTTAATGATATAGAAGACCTAGTCCTATCCCCAACCAACATAAAACTGACAATAAAACGCTGCAACAAGCCTTCTGATCTTACAGGTTTGTCAATCTGACAGAAGTTCAACATCTAAGGCCCCTTTCACACGAGGCGGACTCGGTCGCTACAGAGTCCGCCAGCTCAGTGGGAAATCTCTCTGCAGATCTCCGCTGAGCCGGCGGATGACAAGTTCCTCTCTGCTCACTGAGCGGGCAGGGGCTTGTGCGGCGCCGCTGTCTCCTCCTATGGAGAGATCTGATGAAAACAGCATGTCCATTTTCATCAGATCTTACGTCGCCATCCGTCTGATTTTAGCGGATCGGGTCGGATGTCAGTGGACATCTCTCCGCTGACATCTGACGCTCCATAGAGAAGTATGGAGCGGCTGTTTAGGTCCGCCGACAAATATGACAGGCAGACCTGAACGTTCCGACCGTCTGAAAGGGGCCTTAAGTGTAAGACCCGTATTTCACTATATAAACACAGTTTACTTTAAAAAAAAAAATAAAAGTGTGAAATGCAAACCTCCAGTGGGTGTAACAAGATGTCCACTCACCCCCTTCTTGGTGTATCCTTACTATGGATGAGTGTGGGGTGTAGCAAGAAGATGGCGGCGACGAAACGTCACTTCTGTTACACTTTTTGACGGGTCGCCATATCGACGAAACAGCTGCTTCCCTGGCTGGTATTGGCCAGGTAAACAAAGAACCAAAACAGGAAGTGACAAAATAGTAGTCGCTTCCTGTTTTTGATGTGACACAGTGGGGTCTCTGTGCTTCTCTATGCAATGCAGGCAGGTCGTGCTGTGTATAGCCTCCTGAAAAAACATGCCAGCACTCTACTTCGGTTGTCCTCCCAGGACTGTAAGCAGCAGGCGAGCTGGGGAGAGTTATGTGTATGTTATAGCACCTTGATAGGTGGATGTCAGTCTGGCGGTTCGGGGGTTTCTAGGCAAACTGCATCTGCTTGCAGGACACCTTACTAGGGATCTCCAAACTACGACCTTCCAGCTGTTGTGGAACTACACCTTCCATGAGGCAACTCCTAACATTTGCAGATCTGACTAGGCATGATGGGAATTGTAGTTCCTGAACAACTGTGCGCGCCATAGTTTGGAGTCCCCCTGCTGCCTAGGCGATGCCCACATGTGATGCCGAGCTTCCATGAGTGACACCCTCCAATCATAAAATGAAGATGGGTCTCTGTGGTGGTTGCCTGGCTCTCTGTGGCGGTTGCCTGGCTCTCTGTGGCGGTTGCCTGGCTCTCTGTGGCGGTTGCCTGGCTCTCTGTGGCGGTTGCCTGGCTCTCTGTGGCGGTTGCCTGGCTCTCTGTGGCTGTTGCCTGGCTCTCTGTGGCTGTTGCCTGGCTCTCTGTGGCTGTTGCCTGGCTCTCTGTGGCTGTTGCCTGGCTCTCTGTGGCTGTTGCCTGGCTCTCTGTGGCTGTTGCCTGGCTCTCTGTGGCTGTTGCCTTGGTCTCTGTGGCTGTTGCCTGGCTCTCTGTGGCTGTTGCCTGGCTCTCTGTGGCTGTTGCCTGGCTCTCTGTGGCGGTTGCCTGGCTCTCTGTGGCGGTTGCCTGGCTCTATCTTGCTGCAGCTTCTAATGCACAATGTTTGAAGCTCAGTGTGCAATGAAATCCGATTCATTTTAGTACAGGAGAGGAGTCTGTATAACTATGAGACTGAAGCTGAGGTTGGAGTTCAGCTTTAATAATGTTTCAAGTGAGGAAAACCAAGTGACCTAAATAAAGGATGCCATGGTGGGAAAGTGTTGGGAAATGCAGACACGGTGTCAGAATTGGTGCTGCTACCAGCCGGCTCCTCCCTGGATTTTATAGCTTTTCATGTGTCAGTTTTGGCCTCCTCAGGCTGTAGCAGTGAGGAGGATGGATTTACGGCCTGGTGTTGTCTCTGCTCCCCTTGTTGTCTTCTTAGTGAAAATGACCAGATTAATAATTGGAGTTTATCCCCCTGGTGTGTACATGATAGGTGGATAGACGCATGGAGTGTGTGTGCAGAGTAATGTGTGTACACCAAGGATCACACCCGGCCAGGAAAGTTCCAGGTAGGCAGCGCACCTCATAAATGCCCGTCTGGCTCGGGGTTTATAATATTTCCTGCAGTAGTCAGTGGAAAAACATGTTCTCTTGTCTCCTCCGAATTGTCTGTGTTCCAGGCAATACGATCCGGATGGAATTCTCCAGAGGTGTCGCACATCAGAAAATTTGCTGAGAAAAGTCATCCGCTCACCTGACACAGGCGTCCTATGAGGAGCTCTTGCTATCGGGGGCCCATTCACACTGGCTGCAGCCCCCCCGCCCCTCTGTGGATTAGTTAATCCTTGTACATGCACCTCTGTGTGTTATCAGCGCTTTCCTGTGTATTACGTGTAGGGTAGCCCTATACACAAACGCAGAAAAAGACGCCCTTCCAAAAACGCTGCAGTACCACGCACTTTGGCACTTGCAAAAACCGCACATATTTGCAGATGCACGGGGGTGTCGTTACCAATTAATGGCATCCCCCGCACATTGGCTGAAGTGCAGAACATTTCTCTGCATGTTGGGAAAGCATGCAATTTGATTAGGTTAAAGCGGAGGTTCACCCTTAGAGAGCACATTTTCCCCTTAGCTTCATGCTCGTTTTGTCTAGGGGAATCGGCTATTTGTTTTAAAATATGAGCATTACTTACCGTTTACGAGATGCATCTTCTCCGCCTCTTCCGGGTATGGGCTGCGGGACTGGGCGTTCCTTCTTGATTGACAGTCTTCCGAGAGGCTTCCGACGGTCGCATCCATCGCGTCACAATTTTCCGAAAGAAGCCGAACGTCGGTGCGCAGTTGCAGTATAGAGCCGCACCGACTTTCGGCTTCTTTCGGCTACGAGTGACGCGATGGATGCGACCGTCGGAAGACTGTCAATCGAGAAGGAACGCCCGCTCCCGAAGACCCATACCCGGAAGCACCGGAGAAGATGCATCTCGTAAACGGTAAGTACAGGTCATATTTTAAAACAACTAGCCGATTCCCCTAGACAAAACGAGCATGCATCTAAGGGGAAAAGGGCAAAAAAAAAACTAATTGGGTGAACTCCCGCTTTAAGTTGGTTCTCATTTACACATAAAATTTCGATTTTAGTCATAGTCTTTTGACTAAAATGCCATTTTAATTTTAGTCGTATTTTTAGTCATCTGAGTTTCAGTGTTAGTTAACTAAAATCTAATGGGTGTAGTTAAATTTGTAATGCATTATTTAAACATTTCTCTAGAATTTCCAAATTCATGATATACTGCTGGAGTAGAAATCGAATAACATGTTATTATTTGTGGTATTAAGGTCGTATTGTATCGTATTTATGGTATTATTTCGTTGTATTTCAGTCATCTGAATTGTTTTAGTCATATTTTATTTGACTAAAATAGTGTTTTATTTTGTGGCTGAAATGAACACTGGTTGACAGGTGGCTGAAAGGCTACAAGTTACCTTTTCACCACCTGTTTTATCCCTGAAAAGGGCGCATGGTCGCACTGCAATTGCTGCATTGCACACATGGGGTAACATATTTGCCACAACGTGTATAATCCAGGCCCACCACCATTGCAACTTAAGGGGGGGCAGTTAAGGGTTCTGCAACCCAGCCGCCCATTTGTTCTGTCACCCATGTGAATGAGCCCATAAAGAGGTTTCCGCTTACTTCCTGTTTTTGGTGACAACGTTTTACCAGAGAGTGGGTACAGTAAACGCACAATAAATGCTGATAGATTTCCCAGGTAGTCCCTGGGACAGGAAGTCAAGAGACATGTCTCTAATGGAGGCCCAGACATCAGTGAAACCTGACTGGAGCTCTAACCCAAGATTTGGCTCTAGATATACATTAGCAGTGGTCAGAATAGCAATGGAGAGGAATGTCTAGACGGGATACAAAACTTGGTCATTACTCAGATAGGAGACCTCTACAGACTGATAGGACAAAGGGAGGCTCATTTAAAAGACTCCCTCACATAAAGAGGTCATTAGCATTGTATGCCGTCTCTGAGTTTTCTATCCATCTCCCAGACCCGTGGGCTTCTCTCTAGTCATGTGGAGACTTCTGTAATTCCAAACTTGAAGACAAATCTTAATGATTGAAACTAGTTGTGCAACTTTGTTGTGTGTTAAACCAGCCATAGATGGATCAAAATTTGTCTTGGTCAGCAGGAACCCTGTCGAATTTTGATCCATTTTTGGGCAGACTGGTTGTATTGGAGTCATATTGATCCACTTTGATAAAACCAGCCTGTGTGTTTTTCTTTTGTACGATCACCGCCACCAGTTATAGCCAGCAGCAGTGATCATTGTATTCTGACAGCAGAGATCTTCCACTGTCAGAATACAATAGCTCAGCAGGAGGAATTCCCCCATCAATGCTGACTGTGTTAATGGGGGGGGGGGGGGGGATTGAGTGATTTTTCTTTTGTTTAACTCATGGTTGAAGGAAAGAAAATTGCTAAATGTATGTCCATCCCAAGTAAGACTATGCTTAGATGAGCAGCTGTTATTGCCACAGCTCTGTAAAGGGATCTGCAGTGGATCCCTTGTCAGAGACAGTTGACAGGGGGCAAGGATGGGATATGTTCCCTCCTCACTGCGTGTTTTAACCCTGTTAATGCTGCACCACCACATGCATTGCAGACAGTCGTGGGACAATTGCAGCACGGCCCCATGAGTGGGTTGCATTTTGCAACGGTACTGCCCATGGAACGCAAAGGGGATGACTTCGTTTTTGCTGCTTTTTTGCCGCCATTCACGCTACTGTAGCATGACATCAGACGTCGGGCATGTGTGAACATTTTGGCCCTACATGTCTGCACCCCCATCTGGCTGCATGGCTGGCTATGAATGGCCGGGCAATCTTCTGGGACCTGTGACGTGTCCTAGAAGATTGCAGGGAGGGAGGGGGGAGAGGTGATCTTCCTTCCGGCACCAGGGGAGGAAGTGGGAGCTGGGTGCCCCTAAAGACAGGGTACCCGCTCGCCCCCCTCCCCCAAAACAAATGTGGCATGTCAGGGGGTCACCAACACTTAAAGTGGAAGTTCCATTTTTGGGTGGAACTCCGCTTTAGGTGGTTGGATGTGGGGTGGTTAACCACTTGCTTCCCGCTGTACGACTACAAACGTCCTGTCTTTAAAGAGGAATACCGTTGTCATAGTAGTAGCAGCTACCTACCATAACCCCGGTATCCTCTTCAAGAGCTGGCAGTTCACGTTCAGATAAAAGTGGTCTCTGCAGCGGATTCGTCGCAAGATCACTTTTATTGGCGGCGGCAGCCCCCCCTTCCGCCGCGCTCCGGTGCCCTCCGCCGCTTACCGTGGCCGTCGGTAACGGCGGAGACGATCCGGACCTGTCCCTAGCCTGACATGGAGTTGAGTGAGGGGAATATGGCCCCCACCCATCTCCAAATCATTGCAGGGCGGATGCGAAGTCAAAATGTCACTTCCGCCCATAGCTTTTAAAGGGACACTTTTATTTTTATTGTTTTTTCAAATGACAATTTTTTTTAGTGTAAATATGAGATCTGAGGTCTTTTGGACCCCAGATCTCATATTTAAAGGGGAGTTCCACCCACAATTTCACTTTTTAAATATAAATACCCCTGTAATACACAAGCTTAATGTATTCTAGTAAAGTTAGTCTGTAAACTAAGGTCCATTTTGTTAGGTTGTTACAGCATTTAGATAGTTTATAATCTAGAAATAGACAGTGGCCATCTTAAGTGTGGGCATCATGAAGCCAGACTGTATGACTTCCTGGATTTCAGCTTTGCATATCTCGCACATGCTCAGTGCACAAGCAATGTAATAGGTTTCAGTCAGGTTTGCAAGGACTACTGGGAAACATGATGCCTATCCCAGAAACCCTTGCAAATAGCCTAGGCAAATAAGGAGGAGGAAGTAATGAAGGACTACAAAATAAAGGTATTTACAAGCAACAAATTAAATAAAAATTGTCTATTCTGAACACTATGAGATTAGGCCATGCAGCACAGACAAACATAAAAAAATGGGTGGAACTCCACTTTAAGAATACATGTGCCTGTCATTTGTTTAGCTCACAGCTTATCTTTAAAAAAGAAAAAAAACCTGCAAAAGATTCTGTATAGATTAAACATGTAATTAATATGTGTGTGTGTGTGTGTGTGTGTGTGTGTGTGTGTGTATATATACTGTATATGTGTGTATGTGTGTGTGTGTATATATATATATATATATGTGTGTGTGTGTTTTCAGCTGCCCATCCTGGAGATGAATCTACCATATGATCAGTAGACCTATTTCTGTTTATTTCTGCAGCACCTATCTTAGTTGAGCATCATTTTTATCATTGTGTAAAAATAAGCGCTCTCTGATTCATACATATTTGTGGTTAAAGTGGACAAAAATTACTTGCTGACATTGTTCCTTAAATTAAATGCATCATTCTTAGTCATAGCTGAGCATTGCTAATGTCACCTCTACCGTGCAGCAGTGTGAAAGTGTGTGTGTGTGTGTGTGTGTGTGTGTGTGTGTATATACCGTATTTATCTTGCTATAACGCGCCCCGGCGTATAGCGCGCACCCCCGAACTTGAAGGAAAATTCCTGGGGGAAAAAAAAAATACTTAGTTTGGATGCCCCTCGTCGGTGTCTTGCCCGTCGTCCATCGCGTCCTGCCCGTCGTCAATCGTGTTCATAGCCAGCCTCGTCCGGTCCGGCGTCCTTTTGCGGCCATCGTGGTGTCCCCCCCCCCCCGCTTTGTTTGAACCTCTGCGCCGACATATACCGAGCGCAGCACACTCAGGTATAGTCGGGCAGGCTCGGCTCCTCTCGCGCAAGGAAGGATGTACAGGATGCACAGGACGTGAGCGCGAGAGGAGCCAAGCCTGCCCGACTATACCCTAGTGTACTGTGCTCGGTATATGCCGGCGCAGCGGTTCAAACACAGCGCGGGTATCGGCGTATATCGCGCACCCACGATTTTGCCCTGATTTTCAGGGCAAAAAAGTGCACGGTATATGCCGATAAATACGGTAATAAAACAGAGGTGTGAACCCATGCCTGAGATGTTTAGTAACATAATGGGGTTAAAAAAAACAAAAATAAGTACAAAAAGAGCAAATAATCGCTACTGTAAGGGATTAATTTTTTTTACTGTGGGACAGTGATAGTAATATTTACAGTAGCGATTTACTTTTTTGTACTATAAAAGGCTAATTTTAGCCCCATTATGTTACTGGCCGATTAATCGATTAATTTCATAATCGATTAATTTCATAATCGATTAATTTCATAATCGATTAATTTCATAATCGATTAATTTCATAATCGATTAATTTCATAATCGATTAATTTCATAATCGATGATTAGTTTTGGCTCGGTTTACTCGGCAAGAACCAGCAAGGAAACTGCTGGCAGAGCTTTCTTGCTGAGTAAACCGAGCGTGTGTACGAGGCTTTCAGGTTTCTCAACAAGAAAACTGCTCAGAATCTAGACGGGAAAAATAGAAAACATGTTCTCTATTTTCTCGTCGTGAGATTCTCTGCAGTGTTTTCCTGCTGAGAAACCCGAGAGTGTGTATACTTGGTCGCCGTGGAAACCTGCGCATGCTCGAAATGACTTTGACGCATGTGCGGTAGCTTCCACGGCATAGGTAGGGTGAAGCAAGATGACGGCATTGAATGTGACGAGCGCATGCTCGTCGTACGCAAAGACGTCACCGCGTTCTTGCCTTTTTAACAAAACCGCGGTTCTTTTGAAAGGTCTGTCTGTACACTCGGGCGGCAAGAGATTCTTGCCAAGAATCTCGTCAAGAAAAATAAAGTTTTATTCCTGACGAGATTCTTGCCTGTGTGTACAGGGCTTTAGTGTTCGTCGGCAGAATGATACATTTGAGTGTACAGAGGTGTGGAAATTAAAAAAGAAATACAAATACTTGTCCAAGGGACTAAATCGGGGTCCCAATCTACTTGTCCTTCATGACGATCTGTAAAACTGTATTTAAATCTGAGATGGCTTTTTTAGGAATGTTTGAGGCTTTAAAAACAAAGGGGTCTTTTTAAAGACTTAAAAAAAAAAAACCTGCATGACAAAGGCATAATGAGCTAGTATGCATCACTCTGCCTTCTGCGGGAGTCTATACATTGTTAATGACACCCCCAGATCGGTTCTCGGATCACAGTGCGAACTGTGACCTCGCACAGGAATCGGATCCCATAGGTGTGAACACCCGTGCCACCCGATTCTAGTGCGGGGAAAAACAAGTCCCTGCACCTTTTTCTGTGTGAATCTAATGCCAGTTCAGCCATACAACTGTATGGCTGACCTTGCATTGCTTAGACATCACATGTGATCAACACCTATGGTGCAGGTACGAATCGCATGCCATGTCAGAGATCGCACTAGTGTGAGCCCAGGCTAAATGTTTAATGTTTTTAACATTGCATTGTTTTTTTTCCTACTCGCTTCTCTGCCCGTCTCCAGCACCGTGCACCCAGGGACTAGCAGGAAGAGGAGAAAGCGTGCAGTGTGATGAGCACTGATTGGGTGCTCGTCGGGAAAGGGCTCTTTTAACGCTTAGCAGGTAAATGAGGCATCGATCCCAATGAGAAAAAAATATTTTCCTTCAGGTTACCTCTAGTTCCTTCCCTGGAATTTCCAAAGACTGGCACAGGCGGATTTTGCGAAAATTTCTCTCATGCATTCGAATGCAAAATCTGAGCCAGTTTTCCCCTGTATGCCAAAAGAGCGTTTAGTCTTTATTAGCGCCACATAGGTATTTGGCGCTTTCAATGCGACACAATGTAAAAATGTAGCGTTTTAATTTCATATTTTCACTTCATTATTGCACCACAGTGGAAACAAATGTCAAAAATTACAAAACTCACTAAAATGTTTTAAAATACAGTATATACTTGAGTTTAAGCCGACCCGAATATAAGCCGAGGCACCTAATTTTACCATAAAAAATTGGGAAAACGTATTGACTCGAGTAAAGGCCTAGGGTGTCCATCTGCATGCCTCACTGTGCCCATGACTAGACTGTCGTTTAACATGGGAGTCTTTGAAAAATTAGTGCTCCCCAGCCGTAGGTCCGCCAGACAACAAACCTTTGCACACTTGTAGAGGAAGAGTGGGGCTACATGTGTGCCAAGTTCCGGGTCCAGAGGACCTACGACCAGCCGGTACCGGGTCCCTTAAAATTACCAGAGAAATGACCGTTAGACATGGGAGTCTATGGAAGGGGTCCCCGGCCGTAGGTCCCCTGGACAAGAAACTGTGCACACTTGTAGAGGAAGAGTGGGGCTACTTGTGTGCCAAGTTTGGGATTTACGGGCGGCCGGGACCAGGTCCCCAAAGTCCAGGAGATCAGGTGCAAAAAGGTGACTCGAGTATAAGCCGAGGGGGGCATTTTCAGCACAAAATAAGTGCTGAAAAACTCGGCTTATACTCGAGTATATACGGTAATCAAATCAAGGGTTTCCCAGGCAACAAAAAAAGCCAGATTTTGAACTACAAAAAAAGCTCCAGAACTTTTTTGAGCGTCAGGTGTTAGACTTAGGGTGACTTCTATTGGAGATCTGAACCAACTCTATGGAGAATAATTTATTTTCTCTTTATTTTTTTTAGTAAAAAGAATTTTGGAAACAACTGCGCTAAGGTAAAATAAAAAAGTCGGATTAATAAGCAGCAATTAAATTGTGTATAAACAAAATTGTGAAAGGAAAAAAGGAATAATTGCGCTAAACCAAATAATATAAATATATCAAACAAGTCAATTTAGGCGTCTGCCCAAGTGCATGTGCTATATATATATATATATATATATATATATATATATATATATATATATATATATATATATATATATATATATATATATATATATATATATATATATATATATATATATAATCACACTCTAATGTACAAACAATAGTGTAAATCACACAGAGTCAGGGGGCCTAAAACCACCTAACTCTGCGTGGAGAAGTATGTGGGACTCCCGGTGGTAAATGCCAAAGGTTACTGCTACCATAAGCATCACAGTACCGCGGCCACAACCATACTAGTGAACCAAACCACTGAAGTGATAAATGAAGTCCATAAAGTCCAAAGTAAATCAAAGTAAAGTGGTGAGTCCAAAGGTATTCCAATGGCAGGAAAGACACCCGTGTAGACTGCAGAGATGATGTTTATTAGACACCAGACGTGAATCCACCACCAATCATGCGGCTGCTTACCAGAAATCAAGGTCCTGCCGGACCACTATCAGCATATCTCTCAACCATAAGGCTTTAGATCAGTATTGATTCCTCCGCTGGAACTAGAACCATACCAGGCTGTCGATCCTAAAGGCTGCGCCGTAGCCTCTTCGAATATGAGCCTGAAGTCCAACTCGCCAGAACCACAATGTGTGGCACTCATCGATGCCTGTGAGTAACACACCACTTACCGACCCCTTCACCCCTCTTTCCTGCTTATTATACCGGTTAGTCGATCTCCTCTCTAACCTCACACCAACTTTCTCGATGTCGAGAAAATGTTGGGTGGCAGGCTTTAACATTTTCCGTGGACAGCAGGCCGGTCGTGTGTACAAAAGTCCAAAGTACAAACACACAATGCTAACCATAAAACAACATTGGCAGAATGTGCCCAAAGGGTGCCGCCAAAGAGCTGAAAAAACACATAGTACGTTATTACGTTTTGTGTTTGTTGGCCGACAATTCTTTGCCATTTGTTTGCAAGACAAATTCCCGGCCAACTCCCTTCGGACAAAAGTCCAACACTTTGCGGAAAATCCGATCGTTTGTACGTGTAATAGTATGTTGGGTGATTGCAGATAGAATATACATCCCATCTCCTCTGTGACACTATGGAAGATCAGGAGAAAGAAGAAGACGCCCCAGACTAGAATATTTGCTCAGGAGATTCTTGAGACATAACAGTGGTCTCCTTGTGTCTCCTTGTTTTGTCTGTCTAGACCTCTGTGTAGAGCCACAGTCTATTTACACAGGAGGTCCCTCCTTCACAAAGACACACTCTGCTTTTTGTAAGGTCTGTGTGAAAATATACACGTGCAGAAGGATGGCAAATCTCCTCCTAGATTATTGGGAGAAGCTCTCTTGCGAATAGTTGGATGGTCGCTTGTCTTGGCAGCATCTTCTGTGATGTCTCTGCTCATTGCCATACTATTGCATAAAGCCTCGTACACACGATTGGATATCTGATGGAATCTAATCCGATGGATTTTTTTCGTCAGATATCCGATGACGCCGACTTTCATCAGTCTTGCCTACACACTATATGTCAAAAATCCGACCGTGCCAAAACGCAGTGACGTAAAACACGATGACGTGCTGGAAAAAAATGATGTTCAATGCTTCCTAACATGCGTCAACTTGATTCTGAGCATGCATGGATTTTTGACCGATAGACTTCCACACAGACGATCGTTTTTTTTTTTTCTATAGTTTTTTTTATCCATAGGAAAAGTTTAAAACATGTTCTATTTTTTTTCACCGATGGGAAAACAAACCGATGGGGCCCACACACGATCCCTTTTTCCGAAGAAAACAGTCCATTGGTCCGTTTTCATCAGACAAACCGATGGTGTACACACGGCATTACTGTTGTGCTTTCTGTGACTTTCTTACTTTGACCCTTCGCTTTCATTTTGTACTTTGTCCACCTGCATTTCTTATGCGAACTTGTTTGTTTTAACTGACAATGATCTACGCAGAGGTTCAATTGTAAACCTGCCTTTTAGAATGTTCCCCCGCCAAAAGACGCCGCTCTCCTTGGTAATCCGTGGATTACTGACTGGTCTCACTTCAAGGAATCACGTCTTTAAAACTGCTATTAATCACAAATCAAACATTTTGATCTACTGCAGCTTACCAATTCTTACATGTAATTGCTGAATTTGTTTTTCTGTTATTTTTAATTTGTGATCCAGCCAGTAAGTCTGTTTTATAAAAAAAAAAAAAGGTTAACGTATTTTAAAATGGAACTTTAGTCAGAAAATGTAGCTAGATCAGGGCTTGACAAACCCCAAGCGCCAGGTCAGGGTGGCGGCGAACAAACCCACGTCCGCTCTTCTCCCCTCCTATTTTTTTTTACAAGGAAGTGACATCATTTCCAGGTCCCAATTGACCGTTACCCCGGCCATCAAGGCCCAGAAAGAATGTAATGCTGTACAGGGGAGACCCTGGATGTCTCACCAAAGAAAATCGTCACATAGGGGACATTTTTGTAAAAAAAAAAATTGTAAAAAGATAAAGTGGTTGTTAACCCACTTTCACAAATTTACATACGCAATTCTGTCTCTTAATGCAGTGACCCCCACGTCTGTCCGTATCTCGCAATGGCTCCTGGCGCTCATGTGACTGGATGTGTCTCCTCTCTGCCCTTCTGACAGAAGCAGCGGGAGGTGCTGCGATTCCCCCGCTGACGTCAGCGGGGCGCGAGGAGGAGAGAGGAGACATGGCTGGTCACGTGATTGCCAGGAGCCGCCGTAAGATACGGTAAAGGATGATTTTTTAAAAATAAAACAGAGACATGGGGTGAATGCATTAAAAGACAGACCGAATAGTATACAGCTAAAGTTGTTATCCCTGTAGCAGGAGGGGGATGGGGCGGCATTGTCACTAGGTGACACACAGAGAGAGAGGAGGGAGGGAGGAGGACACACAGGAGAGCAGGCTGCGGATGACGGAGGCACGTAAACTGACCTCATTGTCAGGGCTCAGCAGCCATGATTATGGTGGTCAGTTTATATAGAGGAGGGGAGAGACTGGCAGGATCAGCCATGTTTTTTAGGTGTTGCATGGGTCCATATTACACAGCACAAGCACCGTGCTCTGTAAAATGCTTTAAAGGAGCAGGATCCTTTTGTTAACCAAATAAAAAACTCTTTATAGTTGCACCCAAGCACTTGAAATTCCCCCCCCCCCCCAAAAAAAAAAAAACTATTTAGGTCCCCAACCCAAACGCATACGCACATATTACTGTAAATGCATGCAACCCGGCACCTACGCCTAAAAACTTTAATTACGATACACATGTTAACTCCGCCCGCCTGAATGAGAGCAATAATTCTAGTACCAGGCCTCCTTCATAAGGCTAAATTGATGATAAATATGGGGCCTTTAAAGTGTCGCCTATGGAAAATTTAGGGTACTGACATGTTTGGTATCTATTTACTCGGTGCAACCTCAGCTTTTATATGGTAATTGTATTGCATTTCCTGGGTCCAAAAATGAACGTTTTTTAAATGTGTTCTTTATTTTTTTATTTTTTTGCTGAACTTTTTGCGATAATCATTGTGTCCTCCCTACCCGCTGGGTGGAAAATGATTGACCAAACAGCACCTTCATCTAGTCTGATGCTGGCACTGTCCAGGTATTCTGACAGCTGTGGGTGCCAGCGATCAAAATCAAATTGCAGACGCTGCAGATTTGTTCATCCATACTGTTTACCTTGGATGGGGAAATCTCGCACATTATACTGTTTATGGCCAGCTTTCCTAATTCATTAATCTTCAGGTGTAGAGAGGTTGTTGGCTTTGATCCAATACATGATAGACCAAGTCTAATCTATTCCGCATTGCCTTTGTATCCAATAACTGCTTGTTTACAAGCCTCCCAGTACGAGAAGTCTGTGCACTCCTCTATTCTTTTGTAGTGTATTCATTGAGAAGGAGTCAGGACAATGTGGGTAGCGGAGTATATTCTGGTTTCCCGGGAGTCACAGACTCTTGTGGGACTGAAGAGATGAAAGGAGGCTCACAGGTGGGATGCATCTGCTGAGGATCTTTGTGTTCCTGAACAGTGCAGGTATTATATACGAGAAGCAGAGGAGTCCTCCCTCCCTGGAGTCACTACAACTGAAATGGATCTCCAACAGGTATGCAGGTTCATCTCCAATCAACAGAAAAGCCACACATTTATATTTTACACGCTTATTTGTTTTTATTGTTGCTTTTGTTGTTGTAATGTATTTTTTGTTTTTAACCACTTTAAGGCTGCATTCACACCTAATCGCGTCGACAAATTGCAGCGTTTTGTACTGTGATTTTGCGGCGACAAAACGCCGCGATTTTAACCCCCAGGTCCACATCTTCTATGCCGAACGCCGAAGCCGCCTCAAAAAAAGGGTCCGGG